>NW_024412786.1:2657606-2702820 GCF_014898765.1 Herpailurus yagouaroundi | reverse complement strand
CCCAGTGCCCGCGGCGGCTGAGTCAGCTACGGTGAGAGCTGCCGGCCCGTTACCGCGGGCGCCGGGGGCCGGGGCGGCGCTGTGGTTTCGGTGCCGGCCGCGGGCGGGCGGCCTAACGAGCTCTCGGCACGCACCCCGCGCCGGCGGCCCTGCCCCGCGGGGACCCTCGGCTCCCCGCCCCGGCGTCACCCCCGAAACTTCTCGGTTTCATCCCGGGATCCAGGCGCGGGGTCTCCGCTGGCGTCTGCGCGTGGCAGAGGGCAGCTGGGATTTGCGAGGCGGCCCTGGGGTGGCCGTGCCCCTTTGGGGTGCAAGCAGGTGCCCGAGCGCCCTCTGGCGGCCGCGAGCCTGATCCTCCCTAGCTTCTTTGCAGGGACCTGCGTGCCGGACCATGGGACCCCTGAGCCGGGAAACCTGGGCGCAGCGCCTGGGCGCCTTCCGGGCCAGCCCGTCCGCCTTCATGGCAGGTCCCGAGGGTGAGGACCTGGGTCGTGACCTGCTGAGCGAACTGAGAAGTGAGAAGCTGAGCGAACAGACCAAGGTAGGCCCTGCGTGCGCTCCCTGCGCTGACCCATCTGGTCACTTCAGCCCACCGCGCCCTGAACCTCATTTTCGTGATTCCCACCCAAATCCCCCATCTCCAGGTTTCTTTGCTGGCCCTGAGCCTGGAGTATCCAGCCCAGCTGTGGCCGGACGCCACTGCAGCGGAGGCAGCCGCCACCTCCCTGTTGGACACCCTGGTCCTTCTACCCCCACGGCCCTCGGCCCTGCGGCGGCCCCTGCTGCTGGCGGCCACCACGGCCCTGGTGGCAGGAGATGCGCTGGGCCCCACTTCGGAAGCCTCCCGCCGGCTCCTGCCCCTTCTTCTCGGCTTGGCCTCCGGCCGCGATCTGGGGCGAGGCTTTGGCCCCGCCTCGGAGCAGCGCCCCCTGCAGGCCACGGCGTGTGAGTGCCTGCGGGAGCTGGAGAGCTGCAAGCCTGGGCTGCTGGGGGGCTGCCTGGGGCTGCTGCGGGGTCTGCTGGGGCAGGAAGGCCCGGTTCAGCCGCTCAGCCTGCTGCTGGCGCTCGCTCTGCGCAACACCTTGGTGATACAGGCCAGGGGCAGGGCCAGGGCCGGCCTGCAGGGCCTGCTCATGGCTGGGGATACTCCCTCTGGGGGTGATCCCTGGAACTGGGCGCTAGCCGAGGAGGGGGATGCCCGCCTTCAACCGCAGGCACCCAGCTGGCCAGCAGCGGAGGAGGAGTGTGGCCTTGCAGTGCTGGAACCCACTCCCGAGGAGGCCCGGGAGCTGCGGGCTGCTGTGGCCCAGCTTCTGGACACTTCCTACCTGCTCACTCCTGTGGCTCAGGCCCAGCTTCTGTGGCTGCTGGGCTGGGCCTTGCGGGGTCTCCGGGGACAGACGCCGGTGCTCTTCAAGCCGCAGTTGGTGCGGCTGCTGGGCACAGCGCAGCTCACACTGCTGCACGCTGTTCTGGCGCTTAAAGCAGCCTTTGGAGAAGCCCTGTTCACGGCCCAGGATGAGGCCTTGCTGCTCCGCCGGCTCACCGTGGCTGCCCAGCACCCGGCGCTGCCCCTGCCTGCCCACCTCTTCCACCTGCACTGCCTTCTGAGCTTCCCCGAGAACTGGCCCCTGGGCCCCACAGGTGAGGAGGCCGCGCCGCTGCTGCTGGGCCCCCGGCTATGCCGCGGCCTCCTGCCCAGTCTCCTGCACGACCCGATGGCCCTCCTGGCCCGCCTGCATCTGCTGTGCCTGCTCTGCGTGGAAGATGAAGAAAAGGAAGAGAGAGGCCGGGATTGGAGCCCCCGGCATTACCTGGAGGAGCTGCTGGCTGGCTTGCGGCAGAGGGCAGCCCTGGATGGGGGCCCCCGGGCCTCGGCCACCCTCTGCTTCCAGGCCTCCTACCTGGTTGTTCAGTGCCTAGCCACGCAGCCTACGGTGCTGACACCCTTGACCCACGGACTGGCCCGGCTGTACCGAGCCCGGCCGGTGCTGGCTCCGCATTTTGTGGACCTCTTGGATCGCGTGGGCCCGGAGCTGGGGGAGCCCCTGAGAGTGGCGTTGCGGCAGGAGGTGGTGTCCAGGCCGGGCAGAGATGAGGCCCTTCGTTGGCACCTGCAGATCCTGGCAGAAGTGGCAGACGGGAATGCTCAGAGTGCCACCCTCGGCTTCCTGGGAGCCGCAGCTGCACACTGCACGGACTGGGGCCTCCAGCAGGCCCTGCTCCGGGTCTGCCGGGCCTTGCTGCGGGCGGGTGTTGGGGGTGGCCTGGCTGACTTGCTGCAGGCGCTGGCCAGGCAGTGGGAGGACCCTGACGGGCGGGACCATGCCCGCCTCTACTACATCCTCCTGGCCCACCTTGCGGGGCCCAAGCTGGGGGTGGCCCTGGGCCCCTCGCCTGCTGCACCCGCGTTGGCCTCCTCCCTGGTGGCCGAGAACCAGGGCTTTGCTGCGGTGCTGATGGTGCAGGAGGCCCCAGCCCCGATCCGGCTGAGCATGGGGCCCCACAGAGCGGCGGGCCCGGGCCCAGTGCTGCAGCTCCACGTGGAGGTGCTGGAGCCGGCGTACTCGCTGGAGCTGCGCTTCCGCGTGGAAGGACAAGTGTACGCGCCCTTGGGGGCCGTCCACGTGCCCTGCCTGTGCCCCGGCCGCCCTTGCCGTCCTCTGCTCCTGCCTCTGCAGCCCCGCCGCCCGGCCCCCACGAGGCTGGACGTGCGTGCCCTCTACACCACGCCCACCGGCCTCACGTGCCATGCCTACCTGCCACCGCTGCCCGTGAACTTCGCTGACCTTTTTCTGCCTTTCCCCCAGGCCCCCGAGGGGGACAAGCTGGGCTTCTTCGAGGAGCTCTGGGACTCCTGCCTGCCAAAGGGCACCGAGAGTCGCCTCTGGTGCCCTCTTGGGCCACAGGGGCTGGAGGCCTTGGTGTCCCGCCATCTGGAGCCCTTCGTGGTGGTGGCCCAGCCCCCCACCAGCTACCACGTAGCCATCCGTCTGCCCCCGGACTCGAGGCTGTTGCTGCGACTGGAGGCGGCCCAGGAGGACGGGGTGCCCGTGGCCCTGCGGACCGATGACTGGGCTGTGCTGCCCCTGGCTGGGGACTACCTCCGTGGGCTGTCAGCTGCTGTCTGAGCCTGGAGGCCAGGCCGGGCGGGAGCAGGACGACTGTGGCCCTTACAGGGTCTTGTCCCAAGAAGGGCACTGAGGGCCAGGACCCAGTCCTGTGGGTCCTTTCTTTAAAATAACCTACATTTCACCAGTGACTTACTGGTTTGTTTTCTTTTGAACCCCACTTGGGGGCACGCACACTGGGGCGGGGGCGAGAGGCTCCAGGAAAACCTCCAGACTAGGAACCCCCACCCCTACTGCAGGGGCCCAACATATTTTTCTGCCCCGGTATGCTGGGCTTCTCCAGAATCCCTGCCCAGCAAGTAGGAGAAAAAGTATCCTTGTCTCTACTTCCCAGAGTGGGGCCGGCGGTGGCCCAGAGCCTTGCGGCAGTTTAGAAACGAGGGAGCTGGATTTAGGCCTCCTCACCTGGGACTGGTCCTTTCTAATTCCAGAGCTTTGCCGGGTGCCTGCCCCAGGGAGCTCAGGCTAGCTAGCACAACGGACCGGACCGGAGGCCAGTCGCAGAGAGGGCTTAGCAGCTCCTTTCCGGGAGAGGGGCTCCCCGTGCTGTGTCGATTGGAGCCAGCTCTAGGAAGGGCCTGTCAGTATATTTGGGGAGCTAAGACAGAAAGCCCATAACGTGGGCTAAAACTAAGCTGACTCTCCTTCACTGCAACCCAACCTGTGGACCTAAGAATCTTCTAGCTAACAAAAACTAGTCCCTTTGTTCTCCAAATATGCAAGACAACTTTGAGTTCAAGTGTATTGGCGCCGACCCTGCTGCCGGGCACCAAGCTGGTATTTTCCACCTACACTGCCTCGTTTCATCCTTGCAACAGCTCAGTGGGGCCCCACAGATGAGGAAATCTGTAGGCCAGAGGGGTTGAGTGATTTTCCTGTGGTCACCCAGCTGGTTAGTAATGGTGTTTCATCATCTTGGAGCAGGCTGCCATCACCGCACCGTGAGGACAGAGACCTGCACAGGGCGGAGTCCCCAGGCCTCTCTGCCCTGGGCCAGCCCCTGGGGTGGCGGTGGGGGGTTGTGGTCCATCAGCAGTGATCAATCAGCAGTGCTGGGCAGAGGATGACCAGAGGCTTGGGCCTAACTGTTCTGCTCCGGAAGGGCCTCTCGTGTGGCCCCTGCCTCCTGCGCTTCCAGCCCACAGGTTCCTCATGGGCCATTCCTGCCCCTCCTAACTGTGGCGGGCTGGGAAAGGAAAGCAGGGCCCGGGATAAGCGGGCTGTCACAGGTCAGGTCGGGAGGTCTGTCCCAAGTTGGGGCCACGGCGGTAACTTGCTGAGTGATCTGGGCACGCCATTGCCAAATCAGGAAGGGTTTGCTTCCAGGAAAGAATCCAGGAAAGGGATTTAAGACACCCAGCTACTTCCAAAGTGGCTGGGAAGGCTAGAGGAGGGGGCCCCCAGGAGCTGCCTGTGGCACTGCCGAGTTCCAGGACCCCCTGCCCTGCCTGCAGTCCAGCTCCTCTGAGCACCCAGAAGCTGGGCCTCGATCCTGGAATGTGGGTGGGCTGCCAGAGCCCAGGTGCCTCTTGGCACCCACAAAGCCAGAGCGCTGGCCCTGCTACAGACAGGCCGAGCCTCCCGTAGCCACTGAATGGCCTCCATCTTGTTTCCTCTGCCCACGTCATTTAGAGGACATCTGTTTCTCACACAGACCTCTAGCACAAGGGAGCCTGGGAAGTATACTCGTTTTCTTTTTGACTTGAGATGCACTAAGTAGTGATAATCCTCAGCCTAAGATTAAGATCACTGGCCCATGGAAGGACTCACCAGCCATCCTCCTGTCCCATCTGTCCACCCATCCATGCATCCGTCCCATTTTGTCCACCCACTTCTCCAGAGCTGGGCACCAGATGACCTCCAGCTCCCCTGCCCCCACCACAGATATGCCACAGCGAGCATCACAGTATGTCCCTTCATGTGTCTATGTGGCAATTTCCCTGGGACACATGCTAGGAAGAGAATTGCTGAATCCTAAGGCATGCGTGTGCTTAATTTGACTAAGAGGTGTCTGAGGAAAGTTTTCAGTTTCACATCCTCTCAGTACGCCTGGGAAGGTAGGGATGGACATGAGCCCATGGCATCCACCACAGTCCACCCCTTTGCACGCTCAGTCTCCACATACTTCTGCTCATACTTAAACTTCTTGAAGGTCATAGCAACAACGACATGCTCCCGCAACTACCCCTCTTCCAACCACGACTTCTTCCCAAAAGGGAAGACCCCAAGTTCCATCAGCCACTGGCCACCTGTCTGGACATTAGCAATGTTGCTGGTTCTCCACTTCTAGGTACATTAGTCCCCTTCCCCACCTCCCTGAACTTAGGCCTGGACATGAGACCGGCTCTGGCTAATGAAATGTAGAATGTCAGTTCTGGGGCAAAGCACTAACCACTAGCGCTCAGCCTCCCGGCCGTCTCTCCCCCCAGCATGGCAACTGTGGAAGTGTAGGTTGGTGTGGAGACGCTTGGTAGTTGAGTCATGATCCCATCTCGATACACTGTAACAGGTGCACTGGGTTATGAAGACAATCATCAATAACACACTTTACATAAGACAAGGGAAAGATACTGGCTAAGCTAGATTTTACTTGCAAGGAAGAAAGTGTTGTGTAATGAGCTACAAGGCCATCATTAGGGCTTCCAGCGTTAGCAAACAAAAATACCGTACAGGGTGCCCAGTTAACTTCAAAGAAACAACAAATAATTTTTTTAGGACATACTGATACTAAAACAAGCAAAAGTTGTTTCTCTGAAATTCAGGTATAACTGAGCATCCTGTATTTGATCTCTCAACCCCCTATATTGGCATTTATAACTTATTTCTTCTATGATCCATTGCATGGGCTGTTTGTTTGTTTGTTTGTTTGTCTTCAAGGATCTTTACCTAGTGAGGTGACCTTCTTCCCCAAGAGGTCTAAGTCCTTGGTAAGTCTGCCTGTACTGGGTGTCTTTAGTTTTTTTAGTGAAGGTGATCACTGGGCCTGGCAGTCCTGGTGAGTCCTGGGGACTCCCCCCTCCATTGTATGGCAGCAACAATTTCTTCCTTGATCATCAGGATCAATCATCCTTTTATTTTTTATTATTAAAAAAAACATTTATTTTGAAAGAGAGAGAGAGCCCGAGCAAGGGCGGGGAAGAGAGAGAGGGAGAGAGAGAATCCCAAGCGGGCTCCACACTGTCAGCACAGAGCCCGATGCGGGGCTCGAACTCATGACCCATGAGATCACGACCTGATCCAAAACCAAGAGCTGGACACTTAACCGACCGAGCCACCCAGGCACTCCTCAGCCATCCTTTTAGAGCTGTTGGTACCCAGGCATGAAGAGGGCAAAAAGACAAGGTAGCAGTCTTCCCTTCCAGTTCAAAAGAACCACTAGCATTCTCTTGGGTACTAAGGACTCTAAACTGGCAAGGGCCAAAGCTGGAGGGATGAGAAGCGAATTATTTTGAGAGACTTCCGGGTAGCTAAAGACAATGACAGTAGCAGCCTAGTTCCCATCTCCGCCCCCCACCCCCCCAAAAAAACCAATATGGAACGAAGAGAAGAGAAAGATATAATTACACAAAACCAAGCCCCAGTAGAGCCTGAAGGTCGAATGCTCAGACTTAAAAGCACCTGTAAGTAAAAACAAAAAACAGTGACAGCACACCATCTCCGGTGTCCCTGTCCCACCCTCACCCCGCCCACACGGGCTCTGAGCAGACGGGCTGAGAAAAGCTAGGAGAAGCAGGGAGCTGGTAGTGGCCCACACTTGATGGAAGACCTCACAGAAACACTGCGTCCACCTGACGTCTGAAAAATGTGAAACCCTGTCTGGAGTAGGTCAGAGGTTTGACGCTGAGGGAGGGATTTCAAAGTACACAGTGATGTAACCGGCCCGTCTCTGAAAACCACAGATTCCTGGAGAGCAAAGGACCACAAGGAAGGGAGAGGTACCCTTTGGCTGTCAAAGGGGAAGAAAACGAGAGATTTCATGGTTCTGCAAGACGAAAGAACAAAACCAAAGGACCCCCTGTCCAAACAAATCCACGAAAGCATCTGGACTTTGCCACGTTGGCAAAAGAAGGAGCATTCGATTAGGGAGAAAACACCCAACAGCACAGAAATGAGCAAGAAAAGATGAACGGATTCTTACAGAGTCACTGCAAAATATCGCAAAATGAATTTCATCACCTGTCAAACCAAGAACAATTTACATCCACCCCTGAAGAAACAGCCCCAGAGCAGCACTCTAACCAGAACGAAATACACCCCAAACAAGTGTTAGAAGATATGCAAAGCCACCTAGAATGAGAAAAAAAAAATATTTTTTATGTTTATTTATTTCTTTTAAGAGAGAAAGAGGTCGAGGAAGGGGCAGAGAGGGAGGGAGAGACAGAATCCCAAGCAGGCCCTGAACTGCCAGCTCGGAGCCCCACTCGGGGCTGGAACTCACCAACCATGAGATCATAGCCTGAGCAGAAACCAAGAGTCAGATGCTTAACTCACTGAGCTACCCGGGAGCCCCTAGAAGGAGAAATTTTAAACAGAATGGAAATAGATAACACCCAGGAAAAGAACGAAGAAGGTTGGTAGAACTCAGGAGAGAAATGGAAGAAACGCACAAAACTATCTAGAAATAAAGATTACGTTATAAGATGCCCAAGGGAGAATCGACTCACACATACAATAAGGGTCATTGAAGAAAGACAGAAGAACAATCAAGAGGATGAAAACGTGATAAAGAAGTCGAAGAAGGAAATAATGGTAACAGAAGACTGTCAAAGAAGGAATCCCATTGGTATTATGGGAGTCCCTGAAGAAAAACCAAACAATGAACCAGAGCTGATACTTAACACTATAAGAAAAGAGCAAAAAACCTGTACATTGAAAGGGCCCACTGGGAACCTTGGAAAACTAACCCAGAACAATCAGCGTTGAGACATATCCTCATAAAACTATTAGCTTTCAAGATATTTTTATACTTTTAGATTTTATTTTTAAGTAGGCTTCTACTGGGTAGAAGGTAGGCTACTAACTTCTGTCAGCACAGAGCCCAGTGAAGGACCTGAACTCATGATCCTGAGATCAAGAGTCAGATGCTTAACTGACTGAGCCACCCTGGTGCCCCTGAAAATACTCTTTATAAAGAATTCTTGGGGCGCCTGGGTGGCTCAGTCAGTTGAGCGTCCGACTTGGACTCAGGTCATGATCTCCCGGTCTGTAATTTCAAGCCCCGCGTCGGGCTCTGTGCTGACAGCTCAGAGCCTGGAGCCTGTTTCAGATTCTGTGTCTCCCTCTCTCTCTCTGACCCTCCCCCGTTCACGCTCTGTCTCTCTCTGTCTCAAAAATAAAATAAATAAACATTAAAAAAAAAAAAAGAATTCTTGGGGCCCCTGGGTGGCTCAGTCGGTTGAGCGTCCAACTTCAGCTCAGGTCATGATCTCGCGGTCTGTGAGTTCAAGCCCCGCGTCAGGCTCTGTGCTGACAGCTCGGAGCCTGGAGCCTGCTTCGGATTCTGTGTCTCCCTCTCTCTCTGCCCCTCCCCCGCTCATGCTCTATCTCTCTCTGTCAAAAATAAATAAACATTTAAAAAAATTAAAAAAAAAAAAGAATTCTTGGGGCATCCAACTCTTGATTTCGGTTCAGGTCATGATCTCACGGCTCGAGAGTTCAAGCCCCACATCAGGCTCCATGCTGACTGTGCAGAGCCTGCTTAGGATTTTCTCTCTCCCTCTCTCTCCCTGCCCTTCCCCCCACCCCCAAAAAAAATCTTAAAAAAAAAAAAGAATTCTTAAGATCTTCAGGAAGAAAGATCAAATAACTTACAAAGACAAAAGAATCAGAATGGCATCAGATTTTTAAAAGCCAAAATACAGGGGCGCCTGGGTGACTCAGTCGGGTAAGCATCCAACTCTTGATTTGGGTCCAGGTTATGTATGATCTCACGGTTTGTGAGCCTCAAGTCAGGCTCTGTGCTGACAGAGTGGAGCCTGCTTGGGACTCTCTCTCTCCCTCTTTCTGCCCCTCACCCCTCTCAAAATAAATAAATAGACTTAAAAAAAAATAAAAGCCAATAAACAAAGCAATACAATAATGGAACAGCTTTTTTTTTTTTTTACGTTTATTTATTTTTGAGACAGAGAGAGAAAGAGCATGAACGGGGGAGGGTCAGAGAGAGGGAGACACAGAATCGGAAACAGGCTCCAGGCTCTGAGCCATCAGCCCAGAGCCTGACGCGGGGCTCGAACTCACGGACCGCGAGATCATGACCTGAGCCGAAGTCGGCCGCTTAACCGACTGAGCCACCCAGGCGCCCCTAGCATTTTTTTTTTTAACCTTCTATTTTTTAAAGCATGAACCAAGGATTCTATATTCAAACAAGTTGTCCTTCAAGTATCAAGGCCATAGGAAACAGTTTTCTGTTTTTCAGCAACTACTTCGGGAAGTCTGCACCCGTGAGCCAATCTGGTAGAGAATGCACTTTACCCACCCTAGAGATGATGCAAATATATATACGTTTGACTTAAGGCTAAAACAGAGGTGGCATGGGGAAAAAAGTAAACATGTTACATATTGTGATAATTAGTGTAATTCAAAGCGTGGGAGAAGAAGGGAGAGGGAGAAAGGAAAACAGGATGAAACTCACTGATGGCTGTATGGGTGCCTCTCCGCTCCAAATTCACTCTTAACGGACTGCTCTGTGAAAATACGCTGGGGCCATTTAAATCCGGGTCTTTGCCGGCTGGCTCACTCTTAAGCTTGCCAGCAGAGGGCGCAGAGGAGCCAGGGCAGAAGGAAGTTTTCTTTCCACCTTCTGAAGGGGGTCCCACTAGACCGGCTCGTGAAGCTTCTCCAGGACCCGTGGCTCCTCGGGCATCAAGCATCCAGGGCACCCATGGCTCTGCCGGCACCAGCCTCCTCTAGCTCCCGACAGCCAGCCGTTAGCAGCTTCCCAGTACCTCCCCTTGGACTGTTTTGGCACAAAGTATCTCCACTGAGACACCTGCCCATCGACAGCTTTCCGTGGCACCCTACAGAATGGTTTTCCAGCAAGTTCCACCTGCACCACAGTTGACTTCGCTAACACCCTGTGAGCCACAGTCATGCTCTGTCCAACCAGATCTGGATCTCAGACCTATGCGTGGGAACAGAGGTATCTCCTGGGCACAGCCTTGCTGTAAATGGGGGGTGGGAGGGCTCCTCCTTATATCTGCTATTTCTTTCTTTTTTTTTTTTTAATGTTTATTTATTTTAGAGCTAAAGAGTGCCAGCGGGGGAAGGGCAGAGAGAGGAGGGGACAGAGGATCCGAAGCAGGCTCCACGTTGTCAGCACAGAGCTGGCTGCAGGCTCGAACTCGCGTACTATGAGATCCTGACCTGAGCCGAAGTTGGACGCTTAACTGACTGAGACACCCAGGCACCCCAACATCTGCTATTTCTATATTCATTGGAGTTATTATTGGCCAATGCCTTGGTACTTCGGTCCCTTGTTATAATTAATAATTCTTTATATCAAACTCCCCCTGTTCAAATTACTGTGTGATTTCTCTCCAGATTGAACAGACAATAAGTAGGAGTTAAAGGTACCAGTAAAAATGGATAAGCCAGACAGAGTTTTGAAATTGAGGTTTTTTTTTTTTTTTTTTTAAGGTATAAATACAATGGTAAACACTGGAACAAAAATATAAGCCTTCCTAAATACCAATTTATCTTATAAATTAAAGATCAAAAAAATACAACTCAAATATCAAGTAGAACAAATAAGCATAATTATAAAATATTATGACAAAGAGTTATTACCAAACACACCAATTATATTGATAAGTGTAAATGTAAGGTTTAACTCACCTATTTTCTTCTTTAATTTTTAATGTGGCTGAAATAGCAAGACCCAACGATGTTATCTACAAGAAAAGCACCTCGAGCAACATGATTCAGAGAAACTAAAGATAAGGGACAAAGGTATACAGGCAAATGGAAACAAAAAATCAGAGGTAATGCTCTTGATCTAAAACAAAGTAGGATTCAAGCTGCAAAGCATTAAACCTGACAAAAAGGGCAATTTTAAATATTAAAAGCCACAATTTACAACCACGCTGTGACATTTGTCACGGTATTTATGCGCCACATAGCATAACAAACTTTTTTCTTTTAGTAACCTCTACACCCAATGCGGGGCTTGAACTCCTGACGCCGAGATCAAGAGTCCCAGGCTCTTCCAACTGAGCCAGCCAGGTGCTCCAGTAAACACTTTCGAGATACAAAAACTACAGGTGATGCAAATAAATATAGATAGAAATACACTAATTACAGGAGATTTTAATATATCACACTCAAAATAAGACAGAGGAAAAAGAGGACCAAAAATAAGGAATGACACTGAAGACATAAACAACATAATCAATATAGTAGATCTCAAGAATGCCTATTGAACTCTATACACTAGCAAGGAACAATCCAAGAAGGAAATTAAGGGGACACGTGGATGGCTCTATAGGTTAAGCGTCCAACTTCAGCTCAGGCCATGATCTCATGGTTCGTGAGTCTGAGCTCCACATCGGGCTCTGTGATGACAGCTCAGAGCCTGGAGCCTGCTTCAGATTCTGTGTCTCCCTCTCTCTGCCCCTCGCCTGCTCACCCTCTGTCTCTTTCTCAAAAATATATAAACACTAAAAAAAATTTTCATCAAAAAGGAAATTAAGAAAAAATTCCATTTATAATAGCACCAAAAAGAATAAAATACTTCAGAATAAATTCGATCAAGGAAATGCAGGCGTTATACACTAAAAACTACAAAATATTTCTGAAAGAAATTAAACAAGACACAAATAATGGGAAGGCATCTATGCTTATGGATTGAAAGGCTGAATATTGTTAAGATGGCGATACTCCCGCCAAATGATCCACAGCTTTGGTGTGGTCCTTATATCACAATCTGAATGGCTTTTGCAGAAACAGAAAAGCTGATCCTAAAATTCATATGTAACTTCAAAGGCAAAAAATAACTGACAATGGATCAAGGACCTAAATGTAGGAGCTAAAGCTATGAAACAGAAGAAAAGATAAGGGTAAATTTTCATGACCTTAGACTTGGCAATGGTTTCTTAGATATGACACCAAAAAGCATAAGCACCAACATAGACAAACTGGACTTCATCAAAAATTCTAAGGGGTGCCTGGGTGACCCAGTCAGTTAAGCGTCTGACTTCAGCTCAGGTCATGATATCATGGTTTGTGAGTTCGAGCCCGTGTCGGGCTCTGTGCTGACAGCTCGGAGCCTGGAGCCTGCTTTGGATTCTCTATCTCCCACTCTCTCTGCCCCTCCCCCACTGATGCTCTCTCTCAAAAATAAATAAACTTAAAAAAAAAAAATCTAAACTTTGTGCATCGAGGGACACTCTCAGGAAAGTGAGAAGACAACCCAAAGAATGGGTTGCAAGTCATATATCTGAAATATTGAAAATGCAAATATTTGCAAGTCATATATCTGAAAGGGTATAGTATCCAGACGTATCAAGAACAATTAGAATTCATCGCTTCTCGGCCTTTTGGCTAAGATCAAGTGAAGAACAATTACAATTCAACAACAAAGAGACACACAACCCAATCAAAAAATGTGCAAAGGGCTAGAATAGATATTTCCCTTAAGGAGATACGTAAGTGGCCGAGAAGCACATGAAAAGATGCTCAGCCTAACTAGTCATCAGGGAAATACAAATCCAGTTCAAAGCACCGAGAGAGAACTTGTGAAGATACAGTGAGAAGGCGACCATCCACAAGCCAGGAAAAGAAGGGTCACCAGAAACCAACCTTGATGGCACCTTGATCTTGGATTGCTAGCTTCCAGAGCTGTGAGAAAATGGATTTCTGTTGTGTAATCCACAAGTCTGTGGTCTTTGGTGACGGCAGCTCTAGCTAATACCCACTCGAGTACACACGCAAGAGAGATGAAAACATATGTTAACACGAAACGGGCACGTGAATGTCCATCATAGCATTGTTCATAATGGCCAAGAAGCAGGAACGACCCAACGGCCATCGCTAAATAAATGGATAAACCAAATAGGGTGTATCTGTACAGTGAAATATTAGTCAACCGTAAAAAGAAACGGAGTCCTGACACGTGCTACAACACGGATGAACCTCGAACACGTGACGCTAAGTGAGAGAAGCCAGAACCAAAAAGCCACGTACCGTGTGAGATCGTTGTTATGAAATTTCCAGAATAGGCAAATCCCCAAAGACGGAAAGCAAATTAATGGTTTCCAGAGACTGGAGGAAGTAGCCAACAAGAAGTGTCTGCAAATGGAAATAGCATTTCCCTTTGGCGGGATGGAAATACTCTGGAGTCTGATCATTGTGGTGGTTTTGTAATGGTGGGAATATACTAAAATGACTAAATTTTATACTTTAAAGGGGTGAATTTTACAGTATGTGAACTGTCAATAAGACTTTTTTTTTTAATTTTTTTTAACATTTATTTATTTTTGAGACAGAGAGAGACAGAGCATGAACGGGGGAGGGGCAGAGGGAGAGGGAGACACAGAATCGGAAGCAGGCTCCAGGCTCTGAGCCATCAGCCCAGAGCCCGACGCAGGGCTCGAACTCATGGACCGCGAGATCGTGACCTGAGCTGAAGTCCGATGCTCAACCGACTGAGCCACCCAGGCACCCCAATAAGACATTTTTTAATGACGGTAACTTGTTCAATGTATGAAGGCAGTGAATTTGAAGGAGCTCTCAATGGCCAAATCTGGAATG
The DNA here is from genome assembly GCF_014898765.1 of Herpailurus yagouaroundi. Taxonomy (NCBI): domain Eukaryota; kingdom Metazoa; phylum Chordata; class Mammalia; order Carnivora; family Felidae; genus Herpailurus; species Herpailurus yagouaroundi. The sequence goes on along the minus strand of NW_024412786.1, from coordinate 2,688,943 downwards.
AGTTAAGTAAGCCAGTAAATCATGATAATAAGGGATTCAAACCTATAGAATGAGTATATCTCCATGAGCCCATGTTGATATAAGTAAATAATTGAATAAACACGTGAGGGGGAAGGGACAGCTCTAGAATTCCAATTAATAAATGTAGAAGGAATGTCAGAAATAGGAAATCACCACTGGGCACACTGGGAGTAGTAATAGTTTCAGGTAATCGGCAGTGAGTTCTTTTTTTTTTTTTTTTTTTTTAATGTTTATTTTTGAGAGAGAGGAGGGTGGGGAGGGGTGGAGAGAAAAGGAGCGAGAGGATCCGAAGTAGGCTCTGTCTTTGCTGACAGCAGAGAGCTCGAGGTGGGGCTGGAACTCACCGACCAGCCTGGAGATCATGACACGATCACGAGCCATCACGAGCCGACATGAGCTGACATGAGCTGAAGGCCGACGCTCAACCAACTGAGCCACCCAGGCGCCCCGTCCGTCAGTTCTTAAATGGTGGGAGAAGCGTGAGGAGGGACAGAGTATTTGCATAGCCTCAAAATAGCTCCCTATAAGACCCTTATGAAATATAAAATAAAACACAGTGACTCTAAAGGGGAGAACCGTGAGAGACACCACCGTCCCCAAGTGATTGGAGTGAACACAGCAGTAATAAGCGCGCCTGGGGCACCTGGCTGGCTCGGTCGGTGGAGCGCACGACTCTTCATCTCACGGTTGTGGGTTCGAGCCCCACGCTGGGTGTAGGGAGTACTTCAAAACAAACGCTTAAAAAGGGCAGTGATATGCTGATGGAGAAGCGCACAATAGCAATTCTGTGGTATTTTTGCCAAAATACATATTTTCAGTCCACTTGGGAGAAAAACATCAGGCCAATCCAAATGGAGCGATATTCTACAAAATAACTGGCCGGCACTCTTCGTGAGTGTCACGGTCATAAAAGAAAAAGAATGAAGATATGGGATATGTGATCCTGGGCCAGATCCTGGTCAGATCCTGGACCAGAAAATGGGCATTGATGAGAAGGCTGGCAAAACTTGAATCTCGTCTGCAGATTCGTTTATAGTATTGCCCCGGTGCTAATTCCCCGGTTTTGATCGTTATGCCCTGGCTACCTAGGATGTTAACATTAGGAGAAGCCAAGCGAAGGGTATTTGGGAACTCTTTCAAGTGTTCTGTAAGTTTAAAACTAGTTTGGGGCACCTGGGTGGCTCAGTCGGTTAAGCGTCTGACTTCAGCTCAGGTCACCATCTCACGTTCTGTGAGTTCGAGCCCCGCCTCGGGCTCTGGGCTGATGGCTCGGAGCCTGGAGCCTGCTTCCGATTCTGTGTCTCCCTCTCTCTCTGCCCCTCCCCCGTTCATGCTCTGTCTCTCTCTGTCTCAAAAATAAATAAACGTTTTAAAAAAAAATTAAAAAAAAAAACTAGTTCAAATAAAAGTTTCTTACAAATTGTGAGACAATTGTTGTATATGATTGTATACATATATGTATATATCCCACTTTTATCCCTTGGTTCTCAGACCCTTGTAGTCTCATCGAGAGTGAAAAAACACCACAGATAGGTCCTTGATTCAGAGCACCGTTCTGTTTTCTTAGATTCCATATTTGGCATCCGTTAATTACAGGGCCAAATTAACAGCCAAAGTTGTTTACAGAGTATGGGGTTCGAGCCCATACTCTGAACAACCTCCTCTATTTACCTCTCAAACACCAAGCCAATATCCCCTTCCCCTAAATCAGCCCAGGGCCAGGAACCAGATGCCTAGGGACAGCCCCTATGCCCCAAAGTCCCTCAGTGCAAGCTGTATACCCAGCCCTGTCTTGACTTTCCCGCAGAAGCCCCGAGAAAGGCAGTGGTCTGTGCCTTCCCTTCGCTCCTCTCTGCCTCCTGACCAATGCTGGTGCTTCCCCACGTGGCCCCGTGTGGCATGCCCTCCCTCTTGTTCCCAGGGGAACTGTAAATAACGTTGAACTTTTCTTTCAATGGCATTGACCTCTCTATGTCATCACTCAGTCACCACTATACATTAAAATCCACAGGTACCGTTAGGATAGGGACATACCGTATCCTATAGGACAGCTGCCTGAAACTAGTAAGATACTGTTTGCCAGTGGACAGGGTAACTGTTTTCGGTAGATACTCCATTCTTCTATAGAGCCTACTCTTCTGAGACAGCTTACGGTAAGGCCTGTGATGCCCGTGGTCCTCATACCATGGCCTCATTTCTTTTTTTCTTATTTTTTAAATGGTTATTTATTTTTGAGAGAGAGAACACAAACAGGGGAGGGGCAGAGAGAGAGGAAGACGCAGGATCCGAAGCAGGCTCCAGGCTCTGAGCTGTCAGCACAGAGCCCAACGCGGGGCTCGAACTCACCAGCCGTGAGATCATGACCCGAACCGAAGTCGGACGCTCAACTGACTGAGCCACCCAGGCGCCCCATCACTGGCTTGCTTCTTTTGCAACCAAAAGAGTTTCTGTGCTTGCAAGCAGTGCTGTGGCGGATACTGCCATGAAAATACTGGTTGAGGCATTATGGTCGGGGAAAGCAAAGCCTTCTCCAGGATAAGCAAATTCGGGAGAATTTCTGTTACATCCATAATGGAAGCAATCCACTGCAATCCAACTGAAACTGAGTGTCTGGCTGATCTCCTGGAATACATTCTGCTATGTTCAGACTTCAGTGCTCTGACAGTGAGGCATTTATCTGTGGCAGGGGTTGGATCAGCTTTGCTGGAGAGAAATTCATATTGTTGAGCTCACCATGCACACTCTCCATCTATGGCCCATAATGGCTTTTTTTCAGGAACCTGTTGGGCAAGAACAGGTACGGTTGGCAAATGAACACGTCACCTTCTGCACTTGTGCAAGGTGCCCTCTGGTGAGCATCCACAGGAGATATTACACTGTGAGCCATTCCAAGAAATCTATGTATGTACCTCTTTATTAGATCTCTTTGCCACTAATTTTCTTTTTTAAATGTAGTGAGGTATTATTGGCTTACAATATTATATTAGTTTCAGGTGTACAACATAGAGATTTGAGCCACTAATTTTCTTTTTTTTTTTTATTTAATTTTTTTTTTTTTTAAGAGAGAGCACAAGCTGGGGAGGGGCAGAGAGAGAGGGAGACAGAAGATCCAAAGCAGGTTCTGCACTGGCAGCAGTGAACCCGATGCGGGGCTCGAACTCATGAACTGTGAGATCGTGACCAGAGCCCAAGTCAGATGCTCAACCGACCGAGCCACCCAGATGCTCCATGAGCCACTAATTTTCTCACCACATTCTGGCCGCGTCCTGGAACATCTGCCTCACCTTTAGCTGCCACCATGAACCACCATAGACCAGTAGACCAGTGTTCCCAACCAAGGGTGGCCTCACTCTCTAAAAGACATCTAGCAATAGGTGGAGACATTTTGGGGGACTTGGGGAGGGGAGTTGCTATGGTATCTAGTGTGGAGAGGCCAGGGATACTGCTAAATATCCTACAATGCGCAGGACAGCTCCCACAGCACGAATTATCCAGCCCCAAATGTCAGTAACGTCAAGGTGGAGAAATCTTGATGTAGAGCCACACTGCTGGCCAACCGGACGTCCACTTCTCCTTCTGGACTCCTGCCAATGGGCTGTAATGATACAGCCTGCCATGTCCGGTTAGTACCAGCTTAGGATACACAACTACCTGTAAGCCAAGCTTGAACTTATTCCTCAGCTGGTTGGTCATGGAGAATTACCCGTAAGGGCAAAGACACAGTAAGCGGGAGACCTGACTGCAAAGCTGAAGGGAACTCTGAGGGCCATGAGCATTTAACTTCAAGAAATTATAGGGCTTGGGAATGCAAGCTGGTGCAGCCACTCTACAAAACAGTATGGAGGTTCCTCAAAAAACTAAAAATAGAACTACCCTATCACCCAGCAATGGCACTACTAGGCATTTATCCACGGGATACAGGTGTGCTGTTTGGAAGGGACACAGGCACCCCCATGTTTACAGCAGCCCTATCGACAATGGCCAAAGTATGGAAAGAGCCCAAATATCCATCAACGGATGAATGGATAATAAGATACACACACACACACACACACACACACACACACACACGCTGGAGTATTACTCGGCAATCAAAAAGAATGACATCTTGCCATTTGCAACCACGTGGATGGAACTGGAGGGTATTATGCTAAGTGAAATTAGTCAGAGAAAGACAAAAATCATAGGACTTCACTCATAAGAGGACTTTAAGAGACAAAACCGATGAACATAAGGGAAGGGAAGCAAAAATAATATAAAAACAGGGAGGGGGACAAAGCATAAGAGACTCATAAATATGGAGAACAAACTGAGGGTTACTGGAGGGGTTGGGGGAGGGGGGAGGGGCTCAATGGGTCAGGGGCATTAAGGAATCTACTCCTGAAATCATTTCTTCACTATGTACTAATTTGGATGTAAATTTAAAAAAAAATTTTTTTAATTAAGAAAAAAAAAAAGACTCCCAGGGTACTGGAGGCCTAGTTATTGTCAAGCTAAGGTTGCTTTTCCCTCTAGCAAAGCATTAGCATTAAGACAGTAAAACGAGTTCCTGGAGAAACGTTTTACTCGGCCAGCCTCAAGTATTTTGTCAATGGGCTGCAGGCAACTTTGTAAGCAGAAACTGGGAATACTTTGTTACAAGGTATCTGCACTTCCCCTGAAATGGTACAGCGTTATTTGAAAGCTGAATTGGTTAATTATAAACATATATTGCAAACTCTAAGGCGACTACTAACAATTTTTTTTAAGGTTAATTTATTTTTGAGAGAGAGAGAGAGAGAGAGAGAGCGCGCGAGCACTAGTGGGGGAGGGGCAGAAAGAAAAGGGGACAGAGGAGGATCTGAATCCGGCTCCATGCTAAGGGCTTGAACTCAGGAGTCTTGTGAGATCATGACCTGAGCTGAAGTCAGATGTTCAACCAACTAAGCCACCCAGATGCCCCCCACATGTTTTTAAGTATAATTGATACACTAAGAGAGGAGAGAAAATGGAGTCATACAAAATGCTAGTTAAAGGCAGAGAAGGCAGAAAAAGAGGGGAAGATATTTTTTAAAAATTTGTTTTAATGTTTATTCATCTTTGAGAGACAGAGAGAGACAGAGCATGAGCGGGGAAGGGGCAGGGAGAGGGAGACACAGAATCTGAAGCAGGCTCCAGGCTCCCAGCTGTCAGCACAGAGCCCGACGTGGGGCTCGAACCCGCGGACTGCGAGATCATGACCTGAGCCGAAGTCGGACGCTCAACCTACTGTCACCCAGGCGCCTCGGGAAGATCTTTTTTTAAAAAGAAACAAAGAAAGTGCAACAAACAAAACAGTTGAAACACGGTTCAAATTGATCCAACTATATCAATAATCACTATCTTTTTGAGTACACCAAGTGAAAGACAGAAAGTGTCAGCATGAATTAAAAAAAAAAAAAAAAAAAGCCCCGGGCGGGCGCCTAGGTGGCTCCGTTAGTTGAGCATCCGAGACTCTTGGTTCCAGCTCGGGTCATGATCTCACGGTTCACGGATTCGTGCCCTACATTGTGTTCTGCAGCTGGCAGCACAGAGCCCACTTGGGATTCTGTCTCTCTCTCCCTCTCTCTCTGTCCCTCCCCCTCTAGCGCTGTCTCTCTCAAAATAAATAAACTTAAAAAAAAAAAAAAAAGACCCAAGCCTATGTTGTCTGTAAGAGATCCACTCTAAATATCAAGACACCAGAGAAAAGGATAAAGACAGATAAACCATGCGGACGCTGCTCCAAACAAAGCTGGACCAGCTATGTTAATTTCAGACAAAGTAGGCTTCAGAACGAGGAAAATTATCAGGGATAAAGAGGGGCGTTATAGAATGATAAAAGGGTCAATTTCCCAAGAGGACTTAACAATCTTTAATGGGTATGCGATACGCCTAGCAACAGCATCAAAACATATGAGGCAAAAAACTTGACAGAACCGAAAGGAAAAAATAGATCAGTGCACTGCATGTGGGAGACGTCCATACCCTTTCATCAGGAACAGCCACCTCAAGCAGGCAGAAGATCAGTGATGATGCAGTTGAACTGAACAGTACCACTAATCCATTGGACTTCTAGAATACCTCTATAGATTATAGAATAGTTATAGATTACAGAGTACTGCATCCAACAGCAGAATACGTATTCTTGTCAAGTGCAGGTGGAGCATTCACCAAAAAAGACCACATCTGGAGCCATGAAACACACCTTAACAAATTAAAAAAAAAAAAAAAAAAAGAAATCTGTTCTTGGACCAGTAGAATTAAACTAAAAATCAATGACAGAAAGATAGCTGGAAAAGTCCCAAATATTTGGAAAGTAACCAGCCCCCTTCTATTTTTTTTTAATTTTTTTTTAACGTTTATTTATTTTTGAGACAGAGAGAGACAGAGCATGAACGGGGGAGGGTCAGAGAGAGAGGGGGAGACACAGAATCCGAAACAGGCTCCAGGCTCTGGGCCATCAGCCCAGACGCGGGGCTCGAACTCACGGACCGCGAGATCGTGACCTGAGCTGAAGTCGGACGCTTAACCGACTGAGCCACCCAGGCGCCCCAACCAGCCCCCTTCTAAATAACACATGGGTCAAAGAAGTCTCAAGAGAAAATTTAAAATATCTTGAACTAAATGAAAATAAAATGTAACTTGTCAAAATCTGTGGGATGCAGTGAAAATTATACTTTGAGGTTTTTGGCATTGAATGCACGATTAGAAAAGAAGAAAGATCTAAGAATCAATAATCTAAGCTTCTGCTTTAGAAAGAAGAGTAACATAAGCCTAAAGCAAGCAAAGGAAAAGAAACAACACAAATTAGAGCAGAAATCAATGAAACCGAAAGCAGGAAATCAACAGAGAAAATCAATGAAACCAAGAGTTGATTCTGTGAAAAGATCAGTAAAAATTGTTAAGCTTCGGGGCGCCTGGGTGGCGCAGTCGGTTAAGCGTCCGACTTCAGCCAGGTCACGATCTCGCGGTCTGTGAGTTCGAGCCCCGCGTCGGGCTCTGGGCTGATGGCTCGGAACCTGGAGCCTGTTTCCGATTCTGTGTCTCCCTCTCTCTCTGCCCCTCCCCCGTTCATGCTCTGTCTCTCTCTGTCTCAAAAATAAATAAACGTTGAAAAAAAAAATTAAAAAAAAATTGTTTCTAGCCAAACTAAGAAAAAAAGAGTAAAGACACAAATCACTAATACCAGAAAGAAAAAGGGGTCATCACTACTGATCCCGTGGCCATTAAAAGGATAATAAAGGGGGCGCCTGCATGGCTCAGTCCAGCGTCTGACTCTTGATTTCGGCCTAGGGCATGATCTCACAGTTTGGGACTTCGAGTCCTGAGTCAGGCTCAGTACTCTGCATTAACAGTGCGGAGCCTGCTTGGGATTCTCTGTCTCCCTCTCTCTCTCTCTGTCCCTCCTCTGCTCACTCTCTCTCTCTCTCAAAGTAAATAAACATTTAAAGTAAAATAAAGTAGAAAAATAAAGAAAAGACTAATAAAGAAATATTACGAACAACTCAATGTGGACAATCTGATAAATGAAATAGACCAATTCCCTGAATGATACAAAGTAACAAAACTTTTCCAAAAGCTTATTTTGAGAGAGAGAGAGAGAGAGAGAGAGAGAGAGAGAGAGAGAATGTGAGGGGAAGGAGCAGGGAGGGAGAGAGAGAATCCCAAGCAGGCTCTGTGCTGTCAGTGATGGATGTCTTAATTAACTAGATGAGAGGAATCCTTCACAGTGTATACATGTATCAAATCATCATAATGTACAATTTAAATATCTCACAATTTAGCAATACTTCAATAAATCTGAAAAAGAAAAATTTGTTTAAAAAATTTTTAAACATTTATTTTTGAGAGAGAGAGAGACAGAGCATGAGCAGTGGAGGGGCAGAGAGACAGAGAGGGAGACATAGAATCTGAAACAGGCTTCAGGCTCTGAGCTGTCAACACAGAGCCCGACTCAGGGCTCAAACTCAGGAACGGCGAGATTGTGACCTAGGCCGAAGTCAGACACTTAACCAACTGAGCCACCCAGACACCCCTATTTTAAAATAAACAACACAAAATAATTAACAACCTTCCAAAAAAAAAAAAAAAGAAAGAAAGAAAGAAAGAAAGCAAGAAAGCACAAAGTCCAGATGGCTCTGCTAGTGAATTCTAGTGGTGAAAACCCATTTAAAAAAACTGAAAATTTTCTACGATCTCTTCCAGAAAATAGAAGCAGAGGTAATACTTTCTAATTTATTCTATGAGCTCAGCATTATTCCAAAAACAGATAAAGACATTTCAAGAAAAGAAAACTATAGACCAGTGTCTCTCATGAACACAGGTGTAAAAATTTTCAACAAAATATCAGGAACTTGAATTCAATATACATAAATTTATGCTAATGATTTAAAAGAATAAACAATGTACATGGGGCACCTGGGTGGCTCAGTCGGTTAAGCGTCCGGCTTCAGCTCAGGTCATGATCTCGAAGTTCATGGGTTTAAGCCCTGCATCAGGCTCTGTGCTGACAGTTCAGAGCCTGGAACCTGCTTCTGATTCTGTCTGTCTGTCTGTCTGTCTGTCTCTCTGCCCCTCCCCCCCCACACACTCTGTCTCTCTCTTGAAAATAAATAAACATTTAAAAACATAAAAAAAAAAAAGCTCAGGAGCTAACTTGAAGACATTTACATTGGCAATTGACATAACAATATGAGGACCAATAAGAATAATAATCACAATTAGCTGAAACAGATCAAAATATTAAAAATCTATTTTTTAATAATGATACTTTAAAAAGGTCCAGTCAGAGCATGCCAGGAAAACAACTTATTATTTTATTTATTTATTTTTATTATTTTTTAAAATTTATTTGAGAGAGAGAGTGGGGGAGTGGGGGAGAGGGGCAGAGGGAGACGAGAGAGAGAGAGAGAGAGAGAGAGAGAGAGAGAGAGAGAGAATCTTGAGCAAACTCCATGCTCAGCTCAGAGCTCAACGTGCAGCTCCATCCCACGACCCTGGGATCACGAGTCAGATGCTCGACCGACTGAGCCACCCAGGTACCTCTAAGACTTTATTTTTTTAAGTAATATCTATAGCCATCGTGGGGCTTGGACCCACAACCCCGAGATCACGAGTTGCAGGTTCCACTACTGAGCCAGCCAGGCTCCCTTCCATTAAACTTTTAACTATGATTTACCTAAAGCAGAGGTTGGCCAATCACACATATGGTCTCTGTCACAATTACCCAACTCTGTCACTGTAGCATAAAACAGCCATAAACAATATGCAGATAAATAAGCATGGCTGTCTTCCAGTAAAACTTTATTTGCATAAAACAAGCAATGAGCAGGATTTGGTCTCCAAGCACCGTTTTCAGGAGAGCTATTGATTCTCACACATTTGTTTTTTAAGCCAGATATATACTAAAGTCTTTTGTTATTTCTAAGAATTTTCATTTTATTTTCTTGGGTTTCCCAGAAGTAGTCCTTCCGCTTCCAAACAATGATAACTTTGCCTCCTCATTGCTGCATGCAATTTGCTTTCTTTTCTAGCACTTTCAGAACAATCTCATATGCTGCTGGTTTCAGCAGACACCCTCTCCTTTTTCCTGAAGTTTTCGTGGGAATGCTTTTCTATTTCACCAATAATCATGAAACTGCCTTTTGATCTGTTATATATGTCTCATTACAGCTACCCTACTAACTCTTTTTTAACTCAGGAGTAGATGTTGGATTTTATTTTTATATTTTTGATTCTGCAACTTTCCCATCATCTGGATTCTAGTGACTGCATTCCTAGTGTTATGGTCTTCTGTCCTCTATTTCCTGCCAATTACTAATGAGATCTAGAAGTTTCATCAGATTCTGTGAGGGGAGGAGGCAAGACTGTTCCAAGGGGGTGCATAATACCTCATGTCTCCTTTTTGTGAGATTAGCAGCCATAGAGATCACCACGTAATCCGTTCATTCATTACGAGCTACGAAGCCAATATTCTAAGTCCACCATTTTTCTTTTACCATCTAGAATACTTCTAGAAAGACCATCCCCGCTGCCCTTAATCAACTATCTGATTGCTCATTGGTAGAGTGAGTATAAGAAAGGCAAAAAAACTGCTTGATACTTTCCTTTTATTTCCATTTTTAAAATAATAAGGGAAACATTTAATTTTTTAAATATTTAATTTAAATATTTACATTAAAATTTTAAAATAATAATTTCCATTTTTAAAATAAAAAGTTGAGGGGCGCCTGGGTGGCTCAGTGGTTAAGCGTCCAACTTCAGCTCAGGTCGTGATCTCGTGGTTCATGAGTTTGAGCCCCGTGTCGGGTTCTGTGCTGACAGCTCAGAGCCTGGAGCCTGCTTCGGAATCTGTGACTCCCCCCCCCACCTCTGTCCCCTCCCCAGATCATGCTCTGTCTCTGTCTCTCAAAAAATAAATGAACGCTTAAAAAATTTTTTTAAATAAAAAGTTGGTTGAGTGTCCGACTTCAGCTCAGGTTATGATCTCATGGTTTGTGGGTTCAAGTACCGTGTCAGGCTCTGTGCTGCCAGCTCGGAGCCTGGAACCTGCTTCGGATTCTGTGTCTCCCTCTATCTCTGCTTCTCTCCCACTCATGCTCTGTCCCTCTCTCTCAAAAATGAATAAATATTTTTAAAAATTGAAAAATAAAATAAAGTAAAAATCAAATCAAATCAAATCTTAGGGGCACCTGGGTGGCTCAGTCAGTTGAGGATCTGACTCTTGGTTTTGGCTCAGGTCATAATCTCTCAATTTGTGGGTTCAAGCCCTGCATTGGGCTCTGTGCTGACCGTGTGGAGCCTGCTTGGGATTCTCTCTCTCTCTCTCTCTCTCTCTCTCTCTGCCCCTCCCCCACTTGCACTCTCTCCCCCTCAAAATAAATAAATAAATTTTAAAAATATTTTTATTTTTATTTTATTTTTTTTTTAATTTTTTTTTCAACGTTTATTTATTTTTGGGACAGAGAGACAGAGCATGAACGGGGGAGGAGCAGAGAGAGAGGGAGACACAGAATCGGAAACAGGCTCCAGGCTCTGAGCCATCAGCCCAGAGCCTGACGCGGGGCTCGAACTCGCGGACTGCGTGATCGTGACCTGGCTGAAGTCGGACGCTTAACCGACTGCGCCACCCAGGCGCCCCTTAAAAATATTTTTAAAGTAATAAAAAATAAAATGGAAAATCTACTTAATAATAAAAACAAAAACTACCTAATAATAAAATAATAAAATATGTAAAAACTGGGGTGCCTGAGTGGCACAGTCTGTTGAGCATCCGACTCTTGATCTCTGCTCAGGTCATGATCTCATGGTTTGTGAGTTCGAGCCCCACATGGGGCTCTGCATTGATGGCATGGAGCCTGCTTGGGATTCTGTCTCTCCTTCTCTCTGCCCCTCATCTGCTTTGTTCTCTCTCCAAATAAATAAACTTAAAAAAAGTGAATATATCAACAAAGTTCACAATTGCACAGATGCAAAAGGAGACATGAATAAATGGTATTATTTATCTTATTCTTGATAGAAAACTAAAGACTCTCTAATTTATCAATACCCTCCAGCCAAAGACACCAAGAGCACATCTATAGTTGCACAAATGGGTTTATTACCTTTGTGCTATTGGGCATCTCAGTAAAAGGGTGTTTAGGAAGGATTTATAGGATTTGGGCTTGTGCTAGGTGACTTGGGAAGGGTTTAAGAAGGTGAGAGTTCTTTGTATTGGAGTTGTCAGGAAGTAGTATTTCGAAGACGGGATATGTTAACAAATCTTACCTAGACAAAGGCTAAAACTGTAATTGGTAAAGGTCACTTACATTACCCAAGATGGAAGGATGTTTCATCATTTTTGTGGTTTGGACAATGTTCCTATCTTTTTTGGTGTTCACGTGATTATAGAGTGATCTTGTTTTTACCTTGATCCCTCACATCACAGAATAACTTTGTTTAATGTTGATGGTCTGTGAAATTGTTCATGTGTAACAGAATACCACCGCCAACACCTGGGTGTCTGGAGGTGTGTTTCGCTTTCTCAAATCTATAAACTAACTGCAGTTTTAACCTTAATTACCAGTTTTGTACATACTTGTGGTATGAAATAACTTGTCAAAACATATCTAAGTTGGGCATCTGAACAAATAAACATTACGGAAGAGTTAGGAAACTAAAAAAACAAATATTGCGAACACAAAAAAGACATAAGAGGAAAAGGTTGATAAATTTACAAAAACAAACTAACAAACAAACAAACAAAAAAACAACATGTCACAGTTGGGAAAACAAACCACAAACTCAGATAAAACATCTTCAACACATTTGAGGAAGGCTGATGTCCCCAGTAAAACAAACAACTCTTCTTACCAATGACATGAAAAGAATACTTTTCGAAATAGTTTTCATTTTTTGCAACAATAACGTACCACTGAAAAACATTTTCAAGAAAAAATGGCTGGGACTTTAACACAGAGACACGGGGCTCGCAGAGGAGCCTCAAGGAAGGACTACGCCTCCCAGGAGGCTCTGCGCTGACCGTCTCCGGCCTCCCGACAGGCTCCGCGTGCTTTACGCGCCAGCTTTGGCCTTAGCCAGCGAGTGGCAGAATCGCGGCAGAGGATGGAGAGCAGCGATGAAGCGGCCGTCGAGAAATGCCGCATCCACTTGCGCCCCGGCACGCTGCGCGACGCACCTCCCGCCACGTTGCACCTTCTGCCCTGCGAGGTTCTGGTTAGCCGGCCTGCCCCCGTGGGGCGCTTCTTCACCCCAGCCATCCGCCAGGGTCCCGACGGTGAGCACTCACGACCGGACTACAGCTCCCGGCAGCCCCCGCGCCCGCGCCACTCTCTTCTCGGCGAGGGGCGGCTCGAGGGCTCCTGGGGATCGTGGTCCACTGGAGATGGCGGGAGGGCCCCAGGGAGGCTGCCCCACTAGGCCTGAATCGGGCCCTCACTGAGGCCCCGCGCCTGTCTCCTACAGGACTGGAAGTGTCGTTTCGGGGCCGCAAACTACGCGGCGAGGAGGTGGTGGTGCCGCCCGGGCTCGTGGGCTACGTGATGGAAGAAAAGGAAGAGGGGTTGGTGGGGAAGGGCTTCTCGGAGGGTTCGTCGAATGACAACGAGCAAGAGCAGGAGGAGCTGGTGGAACCCCCAGAGGCGCTGGAGCGGGACTTTGTGAGCACGGGGGCGGGTCGGTGGGGGGGGGGGGGATGGGGCGGGAGGGGGGATGCGGGCGGGAGCGGTGGCCCCAGTGTTTAGCCGAGCTCCCTCCCCAGGACCGGTTCATTGGAGCCACCGCTAGTTTCAGTGGCTTCACGCTGTGGGGCCTGGAGACCATCCCCGGTCCGGATGCCAAAGTGCGCGGGGCCCTAACCTGGCCCAGTCTCGCTGCCGCGGTGAGTAGATGGATGTGCCCTCTTCCAGGCCCCGTCCGTTCCTCTCTGACTTCAAGCTTATTGCCTAGGTTATCCAGAATCTTGCCCCCGCAGCGGATTTGGGGCTTCGGGGCGGGGGAGCACAATGGGGCAGGTGGAGCCTGGGTCTGAATGGAGGACTGGACTGATCAGGGGGAGCGTGGCTCTGACCTGTCTAGAAGGGGCTGTCATTCTGAGTAGCTGGGTCCCTCCCAGAGTAGGTGGGCCACCCAGTCACGACATGTCAAAAATCCAGTGGTAGAGGTGACTCCTGTTGCAGATTCACGCACAGGTGCCTGAGGACTGAGAACCGGAACCTGAAATTGAAAGCCACTGGTCCCTTCACCCCAGTAAACCAGCTCTTCACTTTGGAGCCGCTGATTCCATCACCCCAAATAAATGAGCTTTTCACAGCACCTGTGAGTTTGTGGGCACCCTGGAGCCCCTGAGCTGGCATTGCCCTTTCTCCCACAAGAAACTTTCGTGGCTCTGGCCTACAGAAACAATTTATTGCCAAGGAGCAGTGAGGGCAAGAGAGGCCAGAACTTTGCAGCCAGTACCCACCCTCCCCCCAACTCCTACTTTACAAAAGGAATTGTTACAACCACTAGTCCTCTGTACAGGGTGCACCCCCCCCCCCCCATGTCACTGTACACAGCTGCCTGGCTCCCTCCGGTCCCTGGTTCCTAGCAGGCCCAGACCTGCGGTCAGCTGACCTTGGAGTTGACCTGAGCCCCGAGCTCGCCTTGGTGCTGGGCCCCAGCCGGCCCAGGCCCTATGAGGCCCGTCCTCTCTTTATGGAGCTGTCCTCAGCCCCACCTCCCTTGGTATGCCTCCTGGGGACCCTGGAAGGGGTGGGATGTGCTGTCAGCCCCGCGTGCTTTTGTTGCCACTGCTGTGGACAGTGCCTGGTCACCACTTTCCCCTCTTGCTCCAGTCCTTGGGAGTGAAGTGCAGACACTTGGAGTCGATCCGAAGGAGACGCTTGAGCATAGCTCGTTCATGCCCATCGACGATGTCCTCCGAAAGTGTGAGGATATACTGGCCCTGGAGGGGAGATGGGGGGTGGGGTCAGCCCATGTGGGGCACGCACTCTGCAGCCCTACACAAACCTGTCTCCCCCTGCCAGCCCCTACCTTGTAGTAATTGATGAGGTTGAGGTACTGTAGAGTGGAGATGACATCCTCCTTCTTGATGCTGGTGATTTCACTGATCTCGCTGTGGGAGGGCAAAGATCAGGTTCTCTGGGGACCTTCGTCTCTGCCCCAAGCCTCCCAGGAACCCCAGGAGTGAGGACAGGGCATGCCATGCACCCCCGGGGTAGGTAGGGCCAGGCTCACTTGATGGTGATCTGCGGCCTCTCCCCACTCTCTGACTTCAGCCCCATCAGGATCTCCAGGATGGTCTGGGACCAGTAGCTCCGGTAGGATAGGAGGCCAAGGTCTGAGAGGGGCTTCTCAGGGGTCCCTGTTTTCCCTTCCACTTTGGAGAGTTCATAGCCTACGGCAACAGAGCAGGAAGGGGTGGGTAAGCGGTCACAGCTTTGTGCAACCAGTGTTTCAGAGTGTGGGTTATGGAAATAGACTGCTGGGGCCCCATCTTGGCCCTGCCAGGTGGTCGTTCTGTGACCTGGCATAAGGGGCTTGTCCGTGGTGTCTCAGTTTCCCCGCAAAGAACTAATGAGCATTCACTCTTGACCTCTGCTGTGGTGGGACCTAGGGTAGAAGCCATAGTCAACTAGGAGGGATACTCAGGAGCCAGTGAGGGCTTATAGGCAGAGCAGGGGGCGGGGAATGCAGAGAAAATGGCTTAGGAAAAGAAAGTGCCTCTGATTTTCATCATTCCAGACTCTTTCTGCTAGGGTATGTGAGGAGGGAAGGCAGACCCCACCTCTCGTCTAGGCCTGAGGGTTCTTGGACTTATAGTCAAATCAGTCCCCCTGGTTGCTACCTGAGGGCCATCAGTGCTCCAGGACCAGGCTAGGCCTAGCTAGGTGCTGACACGAAGCAAGGAGAGACGTGCCTGGATGGCTTGGTTGGTTGAACGTCTGACTTCAGGTTGGGTCATGATCTCGCGGTTTGCCGGTCTGAGCCCCGTATCAAGCACTCTCCCATCAGCATGGAACCTGCTTTGGATCCTCCTTCCCTCTCTCTGCCCCTCCCCAGTGTGTGCATGGCACGTGGCGCACATGTGTGTTCTCTCTCTCAAAAATAAACATTAAAAAAAAAAGAAGGGAGGTAAAGCAAGGAGGGCGGCGCCAATGCACTCCCCAGGTCAGGTCGTTCTTCAGCGGGTTACCTGATCTCCCCAGGGACTCCCTCCTCCCCTCCCCCCTCTGACTGCTCTGTCCTCCTCTGCCCTGCTGACTACTGGGCACTGGCAGACAGTTTCCAGCGAGCCCCTCAGCTGCTGCAAAAGCCTGTGTGGCTTCAGGTCTCCTGGCAGAGTCTTCGTTCTCGTTCTTCCTCAGGGTCCGGGGCGTCCCCTTACTTGTAAAAGCCCTTCGCCCTCAGTCATCAACTATGTTGGGCCATGGCCCTTTCTGCCCCACTCCTCCCTATCTTTATCTGCCAGTCTTATCCTCTTATCCAATCTCCTGTGACTTCCACCAGCAGCCTGGTGGAGAGAGGGACAGAGAGGCCAGTTCTTTAGAGAAAGGCAGCAACAGAAGGGAACAGGGGCGAACCCAGGTTTCTACTCAACTTTGCCGGGCCCACCAGTGCATGTGGAGTCCTGACAGATCAGCTGGAGGCCACACTCACCTCCTTGGCTGCAGGGAACTCCTGGCCCCTCCCCAGTGAACTTCCACCTGTCCTCAAGAACTGCCTGGAATGGGTGCTTCTGGTGCACCGGTCTGCTCTTGCTGGGGAGAACTGAGCACATCTTGGTGACCTTGACCATAACCTGTCTCCACTGAGGTCTGAGCTCCCAAGCTTAGATGCATTTTAAGTATCTGCCTGCTCTACCAGACTGAGGGCTTCCTGGGGATGTGCCACCATCCAGCATCATTCTACTAATAAAATTCCTCAAATGGACCACGACCTGGATTAAGTCAAGCCTCTGTGTCTTC
Source organism: Herpailurus yagouaroundi (assembly GCF_014898765.1). NCBI lineage: Eukaryota > Metazoa > Chordata > Mammalia > Carnivora > Felidae > Herpailurus > Herpailurus yagouaroundi. Next base: position 2,672,456 of record NW_024412786.1, on the reverse strand, counting down.
ACCAAACAGCTAACGCTCCCTCCCATCTCCCAGGTCAGAGCTTGGTTATCCCAAGGATTCAGTGAGTAGAGAGTTGATTGGAGTGGAGATAAGATACTGGGAAGCAGAAGGGGGCCTTGCAGTTGGAGGAACAGGGAAGAGTTCATGTATTACGAGGGACAGACTCCCTTCTGGGCTTTAAAGAGACTGATCTGCCTGAATCCAAGAAGCAGAGGCCAAATCCACACAAAAATTTGCTGAGTTAACACCATTTTGATATTTGATGACATTCTGATCATCAGTCTGCAAGGCTCAGGCAACAACTAGGGAAACGGAGGCACCGGTCCTCACCTAGGAACTTGTATGACGGCACAGAAGCAGACAGATAAACAACAGTGGCTCACCTGGCCTCTGCCCGTGGCCCTCGGCAGGAGCCTATGAGTCAGATTTGGGGAAAGTTGGGTGGTGCTTAGAACCTTAGCCAAGGAGGAGTGAGGGGCTGAGAACCTAACAAACGAGCAGAGCAGTCACGCTGAGAATGGAAGAGAACCTCAGGAGAGTCTCATCTTTATTTCTGGCCAGCTCCCCTGGTGATGGGGCTGCACAGCAGGGCTGACAGTAGCCTGGCATGTCTAAGAGGGAGGCACAACAGGGACACTGGTGCCGGGCCCGCCAGTACCCAACCCCAGGCCCTGGCCGAGGGCACAGGTACTCACTGAACTCGATCAGCAGCTTGCCATAGCCCCGGCGCTGGTAGGGAGGCAGGGTCAGGATGCAGGCCACGTTGTAGTCTTCCGTGGATTCCTTTTCCTAGAAAGCAGGGGTGGGTGAGTGAGGAGGGGGACACAGCTCAGGGCAGGGCCGAGAGAGGATCCAGGTGAGCGCTCACCTTGGAAAAGTAGCCCACGATGTGGAAGCCCTTACAGTCATACTCGGTCATGACATAGAAGAGGAAGGGATCTGTGTCATAGTACAATGTCTTATGGTCGAGAAAACACTTGGCCAGGAGACACAGGTTCTGGGAATAACTCTGCAAAGGAAACGGCCTGTCACCATTCTGGGTACCCAGTCTTAAACGTAGTCACTTAGTTTCTTTACCCGAGGCTGATAGGTGATGAGCCTTCCTCCCTGGGGTCTGATCCATTCAATCGGTCAGGCTGTCCCTGCCACTCAGGCAGAGCGACTTCTCAGTGCTGAGCCCATATACCAGCTCCACGATGGTGCCTGACCACCTGCCTTGCTGGTGGGCTGGGCGGGCTTACCCCCGGGCGCCATACCTCCACCTAAGTCTCGCCCAGGGGGCTTCCACTGCCCTCTGCTGTAGTCGATAACAGTCAACAAATTGCAGCGTGTTTCCAGGAAGGCAGACTGCCACGGCTTATGAGCAGCTCTACCCAGGTGACGGTCCTAGGAATCTACCTGTCCAAAACCACAACACTCTCTGGCCCGCGGTCACACCTACTGGAGGCTGACCTATCCTACAATGGAGATTAGGTGTTCTGAAACCGAAAGGGAACAGCCTCCGGGGTTGCCCAGCAAAATGATTAATCTTGCTGCTCTACCTCTACACACGTTTTTCTCCTGCACACAAGACGTGGCTTTTTAACCACCTGCTGGGCACTGCCATCTGGATGCCTAAATCCACATTTAACCACAAAGAACAGCAGTTAAAGCGTCTTCCTGCAAGCTTCCCCAGCACCCACACCAGAGCTCTCACCTGCCCTTCAAGATGCTTCTCCCTCACTGCCCTCTCTGCCCTGGGAATGACCTCACAGTCCTAACGGTCCCTCCAGATTACTCCTTCCTTCCCGCAGCCACAGACCGAGGCAGGTTTGAAGCCCAAACCTGCAGTGACCCCTACTCCTCCCCCAACTGACCTTATTCTCACCACCTGAGCTCTGCTTCTTGTAACAACCTTGCCTCATGCTCTCTGCCTTTCAGCCCAAATGGTCTTGAGCCCTCACACCACCTGTACGTCCAGGCCTACCCTTCAGGACCCTCCTGCTTGTGACTCCCTTACCCACCTTACCCTTGTGTCAAGGATCAAAGATGACCTCTGTGAAGTTCCGCTGGCCATCTCCTCTGGATCTGAGCCCCCTCCCCTCCCCCCCGCCCTTTGTTTCATGACACTTATCCCTGGAATCTGAAGATACTGGCAAATCTGTTTTTTCCAGACTGTGAACACTTAGAGCCTTTGTCTAGTTACTGGTCATCTTTATACCTCCCCACACCCACCCTACGGCAGGAACTCCATAAAAATGGGATAAACTAATCTGCTGATCAGACTGCTCAGTGTGTTCCTGAGCAGGAGGAAGCTGCTCATTTAACTCCCCCCTACACCACCAGTGCCAATGGCTCCCCACTGCCCCTGAGCCACAGACCTTGTTCTTACGTCCATCAATCTCAAAGAAAGAGATGGTGCCCTTGCGGTAAATCTCATTGCCCGGAGGATGTCGCAGGTCACACTTGGTCTGAGGAAGACAGGAGGATCAGAGGCAGGGGCAGGGTGGAGGGCAGCAGGCAGGCAGCCTCCTGGGACCCCTCATACCAAGTGACGCTGCAGACACTTCAGGCTACGGCCGTACTTGAGGCAGAACTCGCAGAGGTAGAGGACGGGCAATGTGGTAAGCTCCTGTGGGTACGGGGAGAAGTACCACGGCTTCAGGCGGTGCCGGCCCAGCTCGATGCACTCGATGTTCTTCATCCGGGTAACGATGTCGTCGTGGCTGCGGTCAGACACCAAGCTGCCAGTCATGCGTGGAGCCGACGGTATTCCATCTGAGCTGTCCTGGGAGTCCTGCCCAGGGCCAGTGGAGAACACCAGGTTACAGGACACAGCTCGCGTAACCCTTCCATAGCTTTCCTTGTTCAAGCCTAACAACAACCCTATGGGGTAGTGTGGTACTATATTCGGCACTTTCCAGGAAAAGAAAAGGAAACTAGGAAAGGTTTCAATTGTAGTTTGAAAAAGATCACCCAGTGACTGATCTGGACCAGCTCTGCCTGGCTCATAACCCTACCTAGATCCTTCACTGCCTACAACCTCTTATTTATTCATTAAAAAAAATTTTTTTTTAACATTTGTTTATTATTGAGAGACAGACAAAGACAGAGCATGAGCACGGGAGGGGCACAGAGAGGAGACACAGAATCCAAAGCCGGATCCAGACTCTGAATGGTCAGCACAGAGCCCGAGGCGGGCTTGAACTCACTGGGAGACCATGACCTGAGCAGAAGTCAGACGCTCAAGCGACTGTGCCCCCCAGGCGCCCCAACCTCTTATTTATTTTTAAGCCAATCACTGAACTCTCCACCCTGCCTGTGTCCCCTCCTTTTCACCGAGCTTTCCTCTTCCCCAGACCTACCTCATCAGTGCCCAAGCAATTTGATTTTCGCTTCCGTCCTGGCTGAGCTGCCACTGCCCTACGGGCGGATCCATTCTGCAGGTGAAATTGTAGGAACGGAAAAGGTGGCCGTGAGATGAGCTTTAAAGAGGCCGCCAGAGGGGAGAAGCGAAGACGAAAACAAGGGTTTGGGGAACTTACCTGAGGAAAAACCGAGGCTGGCGCTGTCTCGCTGGGCACTGGAGTTGCTGGTGAAACCACCTCCACCTTCCGTTTCTGCAGAGAGAAACCAAGAAAGGTGGGTCAGAAGGTAGAGAAGGTGGGACCTAAGAGGAAAGCAAGGTCCCTGGAATTGCTGAGGGTACCGTTGAGCGGTGGTTGGGCTGCAGGCAGGAGCTGGAGGAGAGCGGCTGGTCAGGCTCGCCACCGGGAATGGCCTCCCGCTCCTTGGGCAGGTTGAAGCGGAGTGTGATCTGGACCGGGATTGGCAAGGTCTTCCCGCTGGCCTGGGCGGAGGCCGGCTGTAGAGATAGGTCCAGGGTCTTCCTCTGGGGTGGGGATGGTTGTGGGATGGGGAAGGGGAGTAGGGGCCCCTCAGCGTGGAGTGATCAAACCCCACCCTCTGCCCTCTCAAGGACATAGGAATAGCTACTGGACTCTGGAAGCTACATCTGGAATTTGGCCCCCATCCTTTGCAAGCTGAAGCCAGAGTGGAAGGGTGTGGACTCCTACCCATCCAGGAGCCCCTGAGGCCAAGAGATGAGAAAAGTAGGAGGCAGGAGAAAAAAGGTGAAGCACGGGACCTACTCACCACCTCTCTCTCTGGAGAGCCGGGGCGGGACCCAGGAAGTCCGTTCTTGGTGGGGGTCTTGGCCTCTTTCTTGGGGAACTGGATCTTCTTTAGGTCCAGCCGCTCGTGGGTCACCCATTCATCCAGGCGTTTGTTGACTGTAGCAGTGGGGATGGCTCAGGAAGGAGTGCCAGAGGCTGCCTCCCAACCCCACCCTGCAGCCCTACCTCACCCCAACCTAGAACTCACAGTCAATATAATGAACGTAGAAAAGCTTGCGGCCACTGATGTCCTTCACACTCAGGATCTCGGCCAAGGCTGTGGGAACAGCACAGGCAGGAGCCTTAGACGAGCCAGGCGATGAGGATCCACCCTCCTAAGACCTGATCTCCACCCCCAGACTGGATCCCCAGCACTTGGAAGCCTTCGCCCAAACCCCTTTTTAGTCACCAAGTGCCGCCCCCTCTCCAGGCCCCGCCCTGTCCGTCTCCGAGCGGCTGAGAGCCACGCCCCTCCCGGGTATCTGCGCCCCGCCCGCCCCAGGATTATAGAGGCCCCACCCCCTCCCGAGGGTTCGGTTGACTCCCTCCCGCCCCTCGCCCTCAGGTTCCTTAGCCCCGCCCCCCGACGTCACTCACGCCACTCATCTTCGTTGTCCTGGTTCCGCCGAAGCACGGGCAGGCGGCAGCCCTCGATTATCTCCCCCTGGGGAGACAGCGCGGCGCCAGGGTCGGCTACTGGGGGGCCTCGGGTTCTACCCACCTCCCCTGGCTCCCTCCGCCCCGCCCCGGGCACCGGACTCACCACCTCCGCCATCTTCCCTCCCTCCACTGCCACTTCCGGCCCCTCTGGGAGACGTCACTTCCGGGACTGATCGCGCTGCAGGCCCGCGCCTCCTGAAGCCGCTTTAGAAGAAGACATTTAAGAGACACCGCTATCCAGCTGGAAGCAGGCAGGCGTCCCGTTTGGCTGGCGGGAGAGTGGGGTGTTTTAAATGAAGGCCTGGGTCCTAGGTGGAATCCCCGAAAGGCGCACAACGATTGGAGGAAAGCTGAGTCCGTCACGTGACGCCCACCGGGTGCGACGCCGGTCACGTGGTTACGGCGCGGGTCACGTGGGACTAGGTTTGTGCTTCCAGGACGCCCGGGCTCGAGCGTCTCCTCGTGGCGGCGGGAGGCGTCGCCGGCAGGGACACAGCCTGCTGGGCGCCGGGGGCGGATCTGGGGGATTGGGGGGCTGGAGAAGTGGGCGGGACTGCTAAGGGACCTCAGTGCTTGGCCGCTTGTGGACGTACTTCCTTAGAGATGGGGATTCAGATTTGTAGGCATATTCTTTTGTATATTAGTTTTCTAATTTTAAATGTAATGTATTAATCATTCATAGAATCAACAGATATTTAGTGATCCCGTAGCATCTGCCAGGCACTACTCTAGGAGCCTGTAATACGTTAACGAATGTGTGAAAGAAACCGACCTCATGGAGCTTACAGTCTTGAGGATTGGGAGGAAAAAGAGAGGTATAGATAAAAAATGTATTTAAAATTGGGGCGTCTGGGTGGCTCAGTCGGTTAAGCATCTGACTCCTGATTTCGGCTCAGGTCATAATCTCACGGGTTCGTGGGTTCCATCTCTGTGCTGACAGTGTGGAGCCTGCTTGGGATTCTCTCTCTCCCTTTCTTTCTCTGCTCCTCCCCCACTTGCATGTGCGTTCTCTCTCTCTAAAAAAATAAACTTAAAAAAAAATGTTTATCCAGGGCCAGCTGTGGATCACAGCAGAGTTTCAGTCCCTGCCGCCTTGTCAAAGTCACCCGTGACCCCCATGGTAATCCCATGGCTGCTTCTTGGTCCTCTCGTGAATGGTATTTGGCATGGTTGGTCATTCTCCAGTCCTTGAAACACTGGCCCTTGTTTCCAGGATACCAGACCCTCCTGGTTCCCATCCAACTTCCGTGGCTGCCCCTTATCTCCTCTGCTAGTTCCTCTTCCTGTCCGTGACCGTTAAATGTTCACAGGCCCCAGGTTCAGTCCTGGACTTCGTGGCTTTACATAACATTCACATGCTGAGGTTTCTCAAACTTGTGTCTTCAGCTTAGATCTCTTCCCCAGCTCCGCTCTCGCTGCCCGTTCAGCATCTCTGCCTGGATGTCTAGGGGTCCTATCCAAAAACAAACTCCTGGTCTTCCTTCCTAACGGTCTCCTCCCGCTCTCTTTCTTGTCCCTGTCAGTGAAAATTTTATCCATCCGGCTTGTCAGACCAAGAACCTTGAAGTCATCGGACTTGACTTCTCTCACATTCAGTCCGCCAGCAAATACTTGAGGCTGTACCACTTCTCTCTGCCTTCACCACTGCCAGCCTGGGGCGAGCTACCGCCATCGCCTCCCGGAACTGTTGCAGAAGCCTCATACCCAGGAACGAGAGGGATCGTTCAAAAATATAACTCACACCGTGTCACTGTGACGATCAGAATCCACCAGTGGTTCGTCATTTACTCAGAGTAAAACCCCAAATCCCTGTATAAATCCAGTCCCATTACCATCTGCCGCTTCTCTCTCCATTCTACTCTGCGACTCACTACATTCTACCCACACGGGCCTCCCTGTGTTTCCAGGACATAGGAAGTTCCTTTCTCTGGTCCTTTGCTGTTTCTTTCCTGCAACACTTTCTCTCCTTTTATCCACTTGGCTTAGTCCTCACCTCATTCGAGCCTTTGCTCACATATCACCTTCCCAGTGAGGCCACCTCTGACCTCCTCAGTTAAGCCTGCCCATCCCCCACCCACCTCATCTCCCCTCTCCTTACTTCATTGTCCTGCAGAGAATTTTCACCAGCCATCGAGCCATATATTTTCCTTATTTACTCAGTACTGTCTTTCCCTCACTAGAATGTAGGATCCATGAACACAGTATTTGTATTGTTTTGTCCAGCGCTATGCTCCTAGCTTCTAGAATAGTGCCTGGCTTCCAGGAGGCATTCCATTAAAACCTGTCAAATGGATTAAGCACATGATTTCTCCAGGGAGCCAGAGATGCAGCCTGACATTTACTGCAGAGAGTGATTAGTCTCGTAAGATGGGAAGGAAACCTAAGCTCAGAGGAGACAGATCTTGGGAAAGATCTCAGAGCATCTGATGTTTGACCTACAGTTTAGAGGATGAGCAAGTAGCAAGAGAAGGGACTTGGGGGACATTCCGGGAAGTGAGGACGGCAACAGCAAAGAAAAACGGAGAAAAGAAACAGTTGGCGAACAGGGCGTCGGGCATTCAACAACATTAATTGAGCACCACCTGTGTGCTGCAGCCCGCAGGAGCAACTTGAATGAAAACAGATGAGGCCCCTATTCTAGTGGGTTGGACATGAACAGTTAGCAAAAGAAAACAAAAATAATCCCCTCGGGTAGTGGTAAGTGCAGTGTCGATGATAAAACTGTGATCCAGTGGGAGTGAGGTGCCGGTCACTGCGGACCTCTCTAAAGGGCTGTCAGTCAAGATTTCTAGGCCCCAGAGTCACGCAGTGCCTTTTTTCTTGGTCCGCGTGGCCCCAGAGGCATGCAGGGCTTCAGGATGGCTTCGTCTGAGAACTCGACATGTCACCAACAACGAAGTTTCTGGCTTTCCACTCCAGCCTCCTCGTGGTTACCTTCCTCCTACATTTGGGTGGGCTCTTCTCGTGATCACAGGACAGCTGCCCCCAGCTCTAGGACCTACATGTGTCCCAGGCCATGTCCAAGGAGAAAAATGTCTTCCCCGGCCGTGGGATTCCCTCAGAGTGAACCGTTATGGGGCACGTGTCTCTGCCTCAGCCAATGCCTGTGGCCAGCAGGGAGAGGAAGAAATGGCCATTGAGGCAGCCAGGACGGCCACTGCAGGAGATGACATGTGACCTGAGACCCGAATGAAGAGATAAATGAGTGAATAAAGAAGATGGGGTGCAAACACGCAATGGAATATTACTTAGCCATGAAAAAGAATGAAAGCTTGCTATTTGCAACAACACGGATAGAGCTAGTGTGTGATGCTAAGTGAAATAAGTCAGAGAAAGACAAATAGCCATACGATTTCACTCGTGGAGTTTAAGAAACAAAACAAATGGACAAAGGAAAAAAGAAATACAAACATTGATTCTTTAAAAAAAATTTTAAGTTTATTTATTTTGAGAGAGACTGAGACAGCATGAGTTGGGGAGGGGGAGAGAGAGGGAGAAATCCCAAGTTCGAGCCCCGCGTCAGGCTCTGTGCTGACAGCTCAGAGCCTGGAGCTTGCTTTGGATTCTGTGTCTCCCTCTCTGTCTCTCTCTGCCCCTCCCCAGCTCGTGCTCTGACTCTCTCTCTCTCTCTCTCTCAAAAACAAATAACATTTAAAAAAAATTTTAAAGAAAAGGTAGAAAAGCTTAAATAAAAATGAAAGAAAATTATAAAAAACTATGAGCTTGTATTTATTCGGTGAGGAAGATCGCCTCTGGAGGGGAACCAGGGGGTGCTGCAAGGAGGAGAAAGGAAATTTCTTTAGGACGTGCATTAGTTGGATACTCTCAGTTGTAAATAACAGAAAACCAAGAGTAAACTGCTTCAATAAGCCAAGTATCTTACCTCCTTGGAGGTGGAGCAGCCCCAAGACTGCTTGGCCCAGTGGCTCAAAGACGGCACCACCAGGCACCCAGGTTTATTCCATCTCTCCAGGCCACCAACCCAGTGGGTTGGCTTTGTTCTCTAGGGGATTCCCTTAAAAAAATTTTTTTTTAACGTTTATTTATTATTGAGAGAGAGAGTGACACAGAGCATGACCAGGGGAGGGGCCGAGAGATGGAGAGACGTAGAATCCGAAGCAGGCTCCAGGCTCTGAGCTGTCAGCACAGAGCCCGACGCGGGGCTCGAACTCACAAACCACGAGATCGTGACCTGAGCCGAAGTCAGAGGCTTCACTGACTGAGCCACCCAGGTGCCCCTCTAGGGGATTCCCTCTAAAGCAGTAGGAAGCCTAAGGTAGTCACTGGGCCGCATCCTTCTGCTTTCACACCTAGCGTTTCCGTGCAAGAATTCCTTCTTGGCATCTCTCAGGAAATGTGTTTTCCTGGATCCTAAGCAGGGTCAATTTCATGGGGATGTGACCTGTGCAGTTACACAGGGCCCAGAGCTGAAGAGGGTCCCACACTTAGTTTAGCATTCGGTTGTTGCCATCTTGAAAATTCTTAATAACTGGGGCGCCTAGGTGGCTCAGTTGGTGAAGCGTCCAGCTCTTGATTTCGGCCCAGGTCATGATCTCATGGTTCAGGACATGGGGTCCCGTGATGGGCTCTGCATTGGCATCTCGGAGCCTGCTTGCGAGTCTCCCTCCCTCTCTCTCCCCCTCTCCCCCTCTCAAAATAAACATTTTTTAAAAAATCTTTGTTAGGTTGAGGCACCTGGGTGGCTCACTTGGTTAAGCATTCAGCTCTTGACTTTGACTTGGGTCAATGATCTCACGATTCAGGGGTTCAGGCACCGCATTGGGCTCCGTGCTGACAGGGCAGAGCCTGCTTGGGATTCTCTCTCTCCCTCTCTCCCTTCCCCTCCCCCCACCCGTGCTCTCTTTCTCTCTCAAAATAAATAAATTAAAAAAAAAATCTTTGTTAGGTCACTGGCTGATTGTGCTCTCTGCCGCTTCCCCGCTCGTGCTCCCTCTCTCTCTCAAAATAAACTTAAAAAAGAGAGAATTCTTAATAACTTTTAAGCAAGGGCCCCACAAATTGTGTGGTGAGTCCTGACCCTGAAAAAAAAAATCAGGAAAAAGTATTAAAATTCCCCTACAACAGTTAAAGCTTAGTGGTCAACATGGAGACATTAATGCTTCGAAAGAAGCTGCTGATATCAAGTCGAAAGCAAATGCAGAAATATGAGTTCATAGGAGAGAAGTCATCATGATGAAACTAGTTTCACTTATAGTCGTTTCCATACTGTTAAGTGTGGTTTCGTGGCCCTGCCTCTGCTAACAGGGAGGCATTCTTTCTTTCTTTCTTTCTTTTTTTTTAATTCTGGCAAAATATCCATAACCTAAGACTTAACATTTCAGCCACTTTTAAGTGTGCAGTTCAGTGGCATTAAGTACATTCATACTTTTGCACAACCGTCACCGCTGTCCTTCTCCAGAATATTTTCCGTCATCCCCAATGTTAACCCTCTACCTATTATACGATCACTCCCCGCTCCCCACTCTTCCCAGCCTCTGGTAACCACTATTCTTTCTCTCTCTAAGAATTTAACTGCTCTTGGCACCTCGTATAGATGGAATCATATGCTATCTGTCTTTGTGCGTCTGGTTTGCTTCACTTAGAATAAACGTTTTTAAGATTCATCCATGTTGTAGCACGTATCAGAATCTTATTCCTTTTTAAGGGCAAATCACATTCCAGTGTATGGATACTAAGTCTGTGGGCAAACTATTCTTTATACAAATCTTATGAATGGTATCCCTAAGAAATAACACCTTCTGGAAGTAAAATAAGTCCTTAAGTTGGTCATTTTGACCTAGGATTCCACGCAGTACTTTCAATCTTGTTCGGAGATCCAAATGTCACATTATTCAAATACCACCCAATAATGTTCACTGGCATATTCTGGCATTGAAATAGCAGCTGTAGGCTACGGCTCCTTGCGATAACTTTAAGAAGAAAAACGCAAAGAGATGAAAAAGATGTGAGTGCTATGAAATGCTCCAGCAGGAAACCAGAAACTGATCCGAAATCTAAATTAACGATACTGATTTCAACAGCAAAACCAAAATCAGGACCAGCAGACAAAAGATTTTCCTCATTAAAAAAAGGAAATGGGCAGGGTGCCTGGGCAGATCAGTCAGTTGAGCGTCTGACTCTTGATTTCAGCTCAGGGATGTGGGATTGAGCCCCGCGTGGGAATTGCACTGAGCATGGAACCTGGTTAAGATTCTCCTTCTCTCTCTGCCCCTCTACCGCGCTCCGGAGCACGTGAGTTCATGCTCTCTCTTTCTCTCTCTCTCTCTCTCTCTCTCTCTCAAATGAAAAAATGAAAAGGAAAGGGGCTTGTATGAAGGATACATGCCTGAGTTGAAGTTGCTTGCGGATGCCCTTTTAACAATTTGATCAAGGTCAATGCCAAATGAAAGAAAGGTTTTTACATCTGGAATATTTGTTAACAAACAACTGTCGAGACTATCAGATAGGCAATTAATGCTTTGTATGTTTTACGTTTTCATTTTAAGAAGTGGTAACTTCTAAATATTAACTACTAAATACTTGTATTTATTTCTCAGTAATTGGCTTTTAATTGACCTTGAACTTGTTCATTTCCCTTCTTTTTATCTTTTCCATCATCAAATGTCTGAATCAGGTAGAGATTTTTTTTTAAGTTGATTTATTTATTTTGAGAGAGTGTGCATGTGAGCAGGGGAGGGGCAGAGAGAGAGGGAGAGGGAGAGAGAAAGAGAGAGGGAGGGAGGGAGAGAGAGAGAGAGAGAGAGAGAGAGAGAGAGGGAGAACCCTAAGCAGGCTCCTTACTGTCAGTGCAGAGCCAGGTTCAGAGCTTAAACTCATGAACCGTGAGATCATGACCTGAGCTGAAATCAAGAGTTGGGCGCTCAACCGACTGAGCCACCCAGGCACCCCTGAATCAGGTAGAGATAATTTTTACTTGTCATTGACACATATGGTCTTGTGATATGTTGGTTCATAACGATAAATCTTTCAAGCATATGTGTGTGCATGTGTGTGTGTATATATATATATATACATATATATATATAGTGTACATATATATACATATATATATGTATATATATTTACAGAAAGCTCTGAAACTTTTCATACAAGTCTATTATAGTAAAATAATCAGGGCTCCTGGGTAGCTCAGTCGGTTAAGCACCAGTCTCTTGGTTTCAACTCAGGTCATGATTTTGAAGTTGGTGAGATTGAGCCCCGCATCTCCTGCCCAGTGGTCACTGTTGTAGCCCCTCAGACCATTCCCCGAGTCTCTCTGCTGAGGTGGGGGTCTGTGCTCCAGGGGCTCCTGCCCCATTTTGGCTCTGAGTTTCCCGGAGCAGGGCTGGCGGCGGGTGGGTTAGTGGATTGAAAGGTAGGGTCTGTGTTCAAATGATGTCTCTGCTAATCCTTGGTTCTATAGCTTGGTTAAGTCCCCCAAAGCTCTGAGCCTTCATGGGTCACCTGTCAAATGGGTACAGCACCTAACCCCATTCTCAGGCAATTGTGGGGTCAGATTCATTCCTCCCGCAAATGTTCATTGAAACTTCCTTTGTGCAGGCACCACGCTGGCACTGGGGAAATCAGGACGGGCGATGCAGAAGCGGCCCCGGCCCCACAGAGCCTGAGTTTGGGAAGGTGGGGAGGGAAACACACATGTCATCAGATGACAAGCAACCCCAGCTGTAAGGTCCAGAGGAAGAGTCATCTGGGCTGAGAAAGCATCCAGGGGGCAAACAGGAAGAACAGTGAAAGGTCAGAGGGAGGGCCCCAGGTGGGAAGGAAAGTGTCCCGGACTTAGTGCGAGACACCAGCTCTTGTCTGTCTCAGCCTCTAGGGGGCCTCTCCCCCTCCCACCTCCTTTCTTTCTCTCACCTGTGTCCTCCCCATTCCCCATGTATGATCCTGCCAAACCCACAAGTTATTTTGTATCTTTCACAATATTTGATATGTTAAAAAAATTTTAAGTTGTTTGTTTATTTTGAGAGAAAGAGCACGAGCAGCGGAGGGGCAGAGAGAGGAGGATAGAGGGTCTGAAGTGGGCTCCATGCTGATAGCAGCGAGCTCGATGTGGGGCTCAGACTCACGAACCGTGAGATCGTGACCTGAGCTGAAGTTGGACATTCAACTAACTGATCCACCCAGGTGCCCCCCAGATATACTTTTGGCTTAAAAATATTTCTATTCTCAGGGTGCCTGGGTGGTTCAGTCGTTTCAGCGTCCCGCTCTTGATTCCAGCAAAGGTCATGATCTCACAGTTGTGAGATCAAGCCCCGCATTGGGCTCTACACTGGGCTTGGAGCCTGCTTGAGATTCTCTCTCTCCCTCTCCCTCTGCTCCTCCCCTGCTCGCACTCACAAGCACGTGTGTTCTCTCTCGCATATACATGTGTTTCTATTTCAATTCTCTGATTATACACAACCAATACAAGGCCTGGCCCACCTCCAACAGTGGCACCATTCTGTTGACTTTGCTTCTCCGGAGCACGTGATGAACACATGGTCATAACACGTGTGTTTTTATGGCTATAGGATTGTGAGTATGTGCAGACATTTTTGTTTGGTCTCATAGTCACTCTTAGTGCTTTGAGCCAATCAAATGTGCTTTTCTCACTCAGCAGCACCTCGTGGGACGCCCTTCAAGCCTGCTTCAGTCGTTAATGCCTGTAATATTACACAGGAGGAATTCAGCTCTCTGGGGTCTTTTGCTCTGTTCTTGGTTTTATGCCAACATGAACACAGCTACAATAAATCCCTCAGAGTCTAAAGGATCAGTTTCCATGAGTGGGATCACTGGGTTGAAAGAATATTCAATTTAACTCAATAATAGCTTGTGTGTGTGTGTGTGTGTGTGTGTGTGTGTGTGTGTGTGTGTGTTTTAAGCAACATACCTTATTGCAATGAATAATATACTTGGATTATATCCTGTCGATATTACTTTATGGATAGAATTTATTTTACATTGTTATTTCTTCTATTTTTTTTTTTTCACTTAAAGTAAATCTTATCTACAGGTGCCTGGGTGGCTCAGTCAGTTAGCGTTGGACTCTTGATTTCAGTTCAGGTCATGATCTCACAGTTCGTGGGTTCAAGCCTCACGTTGGGCTCTGTACTGATGGTGTGGAACCTGCTTGGGATTCTCACTCTCCCTGTCTCTCTGCCCCTCCCTCTCTCTCTCAAAATAAATAAATAAACTTTAAAATAAAATAAAATAAAATAAAATAAAACAAATCTTATCTATCTTAAAAATGTTGAGTAAAATTGATGTTGCAGAAAGAATCCCTACTTTTGCCACTTATTAGCTACCTGATTGGATAAGTAATTTAACTTCTCTGAGCCTCAATTTCCTAATCTATGAAGTATGAATAATTACACCTCTTTCAACTGGTAGTTGTAACAAATAACCACCGAATGTAAAGGGCTCAGTAGAGTAAGCACACAATGAATAGTAGCTAAAATAAACTTTTTGAATCAAAGACTGCTTGTCTTGTGATGTCATGGGGCCTTAGCACTGCTGAGGTCTTTTGAGGTTTGAGAACCTCTTCCTAGATCTCTTTTCGGGGGGAGTGGGAGACCAGGTGTTTTGTTGGGGTGTGTGCATGGGTGCAGAGACAAAAGGAAGTTCAGGTTTGGAATAGTTGTTGATGAGGACTGGAGAGGGAGCTGCCCACAGGATGGGCTGAGATCAGGATGCAAAATATCTTCATTGCAATAGTCAGGGGGCTTCTAGTGTCCTCAGAAGATGGATCAAAGAGAGAGTAGGAACTTTGCTGGGCAGAGCACGGAGGGCCTGGCTGGAAGAGGATGTGCAAGAGAGTTGCTGGTTAAGAGTAGTTTAGAAGTCAAGATGGAAGTTGCTGCTATGGGGTAGGCTGACAAACAGGCAACACAGGAGGAACAGATGGGTTTTGTCTGTGACATTAAAGAACAGCCATCTATCATTCATCCGTCCATATCTGTCCATCCATCCATCCATCCACCCATCCTTCTATCCATCCATCCATCCATCCATCCACCCATCCTTCTATCCTTCCATC
>NW_024412786.1:2639815-2657596 GCF_014898765.1 Herpailurus yagouaroundi | reverse complement strand
TCCATCCATCCATCCATCCACCCATCCTTCTATCCTTCCATCCATCCTTCCATCCATCCATCCATCCATCCATCCTTCCATCCATCCATCCATCCTTCTATCTTTCCATCCATCCATCCATCCATCCATCCATCCATCCATCCTTCTATCCATCCTTCTATCTTTCCATCCATCCATCCATCCATCCATCCATCCATCCATCCTTCCATCCTTCCATCTACACAGCATGACAACACTGTTGAGAAAGCAGAGAACCTTTATTTTCTCCATAATTCATCTTAATCTCTGTTTTGAGATCTGTCATACCTGGGGGGTGGGGAATCTAATCTCAGTAATTTTTGTGATGTGGACATGAATCTACAGTAGAGATGGAGGGAAACAGGGCTTACCTGTTAGCTGTAGTGTTGGTCATTTGACCTGCTGGTTGAATACTATAGCCCTCTTTGGAACAAGAAATATTACCAGCAAGAAAGAGAGACATTTTATAGTTGTAAAGGGATTATGTCATCAAGAAAACATGAAAGTCCTAACTGTACGCATTCAAAAAAGAGTTTCTTTTTTATTGTTTATTTATTTTTAAGAGAGAGAGAGAATGGGGGAGGGACAGAGAGAGAGGGAGACAGAGAATCCCAAGCAGGCTCTGTGCTGTCAGTACAGAGCCCGACTTGGGGCTCAAACTCATGAACTGTGAGATCATGACCTGAGCTGAAATCGAGAGTCAGATGCTTAACAGAGCCACAAAAGAGTTTAAATGCATAAAGCTAAAACTGACAGAACCAAAAGGAGAAACAAAAATCCACAATGAGAGACCTAGCACTCATCTCTCAAGAACTGATAAAAAAACAAACAAAAACAGGTACAGAAAATATCGGTAAGTATATAGAAGACCTGAACAACACTATCGACCAACTTGACCTAACTGATATTTGTGTCTGTTCCCACTAGTCAGAATGAAGACTTCATAATACATGGGGCTTTGGGTCCTAGATGGGTCTTGCTTCACTAGTGAGGAGTGATTAGCCCCAGACTAAATGCTGCTCTGCTCCCCCCAATAGATCTTTGGTTTAATTAAACATATATAGTTAGTCTTTGTCCTGGTTCCTGGCACAGACCCCCTGAACACTTGGAATTTACTGAATGATAGGAATGTTTCTAGCTATTCATAATAAGCCCCTTTCAGTGATACTCAAATCTGTGTTAATGAGGTGACTTTTGGTGGACCCCTGAATAGCTTCAGGATGGAAGCTGGTAGCCAGAGGAGCCAACCATGTGATTAGAGTGTTAGAACTGTTAGCCCCACTCCCAACCCTGAGAGAAGAGAGAGGGACTAACGGTTGAGTTCATCACCAATGGCCAATGATTTAACCAATCATGCCTACATAATGAGACCTCCATAAAAACTCCTAAACGAGAGGATGCAGAATTCTTCTAGAGCAGTCAACACCCAGTGCTAGGAAGGTGGTGTGCCCAGAGAGGGCATGTAAGCTCTGTACCCCCCTACCTTGCCCTTTGCGTCTCTTCTATTTGGCTGTTCCTGAGTTAGAGCCTTCGTAATTTGTAACAATTACAAATACACCAGTAATTGTAAGTAAAGCACTGTCCTGAGCTCTGTGAATTCTACTGAATTTTTTTTAAAATTTTTTTTAACATTTATTTATTTTTGAGGCAGAGAGAGACAGAGCATGAACGGGGGAGGGGCAGAGAGAGAGGGAGACCCAGAATCGGAAGCAGGCTCCAGGCTTCAAGCCATCAGCCCAGAGCCCGACGCAGGGCTCGAACTCACGGACCACGAGATCGTGACCTGAGCCGAAGTCGGACGCTCAACCGACTGAGCCACCCAGGCGCCCCCTGAATTTTTGAACCTGAAGGAGGGGAGGTCATGGGAACCCCTCAAATTTGTAGAATGCCAGGTAGAAATGTGGGTAGCTTGAGCATATTTGCAACCGGCATCTGAAGTGAGGGCAATCTTGTGAAACTAAGCCCTTAACCTGTGAGGTCTGTGCAAACTACAAATAGTGTCAGAACGGAAATAAATAGTTGGACATTCAGTTGGTGTCAGAGAACTGGCTGGTGTGAGGGAAAAAAAGCTCTCCAAATCTTAAAAGCAAGACTCAAAAGGATCAAACCATTTCAAAGTAATTTAACTGTGTCCCAAAACACGACTCAAGAGTATCTAAGGGAGGGGGTGCCTGGTGGCTTAGTTGGTGAAGCGTCCGACTCTCGATCTCGGCTCAAGTCATGATCCCACAGTTCTTGGGATCGAGTCCCACGTCTGCTGCTTGAGATTCTCTCTCCCCCCTCTCTCTGCCCCTCCCCGCTTGCTCTCGCTATCAAGATAAATAAATAAACTTAAAAAAAGAAACTGAATTCGTAAATTAAAACTTTCCCACACATGGAATGCCAGGTCCAGTTGGTTCACTGGTGAATTCTATCAAAGTTGAGGAAGAAGTAATACCAATCCACCACAAATTCTTTCAGAAACAGAAGAGACATTTCCCCGCTCATTTTATAAAGCCGGCATTACCCTGACATGAAAACCACACCTATCGTAAGGAAACAGTACGTTGACAAGTATCCCACACGAATGTAGATACAAAATGCTTTAGCAAATGATATCAAATCATCCCTTTTTTCATCACATTTATCTCCACTTGGTATATTGCCTCTGCGCTTGATATCTTATACTCGTACATGTGTCTTCCAAGTAGAATATAAGTTCCCCGAGTGCGAGGACTTTGTTTCGTTCGTGGCTCTCCTCTCCGCACCACCATCCCAACATTTAGAACAGTGCTTGACCAATACTAGATGCTAAATAAATATTTGTTGGCTGATTAAATGAGAGATGGATTCCCGAGTGCTTTCAAGAGATACATCGTTTCCCTTGTGAGCCCAAATACAAACAAAGATAATGGGGCACATTTTAAAAACATTAAAATGAGTTACCCAGTCCTGCCCCACGCTTACACTATTCTGTTTTTATTTATTGATTGATTGATTGATTGATTGATTTAATGTTTGTTTATTTTTGAGAGAGAGAGAGAGAGAGAGCGCGCACGCGCATGAGCGGGGGAGGGGCAGAGAGAAGGAGACACAGAATCCGAAGCAGGTTCCAGGCTCTGAGCTGTCAGCACAGAGCCCGATGCGGGGCTCGAACTCATGAACAACGAGATCATGACCTGAGCTGAAGTCAGACACTTAACCGACTGAGCCGCCCAGGCACCCCTACACTATTCTGTTTTTAAACGTCACTAGATATATGCCATTAACTTATTAGTAAAGGTTTACTTCTTTATTTTGCTAAAATATACGTAGCAAAATATTTTTCATTTTAAGCGCTTGTAAGTGTACAACTGAGGGGCATAAATGCATTCAGAGTGTGGTAAAAGCATCCGAACTATGCATCTTTTCCATCATCCCCAATGTCATCTCTGTGCCACGAACAATGATTCCTCATTTCCCTTTTCCCACTCCTGCTAACTTCTATTTCGCTTTCTGTCTCTATGAGTTTCCCTATTCTAGGTACCTCATGTAGGTGGAACCAAATAATACTTGTCCTTTTGTGTTGGGCTTTATAGCATTTAGCATCATGTCTTCAAGGTTCATCCGTGTTGTAGCACGGGTCAGAATTTCCTTCCTTTTTACAGGTTGAATAAAATCCCATTGTATGTCTAGACCGCATTTTGTTTACCCATTCATCTGTCGATGGACATTTGGGTTGTTTCCGCCCTTTGGCTACTGTGAGTAATGTTGTGATAAACGCTGGTGTGGACCTATCTGTTTGAGTCTCTGCTCTCAGTTTTTGTGGATATTTACATAGGCGTGGAACTGCTGGATCCTATGCTAGTTCTGTGTTTAACTTTCTGAGGACTCGCCAAACTGTTGCCCACAATGCCTGTGCCATTTGACATCCCCCACCAGCAGTGCCTAAGAGTTCTGATTTCTCCACATCCCCACCAACACTTACTTTTTAATAAGGGTTCAGTCTTAATAATTATTCAGATTATATTGTTTGGTTGCTCCATGGCCACAGTTAACAATTACATATTCTAGAAACTTGATTAAAATGTATCCTATTTCTAAGCAGCCTTTTCATTTTGAGAATGAGATTCAATTTTATAGATTCCTAAAAGAATCTCAATCAAAATCTCAGCAGGCTTTACTGGTAGAAATTGAGAAGTTGATTCCAAAATAAATGCAGAAATTCAAAGGACCTAGAATAGCCGATGTAATTTTTGAAAAAGAAGAATGAGATCAGAGGACTTATAACACAGTATAATATTAGCATAAGAATTGAAACATATATCAAAACATAGATCTATGGAACAGAATAGAGTCCAGAAATAGATCCACACACGTATAGTTAATTGATTTGCAACAAAGGAGTCAGGATAATTCCATGAGAAAAGGACAGGCTTTTTAGCAAATGGAGCTGGACCAACTGGACGTCCATTTGGGGGAGAAAAAAAGGACATTTGATCCTTACTTCTAATTTTTTTTTAATGTTTATTTCTAAGAGAGAGACAGAGCATGAGTGGGGGGAGGGGCAGAGAGAGGAGACACAGAATCTGAAACAGGCTCCAGGCTCTGAGCTGTCAGCAGAGAGCCGGACGCAAGGCTCGAACTCAAACCGTGAGATCATGACCAGAGCCGAAATCGGTCGCTCAACCAACTGAGCCACCCAGGTACCCCCTGATCCTTACTTCTTAACCCATACAAAACCTAATTCAAAAATGGATCAGTGGGACGCCTGGGTGGCTCAGAAGGTTGAGCGTCTGGCTCTTGATTTTGGCTCAGGTCATGATCTCATGGTTTGGTTAGTGAGATTGAGCCCCATGTTGGGCTCTGCATTGAGTTCAGATCCTGCTTGGGATTCTCTCTCCTTCTGTCCCTCTCCCACTCTCTCTCTCTCTCTCTCTCTCTTTTAATGTTTGTTTATTATTTTTGAGAGAGAGAGAGACATTTGATCCTTACTTCTGATTTTTTTTTAATGTTTATTTCTGAGACAGAGAGAGACAGAGCATGAGTGGGGGGAGGAGCAGAGAGAGGGGGAGACACAGAATCCAAAGCAGGCTCCAGGCTCTGAGCTGGCAGCACAGAGCCTGACCTGGGGCTCGAACTCACAAACTGTGAGATAATGACCTGAACCAAAGTCAGCTGCTTAACCGACCAAGCCACTCAGGTGCCCCATTCTCTCTCTCTCTTTCTAAAAAAGAAAAATAAATAAACATGAAATAACAATTTTTAAGATTTTTTTCATGTTTTATTTATTTTTGAGAGGGAGAGTGTAAACTGGGGAGGGACAGAGAGAGAGAGAGAGAGAGAGAGAGAGAGAGAGAGGATCCTAAGCAGGCTCTGTGTGACAGCTCAGAGCCTGGGGCTTGCTTTGGATTCTGTGAATTTTTCTCTCTCTGCCCCTCCCCTGCTCACACTCTGTCTCTCTCTCTCTCTCTCTCTCAAAAATAAACATTAAAAAAATTTTAAAAACATAAAAGAAAAAATTGATGAAATAAAAATTCACCCTTAGAAAGACATCATTAGCAAAATGAAAAGGCAAACCACAGACTGGGAGAAACTATTTGCAATACTTGTATTGCAAATTCAAAAGACTTTTATCCAGACATATAAAGAACTCTAAAAACTCAAAGCAAAAAAATTGAATGGAAACTTTACAATAGATGGCATTTGAAGCCAGATACAAAAGAGTACTCATCCCACTGTATGATTCCATATTATGAAGTGTTAGGAAAGACTCATTGAATTAATAGTATCAGAAAGCAGTCCACTTAGGAGCACCTGCATGGCTCAGTCGACTGAATGTCCAACTCTTGGTTTTGGCTCAGGTCATGATCCCGGAGTCGTGGAATCGGGCCCGGTGTCAGCCTCCATGCTAAGCGTGGAACCTGCTTGAGATTCTCTCCCTCTCCCTCTGCCCCTCTCCCCTGCTCATGTTTTTTCTCTCTTGAAAAAAAAAGGAGGGGGAGAAGGAGAAGGAGAAGGAGAAGGAGGAGGAGGAGGAGGAGGAGGAGAAGAAGAAGAAGAAGAAGAAGAAGAAGAAGAAGAAGAAGAAGGAGAAAACAGATCACTTAATGCTTAGGGCATGGGATGGGTGTGGAGATTGGGAAGAGGCACAAGGGAGCATTTGGGATAATGGAAATGTCCTGTGTCTTGATTGTGGTGATGGACACATGGATGTGTATATTTGTCAACACTTATTGATCTGCATGCTCAAAATATATGCATTTATTGTATGCAAATATATTTTAATAAAATTGATTTTTTAATGTGTCCTTTATTGTGTCCTTGAGGGGGTGTCTTCACCCCTCTGTGCCTCAATTTACGCATCTGTAAAATGGGGATAATAGTATCTTACGAGGTTGCTTTGAGATGTAAATGAGCTCCGTTCACATGAAGGGCCATATTGTGAGCAGTCCACAAAGGCTAATGGAGTGCTAATAATACTATTAATATTGGGGAGGTACCCTGCTGGTACCTATGGTTCCTTCCGCATCTTGGCCTTCCCTGCTCTCAGGGCGGAGCCTCTCCAGGCCTACCAGCTCTTGGTGCCCAAACCATACAACTCTTGGTTGCAGGGGAACCCTTCTGTGCCCCATCCCTCTCAATGCCCAGGGGCTCTGTGAGGCCCCTCAAATCACCTTCCAGGCTCCCACTGGCCATCATCTTTGAGGACATCCTTGACCCTGACTCCAGCCCAGAAACACGACACAGGCATGGGGCTGCCAGCAACCCAATCCCTCTGGGCTCTCTTTTTGTTTCTGTGCCTTAGCCAAGGTGGGGGCTGGGCCGGGGCTCAGATACAGTGGGGGGACACCCCAACTTCTTGGGTCTTTTCTGAAACCTCTGATGTCCCTGTCTTGTCTGTTCCTCATCCTCTCACGATCCCCCTTGGTGGGGGTGGTAAGCTGATAGACTCTATTGTTGACAACTCTATTGTTGTCATCTATCGTTATGACATTGAAACCAGCATCATGATTTCTTTTGTTCCACTGTGTCCTGAGTCAGTGACTAGAGAGAGTCATGGAATAAAAGGAAATGTGTGTGTTTGACTTGTGATACTATCTCAAATGTTCTCCTATTCCAAATATCTGTTGGAGTAGGGCTGGGGAGGTGAACAGGAAGGGTGTAAGTCTGAGGGAACAGTTCTGACACTTGATCTTGGGCCAAGGCTGAACTGGAGACAGAGTTGGGAGGTGGAAGAGACCAGAAGATTGGGAGGGTGGCTGGGACAGGGTGGGAGGCAGTGAGAATAGGCAAGGGAGCTTTAGGCTAGAGAAAGGCAGAATGTGAGTGGGTTGGAAGTGCCTATGCACTCTGGCTAGGGGAGGATCTGGGGATGGGTGAGGGAAACAGTGGGCAGGGGTAGGAGTGGGAACTGTGGAGTTTGCGGGAGGGTAGGAGGCCAGTGAATTGTGCCTTTCTTGCTGTCTGCTTGCTTGGTGTATGGAGGCGGGGGAGCAGGATTCCCGTTCTTCTTTTTGCTGGGACTTGGACAGAGTAAAGCTTTGGGACTGCCCTGGACCTATGGCCCATCCCAACCCCAGAAACAAGCCAAAGCGTCTTGCATGGGGCCATCACAGCCCGCCCCATGGCCTTGCTCTTGGTGTGACCACCTCACCTGAGGCCACATTTTCAAAGGATCTTGAATCTGGAAGTCTGGCAGCTCTGTCTGCCCATGGGTCCTGTCTCCACGCTTTAATAAAACCGCCTCTTTGTAACTGACGGTGTCTCAAGAATTCTTCCTTGGCCATTGGCTCCGAACCCCAGCATTTCCACAGATAGAAACAATGCCAGGGACTGCTGACACTCAGGGACGTGGCCATAGCATTCTCTCAGGAGGAGCAGGGACCATACAGGTATAATTCTAGAGAATCACGGAAACTTGCCCTTCTTGGGTCTCCCTGTGTGGAAGCCAGAGCTGGTCATCTCTTTGGAGGAAGAGAAAGAGCAACAGTATGTGAAGAGAAAGGAGGCAGTAGCCTTATACCCAGAGAGAGAGAGAGAGAGAGAGAGAGAGAGCTCGTGAGGGGGAGGGGCAGTGAGAGAGGGAGAGGATCTTGGGCAGGCTCCATGCTCAAGGCTTAGCATGGAGCCCTATGCAGGACTCAACCTCACAATCCTGAGATCATGACCTAAGCCAAAATCAAGAGTTGGATGCCCAACCAACTGAGCCACCCAGGCGCCCCTGATTTTTATTCTTTTATTTAAAAAAAAAATTTTTTGGCAGAAAAAAACAGCAACTTGTGCTAACCTAAAAAAAAAAAAAAAAAAAATCTGGAATGATCCAGAGAGACTGTAAGGGTGTGTGTGTGTGTGTGTGTGTGTGTGTGTGTCACTATCAACATGAAACTTATTGTATGTTTCCCTCTTTAAAATGTCAGTTCCACCAGGGCTACCATTTTGTCTTGTTTACTGCTCTGTCCCAGGCACATTGCGGACACATAGTAAATATCTGGTGAATGAATGAGTCAAGATCTGAGGGGATTCCCTATGGTGTGGACTAGCTTTATGTCTTCTATAAGGCCCCAGAGGGCAAAGGGCTGACCATCTAACGGAAGCCAAAGGGAGGCAGATTTGACCTACATCATGAGGGACCTTAAAAAGCCAGAGCTGCTTCATGCATCTTGCTGCAAGAGATGACCATGTTGGGGCCAAAGATAGACTTGGAGAGACACTAGGGAAGATGACTTGCTTCAAGGAAGATCTGAAGGGCCCTCAACACTGCATCTGGGACTTGGCTCCAGGATCACATTGATGTAGGCAATTGCAACAAAGCGTCGGTTCTCAAGGCAGACAGAACGGGTTTCAATCTTGGCTTCTCCATGAAGCTGTGTGATCTTAAGAATGTTACCCAGTGTCTCTGAACCCGTTATTTCACATGTAACGTGGAGGTAGAATGGTGCAACACCTACCTCAAAGACTGGCTGTGAGCATGAGATTCAAATACTCACCCATGTACAGCATTTAGCTCAACATCTGGCACACAACCAATGCTCAGTGTTAGCTATTGTCACGACGCTGGAAGTGGGCCAGCGCAGCTGATTCCCAAGGCCCAGTGAACCAAGACAAGTTGCATGCAAAGTAAACCAACTGGTCAGCAGCCAGAAAGGTGAAAGGCAGTGATTTCTTTACATATCCAGGTGCACTTTTCTCATTTGATACAGTTTTGATTCCCAAATCACGACTGGGAGGACAAACCAAGAGATAGGGAAGATGCCATTCTTAGGAGAGTTATAGAAACAGATATTAAATCCATAACTGGTGTAGATACTTGTCATGTGTAACAGAAAAACTGACAGATAACTTCATTCTAAGTCCCTTATTTAAACTTAGGAGGGTTTAAAGACTAGTTTAAAGAGGTTCGAAGACTAGTTCTGCTCTTCCCCATTAGAACAACCAGCTTCAGGAGCGCCTAACTGGCTCAGTCGGCCGTGCGTGCAACTACTGATCTCAGGGTCATCAGTTCAAGCCCTGTGTCGGGCATGGAGCCTACTTAAATAGCAATGACAACAACCAGCTCCAACAAGAAAACTATTTAGGTGGTTTTATAGACAGTATTTACATTGTTTTATTAAACTGTGTTAATTCTGGTGTCAATCATTTGTAGAAAGAGTAATTTTATCAGTAAGACAATAAAATCGTAGTTTTAAAATATCTTAATTTTTTTTCAATGTTTATTTATTTTTGAGAGATGGAGAGAGACAGAGCAGGAGCAGGGGAGGGGCAGAGAGTGAGGGAGACACAGAATCCCAAGCAGGCTCCAGGCTCTGAGCTGTCAGCACAGGGCCCGACCCAGGGCTTGAACCCATGAACTGTGAAATCATGACCTGAGGCGAAGTGGGACACTTAACTGACTGAGCCCCCCGGGTGCCCCCAGTTTTAAAATATTTTAAATATCTAGCAAGCACAATTGACATTAGGCCAACACTTTTAAATTCTCAGAACAAGAATAAGGATCAAACGTTGATTTTGAGACTCCCAGTTAGGGCTAAACCCACAAGAGAGGCTAAATTAGTACTCAAATGGACTCAGTGGTCCTGTTACTCCCACCTCCACTGAAATTAATAGCAGAAACAAAAGCAGGAGCAAACCCTCCATGGAGGGGGGCTTTCTCAAGTTAAGCCTACAGGACTGTTTGATTTCTCAAACAACCACCACCAAACACATGAAAGTATCACATGTTTTACTCAGCAATAAATATCGGCAGAGACAAGAAACCACTTATTATATATGGTGTGAGGTAAGGATTAAGGTTCTTTACTCCCCACCCCTCCCCTGCCCCATTATTCCATCACCACTTCTTGAAAAGATTAACCTTTCCCCATTGAATTACCTTGGCACCCCTGTTGAAAATCAATTGATCATGTATATATATGTGTAGGTCTCTTTCTGTTCTCTCTAATTTGTTCCATTTATCAATAGGTCCGTTTTTACGCTAATATCCCACTTTCTTGTTTACTACAGCTTTTTTTTTTTTACTTCAATAAACCCTTCTTTAATCAAAGCCCAATATACAGTTTTTTCCCAATATACAGTTTTAAAATAAATTTGAAATCAAGTAATGTAATTCTTCAAACTTTGTTCTTTTTCAAAGATGTTTTGGCTATTATAGGTCCTTTGCATTTCCATATAAATTAAAACAATTTTTTTAACATTTATTTATTTTTGAGAGACAGAGAGAGACAGAGCACAAGCAGGGGAGGGACAGAGGGAGAGGGACAGGGAGACACAGAATCGGAAGCAGGCTCCAGGCTCTGAGCTGTCAGCACAGAGACCAACGTGGGGCTTGAACAAACTGTGAGATCATGATCTGAGCTGAAGTCGATGCTTTAACTGACTGAGCCACCCAGGCGCCCCTCCATATAAATTTTAGAATCAATTTGTCATTTTCTAGAACAGATTCTGCCAGTATTTTGATTGAGATTGCACTAATTCTATAGATAAATCTGGGGAGAATTGATATCTTAACAATACTGAATCTTCCAATCCATGAACATGGTTGCTAGCCCAGTGAGTTAACCCAAACCTAGGTAAGGAAGGCAAATTCATACCCAGAATGCATGCCAATCCTAGTATGGACAATATCACAGCCACTCCATTGCAGAAGCACCCAATGTAATTCACTTGCCATCAGCTGTGATGAAAGGGAGCCCACATCATTGGGCCATAGGTAACCTGCATCCCTGCCACTGTGGTACTCTATTCATGAACCAATTGTGCAAATGCTGGAGTCGCCTAAGACAAAAGCTGACTTACATCTATGAGACAAGTCGTCTTGTCCACCATATTGTTTAGTTTCTCTCTATGATGGATGCTGTCTGGGTAGGCAGTAACACCAGACACAAAGATCCCTGCACTTTCTTTCCACTCTCATAAGGCCACTTACATGCTTCTTCCCCACGTCTCCTTGTCTCTGGGCTCTCAACCTTGCTACTCCCAGGCTCTGACGAATGAGTTTGTCACTGCCCAGGAATCCATACATAGCGCTATTCCAGGCCATTAATTTCTCAAACTACACCAAGGTGATGACTAGGTCTACTGCTTGAAGCTCTGACCACTGGGAGGATTACCCCTCGCTATTTTCCACCCTGAGTAGGTCTGTAGAACAGCAGCAGACCATTTTTGGTTCACTCCAATTTATCATACTGACCCATCAATGAAAGCTTCTCGTCTTTGTTAGCTGGTCATAGAGAATCCCTAAGAGGCCACAGGCATGAGCTGATGGGGAGACATCGATGCAACAGACACAGTGGGGATCAGGCCACATGGTCATGAAACTTACATTTGCCCTTTGGATCTGTACAGGCCCAATTGTGAATATGCCACTTTGAACTTCGTGGGGTTGACAATTCGTAGATCATGATAGGCAGAGACCCTTGGACCTTAACCTGCATACACATAGAGCTCTCTCTTGCTCCAGGCCCTACTTAAACGTGGCAGGCTTCAAGCCATTCAATGGATGGATCAGAACAGGATTCCTAAATGTAGTATGTGCTGTTGTCTAAATCTAAAAACTGCCTCGCAGACACGGTGCTTCTTTTCCATGGTAGAAGGTGCAAGGTATGATAACTGTAGTCCATTGTGTGACTATTCCACAATTTGTTAATCCACTCACAGAGGATTATTACTGACGGACACTTAGGTAGTTTACAGTCTTCTCATATTATAAAAAAGCTAGAAACATCTTTGTACATTTTGTGAAAGCATTTTTAAAAATTCATTTTTGGAAAATACATAATAGTGAACTTGCCGGTCATAGAGTGAATGTAGATTTAACTTCACAAGTGCCAAACAGATCCCCAGAGTGGTTGTACCATTTTATGTTCTCACCAGCAAGAGTTCAAGTTGCTTCACATCCTCTTTATCATTTTATGTTTTAGTCTTTTTATCCTAGTATGTGGGAAGTGGTATCTTATTGTAGTTTTAATTTGCATTTCTTTGATGACTCTTGATGAATACTTTTTGTGTGTTTATTACCACTTATTTGGATATCTTCTTTTGTGACGTTTCTGTTCAATTCTTTTGCCAACTTTTATTGTTTCTCTTTTCATCATTGATTTGTAGAAGTTCTTTATACTCTAGAGATGAGGACTTCCTTGGATGTATGTGTTACACATATTTTTCCCTGAGGCCTATCTAGTTATTTTACTAATAAGTCCCAGAAAGAACATATGGAAAGCATAGAGGAAAGGTAATATATTTAGAGATAATGGACACAAAGTTTTCACAGCTGAAAGGAAGGACAGGTTTCTAATAAATAAGAGAATAACAGCAACCTTCTCAACAAAGGAAGCCACAAGACAAGGGAGTGATAGCTGCAAAGCACTGAGAGAAAATAACCAAGTTAGAATTGTGTGCTTACTGGGGCGCCTGGGTGGTGCAGTCGGTTAAGCGTCCGACTTCAGCCAGGTCACGATCTCGCGGTCCGTGAGTTCGAGCCCCGCGTCAGGCTCTGGGCTGATGGCTCAGAGCCTGGAGCCTGTTTCCGATTCTGTGTCTCCCTCTCTCTCTGCCCCTCCCCCGTTCATGCTCTGTCTCTCTCTGTCCCAAAAATAAATAAACGTTGAAAAAAAAATTTTTTAGAATTGTGTGCTTACCAAAATTATCTTTCAAGAACAAGGGTAGAGAGGTGCCTGGGGGGCTCAGTCGGTTAAGTGTCCGACTTCGGCTCAGGTCATGATCTCATGGTTCGTGAGTTTGAGTCCCGTGTAGGGCTCTGTACTGACAGCTCAGAGCCTGGAGCCTGCTTCGGATTCTGTGTCTTCCTCTCTCTCTGCTCCTCCCCGACTTCTCTCTCTCTCTCAAAAATAAAGAAACACCTTAAAAAAAAAAATGAGGGTAGAATGAATATATTTGCATATAATCAAAAATTAAGAGTTCAACAGCAGGAAATCTGTTCAAAAACCTTTTATTTTTTAAAACATTTTTATTTATTTTTGAGAGACAGAGAGCACGAGCAGGGGGTGGGGGAGGTGGGGTGCAGGGTCAGGGTGGGGGGCAGATAGAGAGGGAGACACAGAGTTCAAAGCAAGCTCCAGGCTGGGTGGCTCAGTCGGTTAAGTGTCCGATTTCAGTTCAGGTCATGATCTTGTGGTCCATGAGTTTGAGCCCCTCATCAGGCTCTGTGCTGACAGCTCAGAGCCTGGAGTCTGCTTTAGATTCTGTGTCTCCTTCTCTCTGCCCCTCCTCCACTCATGCTCTGTCTCTCTCTTTCTCTCAAAAGTAAATCAACATTTAAAAAAAAATTAATAAATATATAAAAAAATAAAAAAGAAATCCTTACATGCAGACATACATAATTCTGTACTTATGAGTTAATGTAATGGTTGCTTTTAAATACTCCCTAAAATGGAGCAAAAACAAAACAAAACAAAAAAAAAAAACAACCCAGGGAAGTTAATAACTTATGTAAGCTGAAGGATGGGTATGTGGGGGTTAACTATGCCAGTCTCTCTAATACTGAATGTATGTGAAAATGTTCATAATTAAAAGGTTAAAATAATTAAATAAAATCTACCGAGAAAACAACAGCCACAGTCAGTTTCACTGGTGAGTTTTACCAATTGTTCAAGGAAGAAATCATTCCAAACTTAGACAGACTCCTCAAGTGAATAGAAAAGGGGAGACTTTTCCTCCCATCTTTCTGAGGCTGGTACAATTTTGATACAAAATTACACAAAGCCGGGGGCGGGGGGGGGGGGAAGAAAAAGACAAGAATTTCATTTACAAAAATAGTTGCAAACCCCCCTCCTCATTTATCAGTGAATCAAGTCAACAACGTAACACACTGATGACCAAGCTAGTTTTATCCCAAGAACACAGGACTGTTTCCTATCAGGAAGTCCACATCATACTCTACATTAACAGATAAAGGAGAAAAATCATCTGCTCTTCGCTATAGATGTGGAAAAACATTTGAAAAAAAAAATCAGGGTGCCTGGGTGGCTCAGTCAGTTAAGCATCTGACTCTTGATTTCGGCTCAGGTCATGACCTCGTGGCTCTGGGTTCAAGCCCGGCATCAGGCTCTGTGCGGACAGCGAGGAGCCTGCTCTGAATTCTCTATCTCTCTGCACCTCCCCTGCTCTCTCTCTCTCTCTCTTTTAAAATAAGTAAACAAAAACTTTTAAAGAGAAAAAAAAATCAACACCTACTTACCATACACTTTCTTAGTAAACTAGAACGAGAAAGGAGCTACCTTAACCTGATAATGGATATGTACCTCAAATTATATATAACCTAAGGACAAATACTACAAAAATATATTATATTTTCAATAACTCCACGCATTATTGGTGGCAGTTGGTGTTATTATTCTGAGAATGTTTTGTGTACAATGTGAAATACATCAAATGAGTAATTGGTCGATGTCATTGAGAACAGAGGAATTTATTTATTTATTCCTTTATTTATTGTGATAAAATATACATCATATAAAGTTTACCATTTTAACTATTTTAAGTGTACCGTTCCATGGCATTAAGTATACTTATATTGTTTTGCAACCATCACCACCATCCATCTCCAGAATCTTTCCACCACCCCCAGTATAAATTCTGTCCCCATTGAACACTAACTCCCCATTCCTTCCTTTCCCAGACACTGGTAACCATTATTCTACTTTCTGTCTCTATGAATTTGACAATTCTATATATAAGTAGAAGCATACAACTTGGGGAGGGGGGAGGAGCAGAGAGAGAGGGAGAGAGAGAATCCCAAACAAGTTCTGTGCTGTCAGCACAGAGCCGGACACGGGGCTCAAACCTATAAACCATGAGATCATGATCTGAGCCAAAATCGAGACTCGGTTGTTTAACCAACTGAGCCACCCAGGTGAGCCCCCCGCCTCCACTATGCTTTCTTCTAAGAGCTTTATGGTTTGGCTCTTTAAGTCTTCAATCTATTTTAAGTTAATTTTTGTATATAGAGTAAGGTTAGGGTCCGACGTCATTTATTGAAGGTGGATATCCAGTTTTCCCCTCACCATTTGGTAAAAAGACTGTCCTTTCCTCATTGAATAGTCTTAGCACTCTTACCAAAAATCATTCAACCACATATGTGAGAGTTTGTTTTTCTATTTTTTTGTTTTCTATCTATTCCATTTCATCAATGTATGTCTGTACCACATGGGTTTGATTAGTATTCTTTTGTAGTAAGTTTTGAAATCAAGAAGTCTTACTCTTCCAACTTTGTTCTTCTTTTTCAAGATTGTTTTGGCTATTCAGGGTCCCTTGAGACTGCATATGAACTTAAGGATGAATTGTTCTATTTCTGTAAAAAGAGAAATGAGATTTTTTTCTAACACTGGAGAAATATGTAAGATGATTGAGGGTAAGTTAAAACCCTGTAGTCCTAAATTTAAAAAGGAGATATCAATATGAACTCCTAATACATTTTATAGTATATATATAGCCTAACTGTTCATTGAAAAGATCTACAATGACTAACCCAGTACAGTAAGGGATCAGTAAGTACCCCTAGCACTCAGGCTGTGGTCTCTAAATACCATTTCCCACTTGGAGGAATGAGGACTCTTCAGAAACCTTCCCAATTCCAGATCTTAGACACTAGAATTGTGGAACTGTGTCAAAAGGAGTGAAGAACAAAATTGAAAAGTTTTCCACTGGCCAAAGATGGAACAATTTAAACTTCAATAAGGAAAACAATAGATCAAATATTAACAGATCAAAATGCATCAAATATGTTTAAATCCATGCATTAAGAGCTTTTTTAAGACTGGCTATCTTTAAAAACAAAATTTTTAAAGTTTATTTATCTATTTTGAGAGAGAGCACAAGCTTGAGCAAGGGAGGAGGAGAGAGAGAGAGAAAAAGAGAATCCCAAGCAGCCTCCTCGCTGCCAGCACAGAGCTCTACACAGGGCTCAACCCCATGAACCCCTGAGATCATGACCTGAGCTGAAATCAAAAGTGGGAGGTTTAACCAACTGTGCCACCCAGGTGTCCCAATATATGTGAATTTTAAAAAGAAGATCATGCAAGGATCAATGATTGTGTGTCATTAACCAAAGATTATAAGTAATCACTTCTGTCGACCTGAATGCCTCCTTCTCAAGTGAGCTGACTCTTCAAATCCGGGCCCAAAACAGGAGAAACTGAAATGAGTGGGAGGGGTGGTTAACTGTTTTCACTTTTCTCTTCCTGTTTTTTCAGAGCCTGGGAAAGCAAGTCAGAATTTCCAATCTTTTCCAATTCCCACATGATTCCCTAATTTAGAACGAGTTCAGTCTTTCTCCATCTGGGGAAGAATCTACCGCCTGCCTTGGAGCATCTTCGTTTGGGGAAAAAGCCTGGGGGGGGGGGGGGTTACTCCAGCCTCCTCCCTCACCCCACAAAAAGGCCTTGAGCTTGGCCTTGGGGACTATACCTCCGCGGAGAGGTCACAGGAGGGTTAATTAGTGGAATTGCTTTAGCAGATGGTTGGACCCTAGCAGTAGGCCCTGAGGAGATGGGCGGGGGAGGGGGGGTGCAGGACTTTGCGGGTTTAGGTGGCCCCAGGGGTCTGGGACCTTCCAAGACACAGGCATCAGGCTATAAAGACAAAGCTCCTC
The DNA here is from genome assembly GCF_014898765.1 of Herpailurus yagouaroundi. Taxonomy (NCBI): domain Eukaryota; kingdom Metazoa; phylum Chordata; class Mammalia; order Carnivora; family Felidae; genus Herpailurus; species Herpailurus yagouaroundi. The sequence continues at coordinate 2,640,513 of NW_024412786.1, read as the reverse complement.
GGAAGATTTACCCTTGGGCGCCTCCAGCCCTACCATCGCCCCTGGGGGGGGGGGGGGGAGCGCTGGGGGCCTGGGACCTGGGGCTGACAATGTGAATGAACCATAAACGCGTATGAACCTTAAACCTACTAGCCCTCGGTCCGCCCTCGCCGGCGGGAGCAGATGCGGCGCAGTGTCCTGGTCGCCCCTTGCGTTCTGCAGGCTCCGTGAAGCCCACGGTCCAAGCACAGCCAGGTGGAGAGGTCCGGAAGTTCCCCTTTGCCCCTGCTTTGTTAGATTGGCGTGAATGGCTAATTAAAAAGTGCTTCTGCCGCGACACCACCAAGAGGCACCTTTGGCGATTAGGAAACTTTGCGGAGATCAGCCACCTGGCCTTTGCGGGCAAAGCAGGCCCGGGCCTTTCCCCGCGCAGGGCGGGCAGCGGCAGCCCAGCAGCCCTGGCTGGGCTCCAGACCCGGCCCGGGTGACATCACCCAACTCCTCCGATCAGCGGGAGGGGGCCCCGAAATCCCCTAAAAACATTGTGAGTAATCGCTGGGCCCGCCCTCCAGGCGGGGCCTGGACCCGGGAGGCAGCCCAGCAGCCCCGCCAGCCTCGAGAGTGGCGTCGGGACGAGCAGCCTCTTGGTCCCCGGAGCGGCGCGCTCTGGTTCCCAGACTCCAGCGGCGGCGGCGGCGGCGGCGGGGGCGGCGCGCGCG
>NW_024412786.1:2535687-2639415 GCF_014898765.1 Herpailurus yagouaroundi | reverse complement strand
CCCGGCAGTGACGCGGCGGCGGGCGCGCGCGGCGCATTTCCGCCTCTGGCGAATGGCTTGGCTGTAGCGCGCGCTGCGGCCCCAGCTGCGACCCCGGCCCCGCCCCCGGGACCCTGGCCATGGACGGTGAGGGCACCCTCTGACCCCGCGGGGTGGCCGAGTCGGGGTCTCCGGGACGGCGACGGGAGCCCCTCGCGCCGCCTTCCGCCCCTTCCTGCGCCGACGGGCGCTGCGCAGGGAGCGGCCGGCCGGATGGTGGCGCGGGGCGGGGCGGGGCGGGCATGGAGGGGTCTGACTCAGTTTCCCCTTTAGGTGGCGGAGACTTGACTCAGTATCCTCTGGCGGGGGAGGGGGGAGGGGTGGCTGTGAGCTTTGACTCAGTTTCACCCCGGGGCCGTGGGAGCAGTTCCGACTTGGTTTCCTTGTCAGGGGAGAGACTGTGTCTGACTCCGTTTCCTCTCAGGATGAGGTGTGGGAAGTGCCCTCCCTTAGTTTTCCTTATGGAAATAGGAAAGGCCCCGACTCCACTTCCCTCCGTAAAGAGAGGGCGCTATACCCAGGGTTCCCTCGCGAAGCAGGTGCTTCTGCCTTCTTTACCCCTTCTCCTTAGTTTCACCCGCAGGTCCCAGGGAACAGGCCTTGACAAAGTCTCCTTCGGAGGGAGGGAGCCTGGCTCCATCTCCTCTCCGTGGGGAAGCAGGCCCTCCCTGGTAAGGATGGGAAGTGGGCTTGTGCTGACCCTCGTCTCCCTCCCCTTTCAGACCTGTTTCCCCTCATCTTCCCGACTGGTAAGTGGACCAGCCTTTCCCAGTGACTGGGGAGGAGCTCCCCAGGGTTAGGGTCAGGAGGGCAGCCGGCTGACCGGGGCTGGTCCGTGTCCCCGCCGCAGAGCCGGCCCAGGCCTCTGGCCCTTATGTGGAGATCATCGAGCAGCCCAAGCAGCGGGGCATGCGCTTCCGCTACAAGTGCGAGGGTCGCTCCGCGGGCAGTATCCCCGGCGAGAGGAGCACGGATACCACCAAGACCCACCCCACCATCAAGGTCAGCATGGCTGTTAGCGGTGGGGTGGGGGGCACAGAGAGGGTTTGCGGGACGGAACTGTGGTAGGCTTGCTTCCGGGCCGCGGTGCAGTGTCTGGGAGTTGGGTCTGGAATTCCTGAGTTTCTAGATGTTCTCTGTACTTTGAACAGATCAATGGCTACACCGGGCCAGGGACAGTTCGCATCTCATTGGTCACCAAGGACCCCCCTCATCGGCCTCACCCCCATGAGCTGGTGGGAAAAGACTGCCGGGATGGCTTCTATGAGGCTGAGCTCTGCCCAGACCGCTGCATCCACAGGTGAGCTCCTGACCAGCAGGGGGTGGGGGTGGGGGTGGGGGTGGGGTGGGGGGACAAGAGGCAAGGCAGTTGTGTAGCTGTTACCGCCTGGACAAGAGACCGAATTCCTCACTCCCAGCTCTGCAAGCAGATTCCCTTGGTCTTGGAGTTACCTGTTTGTGCATCTCCACTGTCAAGTAGATAAGAGCTCTGTGGGCTAGGGCTGGATCCCCAGTCACCTCAACACCTGAGATAACTTCACAGATGAAAATAAAACAGTGTTAGGTTGGAAGAATAATCTACTGGTGGAGGGGAGGGAGGTAGGAGAGCCAGGAGGTCAGGAAAGGCCTCTCACTTAAGGCTTGAATAGTGAGAAAGAGCAAAGAAGCATGGAAAGAACATTCCAAGCAGAGTGAACACATGCAAAGGCCTCAAAGTGGGGGTGAGTTTGGCGTGTTTGGAGAACAGACAAGAAGCCACTATGGCTGAGGGCAGGGAGCCAGCAGGGACCGTGGCCAGGGCCGGGTCGCAGGGCACAGGTGCTTTTCAGCCAAAGTAAGGAGTGGGGTTTCTTTGCAGCACAGGAGGAAGCCATTCGAGGGGGTAAAGCACAGAGGTGATCTCATGAGTGGGGGGAGGAGGGCAGCCTGGGCAGAGACCCTGGGACTGATGCCTGGTGGGGGACTCAGCTTCCAGAACCTGGGGATCCAGTGTGTAAAGAAGCGGGACCTGGAGCAGGCCATCAGTCAACGTATCCAGACCAACAACAATCCCTTCCAAGGTGAGGGGGCGAAAGCCTGGGCCTGCTTGAAGCACCCCCACCCTCTGTCGCCCCTCTGAAGCCACCTTCCCTGTACCTCTCCCTCATTGGCCAACAGTCATAGTGCAGACGGAATCTTGCTGCCCATTCAGTACACACTCCCATTTTACCATTGGGGAAACTGGGAGCCAGTGAGGGGACATGACATCCAGGGTCCCATGAGGGTCATACAGGTCAGTGATGGGTCTAGAACCTTGTCTCTCTCCTGCTTTAGGACTCCTACTGTTTGACACACCCTCAACTAACCCTCCTGGCCCAGAGCTCCCTGCCCCCCCCTCATTCCCTGCCATGCCTCCCAATCTCCTGACCATGTGCTTTTGTGGCAGTTCCCATAGAAGAACAGCGTGGGGACTATGACCTGAATGCGGTGCGGCTCTGCTTCCAGGTGACAGTGCGGGACCCGGCAGGCAGGCCCCTCCGCTTGCCACCTGTCCTCTCGCATCCCATCTTTGACAACCGTGAGTGGCCGGGGTAGACTTGGAAGGGAGAGGGGGATGGGCCTGTGAGGAGGAAGGGGGTTGGCTGGGTATGGCCTGCGAGAGGGGCTCTTGCTTGGTTCAGGCGTCTTGTGGATTTGTCACCTCTTCTGTGTCCAGCTCTGTGCTGCCTGGGGGGACAGGGCAAAGGAGACCCGGAGCTGCCTGTGAGGTGTCGCTTCTAGGCTGGCAGGGAGTCGATGCGAGACAGGCATTTCCACTACATGATGGGAGGATAGTGTGCCCGGAACGGTACTAACGACTCCGGGAAATGAACTCCCAGGAACAAGAAGATGTTACCAGAGTAGTAATTCAATGATGAAATCTCATAGGAAGTTCACAGATGATTTGGGCCAATGTTGATCAGTTGCAGCCTTTAATCAAGTAATCAGCAGGATGGATGGGAATAAAAGGGCCCTGGAGCCCCAAGGACAGAAAACCAGGATGAAGTGGAGGTCAGGAGGGAAGGGTCTGTTACCAAGCAAACTGGGTCTTGAAGGGTGCTTGGGTCTGATGGAAAAAGAGGGTATGTGACCAGATTGGTTCCCCCAGACTATAAGCTCCGCGAGGGCAGAGATGATTAAGTTTTGTCATGTTTTCCGTGCGTGGAACAGTGCTGGGCACATAGTAGATAAACAGTTGCTGAATACGTTGGGCTGAGGGGTCCTGGGGACGGTGCAGCCTTGGTTGCGGAGGTGTGGTCTGCAAGCTCTGAACAGCCTTGACTCTGGGATGGACAGGGATGTTGCATCCCCTGCAGGCCAGCCCCGGAGACCTGCGACGGTTCAGGGCTTCCCTCCTTATTCCCACGCCCTCAGGTGCCCCCAACACCGCGGAGCTCAAGATCTGCCGAGTGAACCGAAACTCTGGGAGCTGCCTCGGGGGGGATGAGATCTTCCTGCTGTGTGACAAGGTGCAGAAAGGTACACACCAGGAAGAGGGCTGGACTCTGGAACAGGAGGTGAGGGGCAATGCTGAGCGGAGATGGTGAGTGTCAGGAGACTGGCTTTAAACACTCCCCGCAATGCCTCGGGGGCAGCAGAGTGATGTATCTTGGGAAACAAGTCTCAGCGATTGTGGGGGGGCGGGCAGCGAGCCGTCTGAGTCGAGCACGGTGACCCACATTGCTCCCCATCTCCCGCAGAGGACATTGAAGTGTATTTCACGGGACCAGGCTGGGAGGCCCGAGGCTCCTTTTCTCAAGCTGACGTACACCGACAAGTGGCCATTGTGTTCCGGACACCTCCCTATGCCGACCCCAGCCTGCAGGCCCCTGTGCGTGTCTCCATGCAGCTGCGGCGGCCTTCAGATCGGGAGCTCAGCGAGCCCATGGAATTTCAGTACTTGCCAGACACAGGTACACAGCTGGGGAGGGAAGCAGCAGGACTGTCGTCTCCAGCCAGCAGACGTGAGGCTAGGGCTAGACGTCTGGGGCTGTAGTAGTGGGTCAAGAACTGGAGTCGGGGCAGGGATTTATACAGGAATCAGATTCTCTTTCTTGCCTCAGTTAGTAGTAAGGATCCCTGAGATTGGCTGAGTCCTTACATGTTTGCTCCTATTCCAAGCGTATCAGTGAATTACCTGATTTTGTTCCCTCGTGAGCTTTTTGAGGTAGAAGATGGCATCTAAGTTGCCTGAGGTCACATAGATAGTGAGTGGCAGAGTTAGTATTTAAACTCAGGCCATCTGGCTCTAGGGTCCTATTGCCAGGCGATGTGTCTCGTCACTCCCACGTAGCCATGATTTGGTCAAGGCTTTCGGGCATCTGACCACATTAGGAACAGCCAGAATGATCTTCGATCCAAAGCCCGTCGTCGAGCCTGAGAGTGTTTTCTGTCCCAGGAGCAGTCTGATAGAGTTTGGAAAGCAACCCCCGAAATAGCCATCGGTTCATTCTACAAATAGTTATTGACACCCACGTGGTGTCAGGGCCCGTGCCAGGTCTTGTGAACACAAAGACGAATGAGATGTGTTCCCTGCTCTCCAGAAGCTCAGTCTTCTCATGAGAAAGACAAACATGCAGGACAGATTCTTAAGTGACAGAAAGACCTGTGAAACAGAGGGAGGTGCGTGCAAAGAGCTGGAGATGGCTGCATGGGGCAGGAGTGTTTTAAGGTGGAGAAGGCCCCAGAAGCACATTCTCCAGGTAGGTGGACAGACACCTGGAGGCGCAAGGGCGTTGGAGGGTGCCCATCGCATTTGGGGGCAGCCTTGTGGGAGCTGTCGGCGGGCACTGAACAGGTGCTGGCAGGAGGGCCTCGAGTGTCAGACTCAAGGCATTCATCCAAGATTTCATCCTAAAGACAGTGGGGAGCCACCAAAGGTTTAAGAAGGAAGGGACACGCGTGGATCTGGAAGCTCACTCTGGCAGGAATGTATAGAGGATCCGAGAGGGAGAGACTCCAGGCAGGGAGGCTCTTGTGGAAGATGCCGTAGTCCGGTCCAGGAGAAGACGTGGTGTGAACCTTGCAGAGCCAATGGCAGAGGAAGACAGTCTCCTCCACCGCTGTCTCCCTTGGGTGCCCTCTGCCCCCAAGCCCTTCTGTCCGACACACACTAAGCTGAGTCCCTCCTCGGGACCTGTGCTCCAGCTGTTGCCTCTGCTTGGAGTGCTTGGATCGCCACATGATGGGCCCACACTGGTATTTCCATGGCCACCTCTAAGCTCGACCCCCCAACCTCACTTCCGGTTCTGTTACATCAGCCTGTGTCTCTTCCTTAGAGCTCCTGTCACTTGTATATGGTTGTGTCCCTGTCCCCCTGTCATGAGGATGTCCACTTTGGGGGGAGCAGGAGCCTTTGTCTGCTTACAGCCATACCCCCAGTGGCTAGAATGGAGCCTGCACATGGTGGGTGTTGGTAAACGTGTGTCGTGTTAGTGGATGGTGGAGAGTGAGAGAAAGGAAGATGCTGAGGATGATTCCAAGGTTTCTAGTTGGGGTGACAGGGCAGACAGGTGGTGAGGGGCCACTGGAGAAGGAAGAACCAGGTTTTTGAGGTGAGATGATGCGGCTGGCTTTGGACTGATGGTGTTGAGTACTTTGGAGTTATCCATGTGCTCCAGTACTTAGAAAGGCAGTCCTGGAGGCTCCAGACTGAACTAGCAAACCATCAGAGATAAGAATACAAGTCCTTGTTGGTCTTTAGCAAGCCTATTATGCTGCCCCTGAGTGCAAAGATCATGGCCAGGCCTGGATCAAGGCTGGAGGTGAGCTAGGACGTGGGCAATGCAGGTAAGAGAAAAAGCTGGAGACGGCTTCACGAGGGCTCCTGTCCCCTCAGAGCATGACCCCTACTTGGAGGCACCCACGTGGCCTTTGAGGGGGGTGGTCAGATTCAGTGACCAAGGCCTTCTCAGAAAGCTGTGGGACTCTCAGAATTGCGTGTCAGTGTCATGAGGCCCTTCTTATTGGCAGGCAATGTTTGGAGAAAGGGTCTTACGGAAAGGTGGTCTCGTCATCTTCCTCCTGCGGGTCCTTTGAAGGCTCTGGGGATCCAGCTGAGAAGAGCAAGACCTACTTCTCCCCATTACTTTTCTAGATGATCGTCACCGGATTGAGGAGAAACGCAAAAGGACATATGAGACCTTCAAGAGCATCATGAAAAAGAGTCCTTTCAATGGTGAGAGGGGCAGTGCAGAGAATTAGAAGGTGGTGGATAGGGGAGGGGAGACCCTGGGGGCTAGGAACTGACCCAGCCTTGCCCCACAGGACCCACCGACCCCCGGCCTCCACCCCGGCGCATTGCTGTGCCTTCCCGAAGCTCAGCTGCCGTCCCCAAGCCAGGTAAGGATTTCCTGTTGCCCCACCAGAACTGTGGGCTCAACTCTATTCAGCCTGTGGCTCTGGGCTGGAGGAGGTCAGCTTTACCAGCGGGTGTCTGAAGCTTACTGTCTGTGGGGCTCACAGGGCTTAAGGTCTAGTTACCCACATCAGAGTCATTTGGGGGGGTAGTGAAGATGCACATTCCCCGGCCCCATCACTGACCTGTGCAATCCAGAGGCTCTGGAAGCGTGGCCCCGGAACCAGCTCATGAATTAATGCACGTTGTGGTCTGAGAACCACTATGTCAGCCAAACCCCACACTGGATGCCGCAGGAGACCATTCAAAAATGCAGTCTTCGCCCTCAGCTCTCAGTTGAATTAGGGAAGCAAAAGCTCCTCCAGCAGAATGTGCATGCTGGTATGTAGCTCACAAAAGAGCGACCAAGTGCCCTGCTTCAGGCTTTGACTCGCCGGGCGCTCACTGGGCTCATGGTCTGTGGCTTGGGTTTTACCAGCTGATCTCTGACAGCATCCCTTCCTCTAAAAGGCTGGGAGAGCTTTGCGGGCTGGAGGGCTCCACAGGAGGACGTGGGGATGGAACCGAACAGGTCAGACTGAGGAAGAAGGAGTGAGGGTGCTAGCCATGACCTCCTAGGGAGGGACCTCCTCCTAGGGACTGATCCTAAGCACTACTGACAGGGGCTGGGGCACAGGTGACAGGGTGGGTCTCTGCAGCCTTGTCTGACCCGACTCTGTCTCTCTCTCCCAGCTCCCCAGCCCTATCCCTTTACGCCATCCCTCAGCACCATCAACTTCGAGGAGTTCTCCCCCATGGTCTTCCCTTCCGGGCAGATCCCAAGCCAGACCCCTGCCTTGGCACCAGCCCCTGCCCCAATCCTGGCCCCAGCCCCTGCCTCTGTCCCGGCCCCTGCCCCTGTCCCCGCCCCTACCCCGGCCCCAGCCCCGGCCCCTGCCCCAATCTTAGCCCCAGGCCTTGCTCAGGCTGTGGTCCCGCCTGCTCCCAAGACCACCCAGGCTGGGGAAGGGACGCTGACGGAGGCCCTGCTGCACCTGCAGTTTGACGCTGATGAAGACCTGGGGGCCCTGCTTGGCAACAGCGCCGACCCAGCAGTGTTCACAGACCTGGCATCCGTCGACAACTCTGAGTTTCAGCAGCTGCTGAACCAGGGTGTATCTGTGGCCCCCCACCCAGCTGAGCCCATGCTGATGGAATACCCTGAGGCAATAACTCGCCTGGTGACGGGGTCCCAGAGGCCCCCTGACCCAGCTCCCGCTCCCCTGGGGGCCTCCGGGCTTCCCAACGGCCTCCTCTCAGGGGATGAAGACTTCTCTTCCATTGCCGACATGGACTTCTCAGCCCTTCTGAGTCAGATCAGCTCCTAAGGGGGGGACACTTACCCTGCCTGGGGTACTGGGTTGCAGGGGATTGAAGCCCTCCCAAAGCAAGCACTTATGGATTCGGGGAGGGGGGTGTGCTCCAACTGCCCCCAACTTCTTTGGGTGATGTCTTCCGGGGGGTGCATTTTATTCTTTTACTGGCAGTGTCTATCTCTCTCTCTTTTTGGAGGTGCTTAAGCAGAAGCATTAACTTCTCTGGAAAGCGGGGAGCAGGGAGGACTCAAACTCTTCCCCTATCCTGATGTTCCGCTCCCTTCTCTTTACAGGGAATTCTGGGGGCCCCCATCCCTACCTTCCAGCTTCTAATACTCTCCTAGAGAGAGGGACAGGCTGGAGCTATGGCCTTTGAGGCCACAAAGCCTTATCACCAAGTGTCTTCACATGATGGATTCATTCACATCTTGTGCCAAAATAATGCCTGTTACCAGCCCCTCTGTGGTGCTGGCACGTTGTCCTTGAACTAACACCAGCATTTGAGGGCCTGGCCTTCTGGCCCTGCAGAGGTCTCTGCCAGCTCTCCTTGCTCAGCTGTGGCTGTAAGGGAACTGGTGGGACAACACTGGCCCTGTCCGGGATCCTGGGAGGTTCGGTCTGAGACCTCTCTGTTCCCCCTTTCCTCAAGTGCCTTAATAAGTAGGGCTAGTTGTTTGGAGAGTAGGGGGGAGGGCAGGCTGGCAGCTCTCCAATCAAGAGGCTCAGTTTTTACTGAAGAAATCAAAGCAGTTGGACTCTTGCTCTTTCTATTCTGAACTAATAAATTTGTTGCCAAGCTGGCCAGAGATTCCCCTTCTTTCAGCAAACAGCACACTCTTTGCTGGTCATGTCAGGCTGGACATTAGCAATACAGAGTTGGATGAATAGTTACACTGTCATCTAGAAGCCTGCAGTCCGAGGATGTCCTTGGAATGAAATGCCCGTGGATGAAAGCAAGCAGCTAATAGGGGTGGTGTCCCAGCACAGTGAGAGCTCAGCAGGGCCCAGTGGCTGTGGGGATGGAGTAGTTTCAGGAGGAGCTTCACAGAGGCCATAGGGGCAATCAGCTTCAGGTCTTTGATCACAGGAGGGTCAGTCTTGCAAAGGGTCTAGCCAGCGTTGGAAGGTGAGCCGGGTAAAAGAGACAATGTTGGAAAAGTTGGATGGGGCCAGGCTATAAAAAACATGACGCTGGACCGAGAGGTTTGGATTTCATCTCTTGGGTGGTTGAGGGAGAGTTCGCATCTGTTGGGGAAGGGAGGTGCTAGGTAAAGGTCTATGCTTTGACATCCTGTTCTGCGAGGACCAAAGAAATCTTAAATCTGCAGCCCCGAGAGCCTAAACAAAAGCCAGGCCACAGCCCAGAGGCCTGGAGCTGGACGTACTTCCGGCTTGACCCGACGCAGGCGCAGTAAGGCAGTGTTCGCGAAGGCTCGGGCCCGCAAGACCCCGCCTTCTCAAGTGCGCACGCGCACAGGCGGCATTCCGCGAGGGGCGGCCCTGTAATGCGCTTCGGGGAAATCCCAGTCCTAAATCGGATGGCATCTAAGTTCTGTGCTCTGCACGGCTGCGGGAGGGTGAAGGTAGAGGTATGCGGGTTACCAGTGGCGCTTGCTGCAAAAACTAGCGTGTACCCTGGGAACGACAGTAGGCCCTGGCTGCAGACTCCGGTGGTGGACTGCCTGCCGGCGAGGAAGACGCCAGAGAGCGGCAAAATGTCGGGGTATCGGAAAGCGTCTGCAGAGCCAAGCTTGCGTTCCAGCCTCTAGCCCAGCGGGCGGAGCCAGGGGCGGGGCCCGAAGCAGGGTGGGCCACTCAGGGACCAGGCCAAGCTGCGCGTCCGCGTACGGGGCGGAACCCGAGTGTGGTCGCCAGGTCAGGACCCCTGCGAACCCGCGACCCCATCGCCCAGGGAGGCCGGGTTCGGTGGAACCCCGGCCCCGGAGGCGGGGCCCGGGCGAGCCCGAGGAGGGAGGTGAGAAGGCTCCTGACCGGAGGAAGCAGACGGCGTAGCTGCGTACGGTGGCCCCAGCCTGAGGCCCGAGGGGAACGAACCGAGTGAGCCCTGGTCCCCCTACCCGGGCCACGCCTCTCCCTTGGCCTTCCCAGTGTCTTGCAGTCACCTGCCAGGGGTCGAGGAAGCTCCAGTCTTGGGGGCTCGGTGACTACAGAGAGGAGAAGTGGGGCCTTCACTGGAGGGCAGGGCCTGGAAAAGGACTTTCCATCGGAGCATAATCAGCCTCTCTCCTTGATCCCTAAACTCCTCCCCCACGCCTGCAGGCCCACCTCCCTCCCTCTGCCCCTGGTCTCCCTCAGGTTTGGTTCCAGGGCAAGGGCCTGGCTGGGCCTGGCTCCCAGATAAAGCAGAGTAAGTGTGGGGCGTGGCCATCTGCTTCCCACCAGAACAAATAAATGTTTGTGGGAGAGAAACCAAGGGGTGGCCTAGCCTCAGAGAACCCCTCAGCGAGTGCCGACCTAGGCCTGAGCCAATGTCCCCAAGGCCTGTCCTAACTGGTCCTGGGAACTTGGCAGGAGCCTCTGGGGTCAAAACCGATTTGCCCCCAACCCCCCCCCCCCCCCCCCGTCGTGTCATGAACACCCACACAGACACAAATAGTAGTGGCTTCTTTACTCCCCAAAGTCCCCTCTTCTCCACAGAATATTTACAAACAGGGATGGGGGGTAGGGGCAACTTCACCACCAAATAATGGACTGGGGAGTGGGGGCAGTGCTAAGACGCGCCTCTGTGCGCAGGGAGAGTTCCTGAGGAGGGCCCCGGGCCCGTTGTGACCCAGGTACCCTGAAGGACCTGAGCAGTTCCAAGCAGGTCCACAGCCAGGCTGAGGCTGGCCCAGACGGCTCAGTCCAGGTCGGCAGTAGGTGAGCCCAGCTGCTTGGAGGCCAGGAGCAGGCGCGTGGCTGCACTCTCTGATTCGGCCTGCAGCCTCCGGTTGTTGTGACGCAGGCTCCGCACCTCCTCCTCCAGGGCCGCCTTGTCTGCCTTCTCCTGGGACGGGTGGGAGGCAGGTGTCAGAGCAGCGGCTCCTTTCCCAGGGCGGCCCTGTAATTCCCCGCCGACCCCCAATCCGCCCCGTCGTCACCTTCTGCAGATCTTCCTGCAGCTTCCTGAGCATGGACTCCAGGCGAGAGACCTTCTCCGACAGGTTCCCAGGTTCTGGCCTGAGGACGTGGGGGACAGGTTCATGGGACCAGGGTAGGTGTCAGCACCTCCGGCTGGCTCCCAGCCCGCTTAAATGAGATGGGCCCAACCCCTGTGTTCTCAGACTTCTGTGGGTGTGAGCGCGGAGCCCTGCCCGGGACAACGCTTAACTCTAGCGAACGGGCACGTATGGAGGCCACGCAGGTACAGTGAAGGGGCTAGATCCGCACGGGGAGGCTTACTCAGCATCGGACTTCAGAGTTCCCTTGGCATCCCCGCTCTCTGGGATGGGCTGTCCTGTGGGGACAGAGGGACCATCTGGGCAGGAGGATAAAGGGAGAAAGATCCCCACCCCACCCTGGCTCCTACCCCCTGCGCTCTGGTGGCCTCACCCTCCCGGGACAGTGACTCCAGGATGGTGTTGCAGGTGGAGGCGATCTCTGAGATGGACTGCCACTCGTCTTCCAGGGTCTCGCTGCCCGCCTCTGACATGACTGTGGGCACAGGGAGGTGGGCTCAGCCCAGGGAGAGCCCAAGCCAGCCCCTCTTCTGCCCGCCGCCACCCGTGACCCACACCTTGCTCCAGACTCACTTTTGCTGATGGAGTTCCTCAGAGACAAGGTTCGTGGCAGGAAGGAGGCCCTCAGCTCTGGGGCCGGGTCGCCCCTGTCCTCACAACCACTGGGGCTGCCTGGCCCATCCTGAGGGGTGTTAATGGGTACGGATGCAGTGACGTCCACCCTCCCCACTGTGCCCACCACCGCCCTTTGGGCTCGTGTCTTGTTTTTGCTCACCCGGGTGGGTGGTGTCTCCCGGCCAGCACTGGGTGCTGACGGCTTGGCCGTGGCGGCCAGGAGGAGGTCCGGGGTGGTGTTAGGAAGGACCGGGGCCTCGTCTGACAGGGAGCTGGGGAGAGCAGAGACAGTTCAGCGAGAGAAGCTGCACCCCAGGGCCCCTGCTCTCACAGACCGCGGCTGTCCAACTTCACTGGGCTGGACAAGAGGGAGGGCCGAGAGGGAGCACCTGCGGGGTGACGGGGAGTCCTGACTGTGCAGGAACTCGGTCCTCTCTTCAGCCAGATCCCCAGGCCCCGTGGAACTGCCACCCTCCAGCAGGCACGCTTGTAGCAACTGCTGCGTGGTGGGCTGCAGGGTCGCCGCCCCGGGGGCCTCATCCTGCACGGGCTCTGGGGCCCCCCGCCGGCTGGGCTCCTGCAGAGACAGCGTGTACAGCTCCGAAAAGCTCCTGGCGGAAGAACGGGCGGCGTCAGGCAGGAACACCCTGTCCCCGGTGTCCCGCATCTCCAACCCCACTCCCGGCTGTGCCCGAGGCTCCCTTCCAGGAGGAGAGCTCTCCAAACACCCTAACGACAAGGAAAACTGTTTGCCTGACTACTGGCCATTTTTTCCAGACCCAGCGCTGCCCCTGTGTATCCTGGGTAAATCACTCTGAACACCCGTTTCTCCGTCTGCGAAATGGGTGAACTGTACCAATTGACAGCCCGCTGTGAGGATTTAAGTAACGACACAAGTAAATCACCCGGGGTAGAGATCTAAAACCTCCTGCCTGGGAGCCAAATCCAGCCTGCGCCTTTTTTTTTTTTTTTTCCTGTTTTAGCAGATGTGCCTGTTTTCCTACTCCTGTGAGCCAAGAATGGTTTTTGCATTTTTAAATAGTTGGCAGAAATCAAAAGAACATTTCACGACACATGAAAATCAATAAAATTCAAATCTCAGTGTCCACAAATAAAGGTTTAGTGGAACAAAGAAAACGAATTCATTCACGTGTCCTCTACGGATGCTTTTGTGCTACAGCACAGTTGAGTAGCTGTAGCAGAGACCAGGTGGCCCAGAAAACCTAAATATTTACTGTCTGGCCCTTTGGGGGAAAAGTTTGCATATCCTGGCTTAAGCCGGTAAGGGGCCGGTTGCACGTATGCGTCTGTGGATGATACTTTTTAAAAGATGGGGCTGCTATTGCATCTTGGCTTCACTCTGCACCTGCGACTCAGAGAGATTAAGAAACGTGGGATTCTCTGGAGGAGAGCCCTCCCCACGGGTATTCTTGGGAGAATGCTAATGGCGACACGGGAGGCACAGGCTCCGCGGTGGCCAGCTGCCAGGTCCTCCCACCTCCCCGCATCCAGGCCCTGACCTGCGGGGCCGGCCGCTCTCGTCGGGGGGCAGGACGGTGACGCAGACCTTGGGCGCCGAGCGCAGCAGCTGGGCAGCGGCCTCCGGGCCCAGCCTGGGCAGCGGCTGGCCGCACACGCGCAGCAGGCGCGCCCCTGGCCTCAGCCCCGTTGTCTCCGCGAACGTGAAGCGCTCCACGTGCGTGATGAATCCCTCGGCGTCCACCTCGAAGCCCAGGCGGCCTTGGCCTTCGCGGGGCAGCGCCAGCTCGAGGGTCTCGCAGCCTCGGCTCACCAGCTGGGGCGGGGCGGGGCGGGGCGGGGCGTGAGCAGGGCGGGCACTGCGCCAGCTCCAGTCCAGGTCCCAGGCCGCCCAGACCGCCTACCCCACACCCCCGCACCCCTACACCCCGGCAGATGAGGACCTGAGGCTCAGAGACCGGAAGTCACCTGCCCGACGACCTCCCGGCCCCCGTTCCAGCTCTGCCAAGCGCCAGGGCAGGGTTTGCCCCCAACCCCCAATTTCCCCTTTCGCGGGAGAGGCGGCGGGAGCGAGGGGTTCCACAGCCCGCTCCGCCCCCCGAGGTGGGGAGGGACCCGGCGGCGAGTTGCCTTACTCCCGGGGCTCACCTGCAGACGCGCCACCACCTCGCCTACGGCATGGCCGGGGGGCCCGTCGAACCGCAGCGTGATCGCCTCCCCGCGGCCGTGGTACAGGTCGAGCCGCTGCTCGGAGAAGGTCCAGGCCAGCACGTCGCGACAGGCGCAGTTGAAGACCACGCGGCCGTCGCGCGGCGCCACCAGCACCAGCGTCTCAGCGGAGATGCCCAGCAGGCAGGGCACCTCGGCGTCGTCGTCGGGACCACGGGCCTCGGCCCCCGCGGCGCCCCGCGCTCCGGGCGCCGCGCGCACGGCCCACACCAGCGCCCCCGCCGCCTGCAGCTCGGAGCCCGGGCCCCGAGGGGGCGCCCTTCGCCTCCCGCCCAGGGAGGGCAGGCCAAAGCGCGAGGCCGAGTCCAGCGACGTAGTGGTCACCTCGTTGGTGGCCAAGTCCTGCAGGTACTGCTGACGCGTGCGCGTGGCCATGGCGTGGAACTGGCGTGCGTGGCCTGCTGCCTGCTCGCCATTGAGCGCCTTGGCCAGCAGGAAAGCGCGGAAGTCGGCGTTGGCCGGGAAGGGGCCTCCGCCCTGGGGCAGAGACGGCCCAAAGGCAGGGGTGTCCTGGGTGCGGCTCACGGCCACCCTGAGGGGAGGGAGGCGGTAGTTAGGGGCCACTGGGAGGGTCCGTGGCGGTGGAAGAACTGGGACCACCCAGGCACCCACCTGTAGGAGGTGTGTGGCGTGCAGGGTGCATGAGCCCGCACCACCAGGAAGATGTGCTGAAAGTGCGAGCGGATGGTGGCGGGGCAGAAGGGCTTGCTGCCAGGTTCCTGGAACACGATGGTCACGATGTCATTGCCAATGTGGCGTTTCCGAAGGAGCTGGGAGTTAGATGGCAGGAGATGTAACCCGGACCCGTCTGCCCAAGTCCCTCCTAATTCTGGCAAGGTGGAGGCTGGGCACCAGGGGCTCCCCCACCTGCCCCTGGGGAAGGTCTGGGGTGATTGTCTTTGGGGAGGGTTGTTTGGGCCTCGAGAGATCTCAGGTCAAGGTTCGAATGCCACCGCCCACGTGACCCCCCTCCATGGTTCCCCAGAAGCCTGTGGCCATCCCCCAGCCCCGTCATAGCTCTTCACACCTGCTGCTGGTTATTGGGGGTGTAAGGCAGCATCGTGGACACGTGGAACATGATCTCGTGGTCCTGGTACGTGGTATACAGGGAGTGTGTGCCTGTGGAATCCGCTGTGGCCAGGGGTTCGGGGACACGGGGGACAGCAAGAGGGATCGGCTCGAACTTGGCATCCCTGCTTGCGGTCTCGAGCTCCTGTGCCCCCCAACCAGCAGGCGGACCACCCCTCAAGCCACCAGGTCACGAAGTCATGGCTTCACCTGTGGCTGCTCCCTGCCCCTTCCCCCACAGGCTCCAGCCTCCAGCCTAGGCTCGGCGTGGGCGTGCGGAGATAGAACGAGGACCTCAGCGAGGAGTGGCCTGCTCTGAGGGGGGCGGAGGTGGATGTCCCAGGAGAGGACAGATTTGGCCCAGGCACCAGCATGTGTGGAGCAGCTGAGAGTGGAAGGAGGCCAGAGGTGCTCCGCAAGCGGCCCTGGGGCCCTTCCAACCCGGGAGGCAGGGGCATTCCCGAGGAAGCAGGGCTGGGGGAACATGTGTGTTTGACGGAGGGAGCGGTGCCTGCCAGCCCGCGTGGCTCCAGCTCAGGCAGTAGGGCATCAGGGCCTTGGGGGACCATCCTAGTCCTTCCTTCTAGCCCGTGGCTTGCCTGGCCAGTGTGGCCCCTGACCCATGTCCTCAACCTGCCCAAAGAACTCTTCAACCCGGGCCTCAGACCCAGGACACTACAGGGGGAGCGGTGACAAGCCAGGGGCCTCTCACCAAGGCCGTCTGCCCCTCGGCACCGGTCCACCCCCACTCCCAGCCCCGGGGCCTCACTTTTGGTGTCCAGCTGGGCCCTGTAGCTCTCAAAGCCTTTGAGCCGCACCACGTCGCCCAGCAGGGTGAGGAACTGCGTGAAGGCCGGTCCTGCCTCCTGGTTGTTGTACATCTCCTCCTCCGAGCCCTGGCCGGCGCGGCAGTACAGGATGCCCACCTTGCGCTGGAAGCTCAGCTGCGGGGCAGCACAGGCAGAGGGCCCAGGCCTCAGTCTCTCGGGCCCTGTGCCCACCGGGTCTTGGGCAATGGCCTGGGGGCTGGGCTGTCTCTGTGAGCGGCCCTGAGCACCTCCCTCGCTAAGCCACCTCTGTGTTTCTGCCTATAAGTGGGTTTGGTCTGTCCTGCCCCCTCCCCCCACCCCACCCAGTGCTCAGGAGGGTAGAGGAAGTCACAGGTGGGAAGGGACCAGGAGGGGGGTGGTTCTCATGTGACCACAGACGAGGTGATTCGTGGAAAGGACCCGGCCCACGGTGCGATCGCTCCATCTCTGTGAACGTTCACATTGTCATCCTCCTTATCTCAAGGCTAGCCTGTCCTCCCCTCCCTCGAATCCCAGGCATCCCCAGCCCAGCCTCTGGAGGCCTTGAGCCCTGCACCCCCTCCGCTCATGCTGTTCCCGGCTCCTTTCCATCCGGGGTTAACCGTGCACAGCTCAAGGTGCTCTGGCCCCTCGGGCTCCAGCCTCCTTTCTTCACGAGAAGCTTGTCTACACTCAGTCCCCACTTCAATTTCATCACTCCTGACTCCTGTAGCCCCGCTTCCACCCCAGCTCCAAATCCCTGCGGCTCCTTCAGCCCATGGGCGTGCCTTACCCTGGCACACTGTCTCCATGGTGGGCGCCTGGGACAACTGGAACTTCACTTTACCTGAAACCCTAACGACCCCACTGTCTCTGGCCTGGGCCTCTTCTCCGCCCACGGTCTCTGCTCTTGGTGACGGTCGCAACCGTCTCCACGGGAAGAGACTCCAGTCTCTGCCTCCAGCTCAGACCTTTCTTCTGAGCTCCAGACCCGTTTCTCCGGCTGCCCAAGTGTCCTTCCCCCCACTTGGCACCTCACCCCCCTCACTGTGCCGCTCCCATCCCACCCACCTACCCCTGGACTGTCATCTCCTCTTCACCTCTGCCATCATCACCATCAGGTCTGGCTTGGATGACTACAACAGCCTCTGACCTGGCCTCCCTGCCCCTCCAGTCTGGCCTCCACACTGCCACCTGAAGGCTGCTCTACCTTTCATACCTTCCATGGCTCCCCAGTGCCCCCAGGACCAAATGCAAGCCTTCCCGAATACAAGCCTTCCCCATCCCCCTTCCCCCCAAGTGCTACTCCTGCCACACAGAACTGCCTATAGGACCCCAGTGTGACCTGCCCTCAGTCACTAAGCCTTCACACAAGTTGTTTCTTCTGTCTAGAAGACACCTGTTCTTCCTGAGCCAAGCCCTTACATTTCCACCATGATACTAAACCCCAAGCCAAGGAAGGGCTGTCAAGACTACCCTTGGCGCCCCACGGAGCCTTCAATATTCCTCTTTCACTGCTCCACGATTAACTGTGGGTCTCTCTCTCTCTCTCTCTCTCTCCCCACTGGCTGTGAGCTACTCCAGGACAGCACCTGGTCTGGACATGTCCCCAAGTGTCCAGTCCGGGGCCCAGCATCAAGTTGTGAGAAAATGTTTGTTGAATGGCTGACAGACCGAATGACACAGAGGAGGAGAATCGGAGCCAGTGGGCAGCTTTCAGCACAGGGTCGGGAAGGACTGCCACTGGCTTGATCTGTCCCACAGTGGAACAGGCAGTCCCAGGAAGGAGTGAGCACCCCACACTGAGAGGAGACTAAGCAGCACCTTGCAGGGCAAAGTGACAGGGAAGGAGAGGGACTTGCAGGAAGGGGAGCAAGTGGTCAGATCAGTGTTTCTCAACTGAAATGTACATGGCAATTAACTTGCGATCTTCTGAAAGTACAGGCTCTGATGCGGTGGGACAGGCAGGGCCCAAAAGTCTGCGTCTCTAACAAGCTGCCAGATGGCGTGGATGCTGCTGGTCTACGGGTTATACTTTGAGAGGCAAGGCTCTGGATGACCTGTGCTGCCCCCTCTGAAAAGCCAGCTCTCTTGGGGTCACCGTCCAGCCCAGGATCAGGGTCAGGGCTAGGCGGCTGGGAGCTGAGCAGACTGGGTTCAGACCAGGTCTAGCTGTAGGGGCTGCGCGGGGACACCGGCCACTCACCACTTGCTCGTCCAGTGTGAGCAGCGTGCGGGGCACCTTCGGTGAGGCTGAGCCCAGGCGCAGGCAGGTTGGGCTCAGCCGTGGCGCCACGTGCTCCAGAAGCTTCCTCGGGGACAGACCCCGCGGGGGCCCCGGCGGCAGCGCATCCTCCGAGATGGTGCCGCGGAGGGTCCGGAGCTGAGGAGGGGACATGGGGGCGCTCAGAATCCATACAGGCTTTCGAGGAGGCAAAGCGCGTTCGGGTCCCATGACCTCGGCTCACCTGTGTGGTCCGCACGATGACGCGGTAGCTGTGCAGAGTGCCTCCTCCGCTGCCTTCCTTCTCCTCTCGCCGCAGGCTCACTGCTACCGGGCCCAGCACCTCGTCCAGTCCGAAGAAGTTCTGGTGTTCTGGAGGGGGGTGCGGGGGAGGGCCAGTTGGTGGATGACCGGCCCCACACCCCCCCCCCCGGGGGCCCCCCCCCCCCCGGCCCCCACCATCACTAACCCCCCCCCCCCCACGCCCCATCCCCTCACCTAGTGGGGACCCTAGACTAAGGCCCACTCCCTCCGCAGCCCCGCCCCCGTTCTACCAGGCCAAATCCCTATCCGAGTTTGGCCCTCTGCCCCACCCCCTGGGCGGCTCGGCACACCTCACACCTGCCCCAGACCCAGGGGGCCAATGCCCGCTCCCTTCCAGGCCTAGATCCTGCCGGGTCCCGCCAGCCACATCCGCCCATCTTCTGCTGCAGGACGTCTGGGGCCCTCCCTTCTGGGAACTGATGAGAACGAGGTTCCCAGGTGCAGAGGTTTTCACACCTCACTCTTCACCTCACAGAAGTGTTGATAGAAATTCTCTCCCCAGCCCGGAGGGGTAGGAGGGGTAGGATGAATCGATGGAGGCAGAAGGCCTCAGGTGGTTAAAGCTGGTTAAAGGTGGTTAGAAGGCCTCAGGTGGTTAAAGCTAGGCCCTGCAGGGCAGCCTTGGCCCCAGAGGCAGACCCTGACCCTTTGCGCAGCCGGCCGGAAACCTGACAGGGAAATGACAACTCCTGAGCCCTACCGTGTGCTGGTCAGGTGACAGGGCCTGCTGCCCAGCCCTCCCCTTACCTTTGCCGTAGAAGTACTTGCGGTAGTAGCCAGCACCCAGGTCTGCGTGCTCCAGGCTGTAGGCCGAAGTTCGGTTCTGCGGCTCCTCCAGGATGGACACGGCCGCGTTGGGCAGTGCAGGGGGCACGGGTGGGGACGCCGGTCCACCCAGGCCCAGCTCGCCCTCACCCCCGAGCTCACTCACGAAGCCAGGCGCTTCGAGCAGCAGGTCCGAGCCGGCGGACAGGTCCTCAGCGGAGGCCGGAGTCCCAGAGCCAGCCTCTGCGTGGCCGCCCGTCCCCCGCGGCCTCGGAACCCAGTCAAAGAGCAGACTCTGCACGTCATAGTGGGCGAACCAGTGGGGCTCAGGCACCGGCGGGAAGGCGGGCTCCGGCTCCTCGGCCGGGAGCCCCAGCAGTGCCAGGGGGTCAGTGAAGAGCCGGGTAGGGGTCGCGGCAGGGCGGCTGGCCTCCTCGTGGCTGTGGGCCCGGGCGCGAGGGCTGGCCGGTGTGGGGGGCCGGGCCTCGCCGGCATCGCTGCCGCTGCGCAGGAGCGGGCCCCGGGCTGGTCTTGGCTCAAAGGTGTGCGGTGTCAGCGGGGGCCTGGCCGGCTGGCGCAGCTTCCGAGCGAAGAGGTCATCGGTGGGCGCAGGGGCCGGGCCCCGCCGAGGGCTCCCCACGCCACCGGCCCACATGGGCGTGATGTGGGCCTGGCTCTCCGGGGGCCGGGTCGCATTGGCAGGCACGGGTGGTTGGTGCCCGGGCGGCAGGCCAGTTCCTGCCCTGAGGGAGGAGGGGGCTGTTCAGTGGGGCCTGGGGAGAAAACAGGAACCCGGGCCCCAGCCTGGCCCTCCACCACGCGGGTTGGCTTCCGGCCCCCCTCCGCGACCATCAAAGCCTCTTCCGCTTTCCTGGCCACTTCCTCGTCTGCCCTAGGCTGAGGTTTCCAGCCCCCTCCTCCAGCTAAGTGAGGGGCAGGGCCAGGGGCCGGGCTGTCTGGGCCTGGGCCCTGAGGGTCTTGGAGTCCGGGCAGCCCTGGGGCGGTCAGTTCCTATGGCACACACCGTGGCTCTGGCCTGGGCCCAGAATGAGGGTCCCCACCAAGTCCTGGCCCAGCGAGACAGACGATTCGTCTTCACTGGGACGGGAAACCCACGGGGCCACTGATGTCTGGGTCTACCCACTTGACAAAGGGAGGACGTCCTGTCCCCAGAGACCTTCCTCCCTGCCCCTCCCACTTCCTTCAGGGTCCCGGAGGAGCCGAGCACCCAGAACCTGGGTCTCGATGCCCTGGCCCTCATGGCCTTAATACCTCAAGGACACAGAGGTTCCCGGGGGGCACTGGGAGGGCAACAGAAACGACAAGAGTACTTCCTTCAGTACAGGAAGTGGCCCCAACTCTGAGCCCAGCCCCCTGCCCAGCACCATATCCTGAGGAAGGTGCTGGGGTCACACCAGCTCAGTCATGGGACCCATCCCCCTGGCCCGAAGGACAGGCCCAGGCTCACTCTCTGCAGCCTACTGTGGCCATGCCTGGGGGCAGGGGAAGGAGTCACACTGACAGAACCCCTTTGCTGGAACTGGGACCCACGGGACGGCTGCCTACCTGGCCTCGCTGATGCTGACAGGGAGGTCTGAACCCCATGTGACAGATGGTCAAACAGATCCAGAGAAGGGGATGCTCTTGCCTGAAGTAATTCCATGTTACAGCAAGGATTTGAACCTAGCTCTGTCAATCTCCAGGGCCTAGACAGCGCAGTACCTGCCCACTCCCGTCCCTGTGTGTGTAGGTGTGGGGTGAGCGGGGGGTGTTGGGCTGAGGCTTGAGGTCTCACGGGATGTAAGACTGAGATACCCAAGGTCCCAGGGACCTGCTAAATGCAGAAACGTGTCGAGGCCAGGGGCAGGTGCCAAGGGTAGTGTGAGAAGGTGAGGGAAGCCACCCCAGGTGAACTCAGGTTGGTGTGGGCAAGCAGGACAGGGATGTGGGACCCTCCACTAGGAGCACAGGCGACTGCTGGTAGGGCTTTGGGCATCCTCCGGTGACACTGTGTGTGGCCGGGGTGGGGGCCAGGGCTCTGTCCACCCTTCAGCTTAAGCTCTAAGACAAAGCAAGGGTAGGCCACCACGCTCGGGGTGCCTCCTCCCTTAGTTTCTCCTAGGACAACCTCTGACCTCACCCCTGAGTCTCTGTTCCCTCATCTCTAAAATGGGGTTAACCTTCTGCCCTTTCCCAACACCACTGGGAGCCTGAAAGGAGGTTGAAGAGGGTGAAGCTGACCATGTGTGGTGATGATGCAGGCCCTGGTCTTGGGCCTGGGTTGTGAAGTGTGTGTTGGAGTGGGAGGGGACACGAGAGAGGGGAGCCGTGTAAGCCCCTGCTCCGCGTGGGCTGAGCTCTGTGTACGTGTCTGTGCACAGCCCATGGGGTGCCTCTCGCTCTGGCCCAGTGCTGGGCTCTAGCCTTGCCTTGGGGGGTGTTCTTGGGCTCTGCCCCCCACCTGGCAGCTTCACACAGGGTCCATTGAGGCCGGGACATTCCTCGCAGCCTGTGTCACTTGGGGGGAGGGGGCCGGCCCCGCCCCCACAGATCCGGAAGGCCTGGCTGCCCCAGGAGGAGGCCCTGGACGCTTCCCAGCACATCTGGAGGTCACGACCCCATTTCTGCTGCCAAGGGGGCGACAGATGTTTCCTCCCAGGCCAGGCCCGAGACTGGGGGACGGTGCGCAAAGGCTGAGGAGGAGGCCGCCCCGAGACAAGGGGAGCCCCAGAACAGGGGGAGCCCCTCACACAGCCGGCAGCAGGGGCAGTCGCCAGCGCCGCCCAGAGGAGTCGGGGCCGCCGCATCCAGTCGCCGGCACACTGGACGGGCCGGGCCATCACGCAGAGCAGAGTGGGGGCCGCCGGCCGGAGGCAGGGGACTGGACGTACTGATTCGGGACTGGAGCTGGAGCCCGGACGGAGGTTGGGAGGGTGCAGGCGGCGAACGCGGCGAGGACCCCCCTTCCACACACACACCACCCAGGCCCACGCCAAGCCACCTTTTCCCCTGTCTGGCCCGACCTCGGTGCTTCCACTCCCCCGCTCCCGCCGGTACCTCTAGGGCTCCCGCCTGGTGGCCGCCTCCCGCGCTGAGGTTCCGCTGCCTCTCCCGTTAGCGCTAGGGCGCTGGCTCCGCCTGGGGGCGGGGCCGTGCCGGGGGGGCGGGGCCGCCACGGAGCGGGCGGGGCCGGCCTGGGAGCAGCCTGGGCCGGCGGGAAGCACCGCGGGCGGGGACTGGCCAGGCGTCGGCAAGGCGGGCGGCAGTCCGAGCGCTGTGGGGCCTCCAGCCTCCGCCGAGAAACGCTGAAGTGTACCTGCCGTCCAGACCAACTCCGAGGGCTACAGCAGGATTCCTAGAGCGTTTAGCAACCCCCTCCCTTCCCACCCATCCACCCCACGCAGCAGGTGCCCAGAAACTGAGTGTTTATGAGCACTTACTAAGCACTGAACCCTACTCTCCACGCGCTCTCATTTTATTCTTAAAACATTTTGGACAGGTGTCCTCTCTTCTTTATAGCTGGATAAAGTGAGGTTCAGAGACGGGCTTCGGCTAAAGTCAAGGCTGATAATTATAGGCACTAGCCTCATGAACTGGAAGTGTTTGAAAATACAGGGATGAGAAAGTGAACAAAATGAACTTCAGACCAAGGCTTCAAAAGGAACAGGTTGGGGGGGGGGAGGACCTAGGGCTACGTGAACCCTACCTGGGCCTTACCTCTATCTCCATCATAACCCATCCCCACATCCTTTATCCTCCTCTTGGTGCTCATCTACCTTGACCTGGCCGCCACCTCTACCCTCCACCCAAACAATCCCAGACAGAAAAAGAGGACGCCAACCAAAATCAAAAATAGTGTTATTCTGGTGTCTCTGAAGCACGAAAAAAAAAAAAAAAAAAAAAAGAAAGAAGAAAAAAAGAAACCACCCTTCCCACATTTCAGCCCCCGGTCCGGGCCAAGGGGCTGCCCCTGCAGGCAGTGCAGGCCCAGGGGCCAAGACAGTCCTGGCCACGGGCTCGAAACGGGACCAGCCCATGGGTTTGACTTCTAGGGCCTGGCTGGGAGGCTGCCTGCCTCAGTTTAGGGAGCCCAGGCCCTCGACTAGGGATGAGAGATCAGGGATCAAGGCCGGAGGTCTGGGCCACTTAGTTCCGGTACGCTGGCTAAGGCAGCCAGAGGTCAGGGTTCAGATGTGGAAGCCAAAGCCACTCAGTTCTGTGGTCCAGCAGAGGGCCAGAGACCAGGGATCCAAGTTACTGAATCCTAGGGCTGGGATCCAGAGGGTACCAGGCCACTCAGTACTGATGCTCCAGCAGGGGCTGGGCAGCCGGGCTCTCACGCTCCTCAGCAGGGGCAGGCCAGTCACCCAGGATCCCAGTGGGTGTGCCACTTTCAGGAGCACTGCCATCCAAGCAAGGAACGTCCTGGGCTGCTCTGGCGGGCGAGGAGGCATTGGTGCTGATATCCGGGCTGAGGCTGAGGTCTAGGGGCGCCTAAGGGAGGGGAGAGAGGTTGGTGGGAAAGCAGACCCGAGTAGCTCAGGACCCAACCCTTCCACAGGACCCTTACCTGAGATTTGGGGGTGCCTCCTTTGGGGCTCCCTGAGGCTGGCTCTGCCTCAGATCCCCCCAGCCCCTTCCGACCCCCCAGGGTCCACTTCCCGCTGGGACCCTCAGAACTGAGGAGACCGGGGCCAGGGGTTCTTGAGGGCCGGGGACCCTCAGTGGGGGCGGGAGAAGAAGGGGTTGGTCCAGGGAGCCGAGGGGGTGGCCACTGCAGCAGAGGAGGGGGGCGCCCATCACCAGAGCTGCTCAGGGAAGGCCGAGGGCCCCAGCCTGGACCCGGAGGGAGGGGCTGGTCTCCACTGCCTGTGGGAGACAGATAAGAGGGTAGAGATCTCAGCTAGGCCGTCCTCCTCACCCACCAGTTCAGCCCGGCCTCGCCAGCTCACCTGCTGTGTTCTCAGGTGTGGGGTGTGCCAAGGGGGGGTTATTGCTGAGGGAGCCCAAGCCACCGCCTCCGCCACAGTCCGAGTCATCCACGTTCCCGCCACTATTGCAGCCGGCACCACAGCCCTTATGAAGCCTGGGATGGGGGCAGTGGGGAGGGACAGGTTGGCAGGGGGAGGGCCAGAGACCTTGCAGGCACAAGCCCCCGGCTCCAGGACAAGTCACCTAACATCTCTGAGCCCCAGGATCCTGTCTCTAACAGATTTTGCCATCTACTTTGCAGGGTCTTCTAAGAGAGGCGTTATCAATGGCTCTTAAGGCTAAAGGCCACCTTCAACTCTGGGAGAGCAGGATGAAGTCAGGTCAGCTCTGGGACGGTGTCAGCTCTCGGGGCCCAATCCTGGCTCCAGCACTTCCTCATTCTGAGCCCTAGGAGGAAGTGGCTTCACCTCGCTGAGCCTCTGCTTCTCACTCCAGGACCTCAGCCCCACAGGCTCGGGGTGGTGTTCTGGGCTCACCTCTCCCAGCTGTGCAGAAGCCAGCGGGCAATGGCACTCAGGCTGACAGGGCCACCCCACAGTGCCCGCAGCTGGGGGTGGCTGCCGGCCAGCGAGGTGGTGAGGGGGGACACATAGATGGGGTAGCCCAGTGGCTGGTCACAGGAAGAATTGATCATGTTGCGGAGTGCCTGCTTGGCGTTCTGGATGCTACCGCGTTCGGGGTTGCGGTTGCGCAAGAACACCAGCTCCTGCTGCTGCCCGGCCCACAGGCCACGTACACACTCGCGGTTCACCTGTGGGCGGCCACACACAAGGGTCAGGGGGTCAGTGCCAGGAAGGGGGCTGAGCGGGCACGGGGTGGGAAGGGGCATCCCCACCTTGATGACTCGGAAGCTGAGGTGGCGCCGGTTAAGCATGATGATCTTGTACTCGTCGGAGGCGTCATCCAGGACGTGACGCAGAGCCAGCAGCGAGGGCGTGTTGCTGAGGATGGCGCTGCGCCAGGCTGGGTCGCCCTCGTGGGAGATGACCAGCCGCTCCTCGTTGGCTGCGATGGCGTCGTACAAGGCGGCGGGCTCCTCATACTCATCTGGGGACGTGAAGTGATCCTGCGGGGTGGACAGGAGGGCCGTGTCAGTGGCCCCGCCCTGGGGAGGGGCTTCACCCCACGGCCCACCCTGCCTGGGGGCGTGTCCCCTACCTGGTGGAGCTTGAGGGCCATGCGAACTCCAGGCGCCACCACACGATGAAGTAGGTCCATGTCGGCAAAGACCCACTCATCGCGTGGGGAGGTGATGCGGAAGTCCCCCTTGAACAGGGCGTGCAGGCCGTACAGGAAGGGCTCCAGGCTGTGGAAGAGAAGGCACAGGCGAGCGTGAAGGTTCCCGAGCTCTGGCTCTCCAGGCAGTGGTTGGAGCCGGGACCGCTCTTGCTGCGGGGCCTCAGTTTCCCCAGCCTGACAAGGTCCGTCTCCGTCTGGGTCCTTCACGGGGTGGTGAGGAACAGGCCTGATCATAACTGGGAGGTGTCTTGCCCACAGAGAGGAGCCACCCTGAAGGAAGGACTGATGAGGTTCCTGGGGGCTTCTGGCCCCGAGCTGTTCGTGGAGGGGGCAGGGGGAGTACAGGAGGCGCGGCCGGACCTGTGGCACTCACCTGGCAGACATGCTGTGCGAGGCCGTCCCCAAGGCCCGCCGGCCCAGCACGCACAGGCCAAAACACAGCGTGACCAGCGGCGAGTTCCAATCCTGGTCCACGGGCTGCGGCACAAGGACCCCGTCCCCAGAGCCCAGCTCAGACCAGGACAGGGAATGCGGGGCGGGGGGCAGGGCCCGGGCCGAGGGAGGCTGAGAGCAAGAGGGACTCGCACGGGGAAGGGAGAACTGGTGGGGCGAGGGAGGGAGGCAGCCCCAGGGTCATGGTGGCCGGACCTGGCTGCGCCGGGAGGCGCAGTACTGGATCCACTCGAGGTGCACTGCGCAGAAGGAGGGCAGTGAGAGGCCGGAGAGGCGGAGGTCATAGTCCTCATCCACGCTCAGTGAGAAGGTGGGGTCCGAGTCAGCGTAGCCTGGCGCCCTCACGGGCCGCAGGGCTGCTGCAATGCCCTCGTGGCTCAGCCACGCCTCCAGCTTCGGTGAGCGGCTGACGTAGTAGATGATGCTCTAGGAGGAGAGGGCAGGCATCAGAGCTGGGGCCAGTGACTGCGGTCATGCCCTAGTCGTGGGAGAGAAAGCACCAGGATGCTCCCTGGGCCATCCACCCTCGGCTCCTCTGAGTTCCCTGAAGCCACACGAGCAAGTGTGCCCCCCTCTCTTAGGCCAGGAAGCCCCCCTCCTTACACAGCATTGCCTGGAAGGTTCTGCCCTGTGGCAAGTGCTTGTCTGCTTGCTTCAGAAGATCCCTCATTTGAAGAGAGACTGGGGCTTAGACAGCAGACTTGCCTGAGGTTACACAGCAAAGCAGACGCAGCTAGGGGGTTCTAAACTGAACCCCCAGAACCTTCCACACCATGATGCTGTGGGATCCAAATCTCAGAGACCTTGGAAGGTCAGGCTGAGGTAGTGGGGCTGCCTGCAGGCCATGCCCATAGGTCATGGGTCCCTTTAGGCAGGTGAGATGTGACAGCCACAGGGCTTCCACTCAGAAAAAAAGGCAAAGGCACAGTATCCTGTGCCCAAAGTCGGCGGCTCCTGTACCCCTTAAGTGAACGCTGGTTGCTGAGCAGGTGTTTGGGCAAATGGAGAAGAGCTTCTGGAAGGTAGACAGTCAGGATGGATGGGCAGTGTGTGGCTGGCAGTTGGTAACCAGCAAGGTTACAGGGATTCCATGGGCACCCTGGGATGGAGCCGATCTGGTCCTGTGCCTGGGGACAGGGTGGCCAGTCTGGGGCTGGGGAGGGTGCTGCAGCTGGCCATGAACAGAGGGCACCCAGACAGGACGAGGAATGTCCAGCAGGGTGGCTCCGGTGGGGCACCCTGCCCCGCACACCTGCCACCACACCTGACTTATCCTTCCGAACTTCACCCCACGCTGTCCTTGGCAGAGCACTCCCCAGGTCCTCCAGACACCTGTACCCAGCTCTGACCGTGCCCAGCTTTGGAGGCAGCTGCATCTGTGGCAAGTTAGCTTCCCCATGGCACATTAAACTTGTCTGGGGTGGAGCTCATCTCAGCCTGCCAGCCCAAGCCTGGCTAGGTGCCTGGTGCACAGCCATGAGATGCTGTTGACCTTGAGCTGGGTTTCCGGGAGGCAGCAGGGTGACCTCAGTAAAAGCACTTTTCTGACAATGGGGGGGGGGGGGGGGGAGAGGGGGACAGAACTGTGACCCCTGGATGACCTGAAGCTGGGAATGTCCCGGTCTGGACCACAGCCTCCTCCTAGGTGACAGTGAGAGGTGTGAGGCTCACAAGCCCTTCCTTAGAAGTGGATGGGTGGATAGGAAAAACCACAGAAGAATTACAGTTTCTCTGACGTGTGCTGCAGAAGGGATGTCACTGGAGGCGAGAGGACAGCTGGGAGATGCAGACGCCTGCCCCAGAGATGACCTCAGGTGAGCAGGCCTATCTGGGCCCCAGGAGGCCTCCCCTCCAGACCCCGCGCCAGGAGCCCCAGGGCAGATGTTAAGAGGGCACAAGGGACTGTGGCCAGTGACCACCCTCACCCCACTCCCTCGGTTCTCTTACTCTGGGGGTCACAAAGCTGCATCATTCCTGCCATCTCACAGAACTCCAGTAATCCCCACTTCTCAAGCGGATAAACCAGACACAGCAAAGGAGGTGACATCGCAGGCTTCCCAGAACCCAGTCCAGGGCTCCTGCTGGACCCCACACTGTGCCTCACAAACCCCACCACCCCCAGCAGGTGCTTGGCACACCCAGACTGAGACAGGGAGGCCCAGGCTTGGGTCTAAGACTGGCTCTGCCACTTTTCTCCTGATTCTGGGGCCTCAGACTAATCGCCTCCTTCTGCGAGCCAGCTGCCATGGCCGAGACATCAGGACCTCTCTTGAAGGGTATGGTGGGCTTCAGCCAGTTTAGGAGCCTGTCCCTTGGTAAGTACCACTGCTTGGCAGCCACTTCTATGATTATCACTTAACGCCACCATTGGTAGCATTATCGTCCCTCTGTGCTGGTGGGACCTGGGCCAGGGTCCTGGTGGTCTAGAAGACTGGCCTCAGCAACTGCCCTTCCCAGGACCAGCAGCCCAGTGAGGGGACCCATGCACATACTGCCCACTTTCCCCCGATACTGCCCAAGGTGCATCTTCCAGAGGAGGGTGACAGGGAGACCCCCGCCCCCCAGTACCCTAATGCTAGAGCCACACAGGCCACTGAGGCCCCTGAGTCCTGCTGTCTGGTGGTGGGTGGCACCCTGGAGGATGCTTAACCTCTCTAAGGCTTCTGCTTCCCTTGGGAAAAACAGGTTCCCAACAATCCAGAAGATGACACTCAGGACGCTCCTGGTCAGTGAGCATTCGCTAGTGGGGACCCCTGCCGCCCAGCCACCCGCCCGACATACCTTGACGTAGTAAGTGATGAGGATCTTGCGGAGGTCAAACACCTGCAGCATGGAGGCGGCGTTATTGTCGCTGATGCTGTAGCCCTCCAGGACGTACTTGCTGGCCGTCACCTCCCAGGCCAGCCAGCGCTGCCCAAAGGCAGCATTGAAGGACAGGACCCGCGGCAGGTGGCCAGGCTCACAGCAGCAGCAGCCCTCATCCTCCTCCACGCCCTCCGTGATGGCCTCTACCTCGCGCTGCTGGCAGTAGGTACCTGGAGGGGAGGGGGGCAGTCAGGGGGCCACCAGCACATCCCGCCTGCCTTCTCCCCAGCCAGCGCCCCGGCCTTCGTCATTCCCTGCCCGGGGATGCCGTGTGAGTAAACGTTATTAAATGAACGGACCGACAAATGAACCCTTTCTCTTCCTGACTCCCAGGGGCCACAGCAAAGACCGAAGCTCAGAGAGAAGTGTCCTGCTCAAGTTCATGGTGCTCATGAGCTGTGCTTAGAGCCCCTCTGCACCCTCAGGGGCCTTTTCTGAAGCTGACATCCAACATGGACGTCTTCCGAAGGCAAAGAGCTAGCTCACCCATCAGGGGTCATAGGTGGCACCCAACCTGGGCCAAGCCCAAGACCACAGGGCAGGCAGTTGGGAGCGGAAGGGAGATCCCAGAGCTCCGGGCCCAAGCTTGTACCAGTGCAGCCTGTTCAGTCCCTGTGGACCCAGAGTCAGGGCAGGGACACAGCTTGGCCAAAGGAGACCCTGCCGCCTCACCATTTATAGCGGGAAACCCAGGCCTAGGGAGGAAGAGTGCCTAGCTCAAGGTCACCCTGCAAACCAGGGCAGGGATGGACTAGAATTCAGCCCTCACGCGCTATGCAACGCAGCAGCCTGCGTCAGGCCCAGGCCCCGCGCTCACCCCGGAACTCAAGGCCACGCAGCTGGAAGGTGACGAGGCCATTGCCAACCTCGATGAGGTGCACCAGGGCGTTGAGGTAGTCAGAGGCCAGGACGAAGCAGTCGCCGGGGCCGTAGTTGCCCCAGCGGCCCAGCACCAGGTCCCCACACAGCGTGTGCTGCAGCGAGCGCGTCAAGTGCTCATAGAAGATGGAGTTGAGGTTGTTGTCGTCAGCGCCTGAGACCCAGGACAGACAGACAAATGGGCAAAATGACAAGTAAGCAAGGCTGCCTCCCCAGGGAGGCCTGGCCCTAAAAGCCCCCAGATGGCCAAGTACACACCTGGGTTCCGATCTAGCTGGGTGACCAGGCGGGTGTTGGAATGATCCACACGTTTAGTGCTGTTCAGAGAGAACGACAACACAGTTGGCTGAGAGGGTGAGGCTGCCCAGGGTTCAGACGATGATTCCCGCCAGCCCACCATCGCGTCCTCTGAGCCCACACCCCTGTTCTCCGGGCAGATGCCATGACAGCCCCACTGCACACGAGACTGAGGCTTCGGGACGTGAGGGGACTCACCTAGGACCACATGGCCAGGAAGCCCAGGGTGTGAGCCCGAGGCTCGGCCTGACTCAGGTTTTGCCCTCATCAGATCACCCAGCTGAAGCCCACCGTGCCCGAGCACTTGCAGCCTCGCTGTGGCACCCCCCCGCACCCCACCCCGCCTGGGCCCCGAGCTCCTCTCCCTTCCAGGTCCCCTCTGGGTGACCCGCCTGCTCCCGCAGTACTCACTTGTAGTCGCGCTCCCAGAACTTGAGGGGCCGCGCGTAGGACATGATGAAGACGGCACTGCCCAGCAGGGGGTTAAGTGGCGTGGAGAAAAGTGCCGAGAGCAGGGCCTGAACGAACAGCATGGCCGAGTCTGGGCGCAAGTCAAGGAGGTGGCAGGCATACAGGACCCTCCCTGACCTCCCTCACCACTCCTTGACCCCCATCAACCTGCCCCGTGCCCCCAACCGCCCCCCATCCAGGCCACAGCCCTCCTCGCACACCCCCACCCAGGCAGCGGGCGGCAGGCTGGGTACGTGGCACGGCAAAGGGCTGGGCAAAAGCGTGGAAAGCCGAGCCCCAGGTGATCTGCCAGGGCGCGATGTAGGTCAGCACAAAACGCAGCTTGTACAGCAGGTCCCACAGCTGGCAGGGTCGGAGAGGGGAGAAGTGAAAGATACACAGGTCACTCACAGAGGTGGGGTCTATCAAGTACCCATTCACAGCCTCGAGCCTACCCCAGTGGCTGCCCACGTGCGAGTCAAGCTCAAGATCACTCCCGGCCCTTTCTCTCTGGACCTGGCTCAAAGTATCCGTTACTGTTAGCAAACCCTCTAGGGGAGCATTAGCCGTCTATTTGCAGGACCACCCTGGGAGCTTCCTATTGCTGTCCCATTTCACAGATCGGAAAGGTGAGGTTCAGAAAAGGTAGGGCAGGCAAATGACTTGCTCAGGCCATCAGTCAGTGATGAGGCTGGGTCTCAACCATGATACTGAGAGTCAAGAGACAGTCACAGGCCCCACCCTCAGAAGGGGATACAGTTTGGATCTCTACCACTCTGGGCCAGACCAGAAAACCAGACCAGAATACCCATGTAAAAGAAAAAGGCTCAGGGTTATGCTGGGATCTTTGCTGGGATCCCAGGGCTAGGAAGGTACCACTACAGGCTTCCAGTACAGTGCCGAGGAATGGTTCTTTGTTCACAGTGATCCCCTCCCCCAACCCCTGATCAGGGGATCCCACAGCCTGGCAGAGCAGTCTGGATATACCCAGGCCCCAGGGGCTTCTGAAACTCAGCTCTTAACTGCTCCCCAGGGCTGTGGCTGGCAAAGGGGCAGAACTCAGAGGCTGGCATCTAGAGGACAAGGCCAAGTCTGAACTGCCTTAACTGCTTATAAGGAAAGTGACCAAATACCATGATTCAGAGAAGAGGCAGCCAAGTGAGACAGACCTGGATTCAAGTCCTGGCTGGCTACCAATTCTCTGGGGGACCTGAGGCAAGTCACTTTAGCCCTTTAAACCAGTTTCCTCCGTGCCCCTGGATAAACTGCTGAGAAGGCCCACGGTGGGGCTGATGTGGAACAGCAGCTGCGAGGGCCGCAGGCCCCTGGGGGAGTTCTCCCTGCCACCCCGTTCCCGCCGCACAGCCTAGAGACTGCAACATGACCACCTCACCTTGCTGCAGAGCAGGGACATGAGGAAGTAGTCAAGCAAAAAGCCCTGGGAGAGGCGTGGGTAGTCGAAGTGGAAGAGCAGAACAGTGAAGGCCAAGGTTAGGTACTGCTGGGGCGGGCAGCAGAAGGCTGAGCGCAACAGCTTCAGCCCAGCCACGGTCATCAGCAGCGCCCGGCAGCTGTAGACGAGAAGCAGGCATTATGTGCCAGGCAGGGCTCAGGAGGCAGAGGAGATGGCTGCCCATCCCTCCCCGGCCCTGGCCTGGGCGCCGCTGGGCTGGGCCCTGCTCTTTTGGGCTGGTGACTCTCAGCGTCTGCTCTCTAAAGGGGTCGCCCTTTTTAGACACATCTGGGAGACACGTTTGTTTTCCAAGAGGCAACTGTCTCAACAGAAAGGGTCACAAGCCCGAATCCTGCTTTAGTTGGCTGGGCAACGGAGGCAGGTTTTCATTCCCTCTGTGGGCTTCAGCATCCCACGTGTCACGTGGGAACGCAAGTGGTGGGATGGTGGGGGCGGGGCAGTCCTCACTAGAGGCAGAACTTGTCCGGGTGGCTGACGACAGCATGGGCGTCCACCGTGAGGGCATTGAGCACCACGGCGGGGTAGATGAGGTACTTCTCGATGCACTGCAGGCCGGCATACAGCTTCTCAAACCACATCACCTGGGCAGCGCCTGCGAGAGAAGGCAGGACTGTTGACTCTGTGTGCTCCCCTCTTACCGCAGGGCCAAGTCAGGTGCGCTCCCAGAGGGAACCTGGAGAGAGGGCAAACCAGGGGACATGGCTCTCCAGGTGCCTAGAAGCTTTGTGGCAGCTCAAATGAGGGCACTGAGGCCCGGACAGGGCACATCAGGGGCCCAGGGCACGCTCTTTGCCTGTTCTGCTGTCTGAAAACAAATGGAATGAGGCCATCCAACATGCCCACTGGAGCCAAGGCAGGCTGGGTGAGGCCCCTATGCACTGTGACCTTGAGCTGCAGGGCCCTTCGTAAGGGGCCACTGCCACCTGGCTTGAGCTGATCATCGTCACGTGGGGATGGGCAAAATCTTTTATCGCTTAAGTAAAACGGCACGTGGAACTTTGCATAACAAAACCAGACGATTAAACAGAGACTTAAAGGTGTTTTTATCACAGGGCTCAAATGAAAATCAGCCAGGCAGACCTGGTCTACTGGAAACCAATCTGTGATCCCGGACGACAGATCCCTTTAGAGCCTTGGAATTCTACTTCCTCCATCTCCTCAGAGAAAGCAAAAGAGGCGGGAAAAGGGCAGGGCAGGCAGGGTGAGAGCAAAGCAGGGGCCAAGCTGGGGCACAGCAGGCAGGAGAAGGCAGGCAGGGCCCTCGAAGGGGCTGCAGGGTCAGCACGGTCAGGACAGCCTGGGTGGAGGCTGCCCCCTGCCGGCAGGCTGCAGGTCAACCAGGAAATCAGGGCAGGAGGGGCGGAGGGGTGGGGGCAGGCACTCACCTCGAACTTCATACTGGCTGTACTCCAACGGCTTCAGCACAGGCTGCGACAGGCAGAACCAGGGCAGCTGTTTGCGGAGCTGCGGCAGCAGGTAATGCGTGAAGAAGCCCACGGCCCCAGCCAGTGCGTACAATACGAACCCCAGCACCGACTGCAGGAGGGAGAGGCCAGAGGCTCAGCCAAGGGGAGCAGGCCAAGGAGCCAAGGGGGCCTGGGCACGGGCTGGGCAGGGGCAGAGAAAGACACGAGGCCATGGCTGCCCAGGGCCCTCGGATGGAGGCGGCTCCGGCAAAGACCCAGGGGACAGGGGTGGCCCATGCCACACGAACCTTCAGGGCGATGAAGACGGTGCTGGCGCTGATGGCAAAGGTGAGCACGGCGATCACCACACACATCACCAGGTCAGAGTGCAGGACCTCACGCTGCAGGGCCGGGAAACACCAGCGTGGGTGCCCGCCGCCCGGGGGGCTGACCACACCCTGTCAGCTCCCCACCCCAAGACTAGAAGCCCACACTCCAGCCCCTCACCACCGACTGGCGCATCTTGTCTGGCAGTGGGTCTGGGGGCTCGGCCCGAGCCGTCTCCAAGCTCCGCTCCTCCAGCTCGGGGAAGAGCTTGCTCCGAATCAGAGACCTGGGGTGGGTGAGAAGAGGCAGAGGCCCGGGTCTGCAGAGGCCACACTCCTGCCGCAGGCACCAGGGTCGGTTGGGGCCAGGCACGTGCACGGAACACCCCCGCCCCCGCAACCCTTGCCATGCACGGACACACACGCAGACACACACATGCGCACGGACAGGCACGTGCAGGCACCCACCAGAGCACGGTGGGGTCACTGCTCTGACGGCTCAGGTGGTAGGACAGGGCCACCAGGAGGCCACAGAAGACCGAGAAGAGGACAGGGACGTGCTGCTCCGGCCAAGGAGTCTGGGGAGAGAACCCATGCTGGTCAGGGGAGGCAGGGTAAGCGTGGGGGGAGGGGAGGATCCACCGCCCCCTCCCCCTGCCCCGGGAGAAGCCACTGCTGAGCCCAATTCACAGTCCTGTCCCGACAACACCCCTGGGCCTCAGCATGCCCCCCACCCCACAGGTCATCCCTACCTTGATGGCCCCAAGGCAGAAGCCGTAGAGCAGGGCAGCAGCCAACAGGCTGCGGGAGAGGCTAAAGACGGCAGTGAGCGGGCTGGTGGCGGCTGTCAGGTGAGAAACAGCAGGTAAGGCCCGACTGCTACCTGCTGCTGCCCCACCTCACCCGCACCCCACTGCCCTCGATTCTCACAGGCTAACCTCCCTGGGACCCATCACTAGCCCATTGTTCTCTGTTCCTTGAGCCCTGAGAGGCCTTCAGGGCTTCTGGCATTCTTGGGTTGAAACCACTTGTTTGGGGAGGGGAGGAAGCAGGGGGAGGTGACGGGCTCTTGATCCACACCTATAGATACCCACAGTATAGACACAGGAGAAGACTCAGCAAAAGGCTGGAGCCACACACCCAACCCAAGGCCCCTCCTGGGCCCCACACTGCCTCCCGACACACAAGCCACCTATGGGCCCCCTACCTGTACCCCCAAAGCCGTGCATATCTATCTGCTCCAGCAGGTACATGAGGCAAGTGTTGACCTGGGGCAGGAGGCCCAGGAGGAAGACGAACGGGAAGCACAAGGTGAACACTGCCAGGGAGGGAAAGCAAAGGCCCGGCCGGTCAGCCTGCAGGCCACCCCTTGGCCCACCGTTGGGGCCTCACTCCCCTGAGTCACCTCAAGGCTGCCCAATCTCACCAGTGGCCACGTCCCGGGCACAGAAGAAGAAGGAGGCGGAGAAGAGCGTGAGGCCATACAGGGAGACGGGTGGGAAGGGCTGAGCTGAGCCCAGGGCGTCCAGCAGCCAGATGAGCACACAGCAGATACAGAAGTAGACAGGCCGGCTATATGCGATCACCCAGTTGTGGCCCTGGGGAGTGGGACTGTGAGGGGCCAGGCCTCCCCCACTGACCACCCTGCACACATGTGCGCACACACACGCACGTGCTCACGTGCCCTACCCGTGGCCCTGGATCTAAGACAGAAAGCCTGGCAGGGTGAGGGCAGCAGGACTGAGGATCTGAGGCCATACGGGTGGTGAGGGAGCCCTGCCCCTCCCAGACCCCTGCACACCTGGTCTCAGCCCCTGCCAGCCCCACATTTGAGCACCCTCGGGAAAGCACTCTACTCACGTGCATGGGAGATGCCGCATCAGGCTGGACACTCTGGAAAAAGACAGGAGCTACATTCGCAACAGAAGCCAGAGCCCAGGACATGCTTGGTTCCACCACTGGCTGTCAGGAGTAACCAGGGCAGGATCCTAAACTGTCCAGAGCCTTGGTTCTCTCATTTGTAAGGCAAGGGGCTGGTTACAGGGAATCTCAAGCGTCTTATCTGCTTTCCAGCTCACACCCCTCAAAATGGATTATGGGAAAAGAGGCATGTGGAAAGAGGTGGGGCGGGAGGGGGGGGGAGGGAGGTGGCCCAGGGAGTAAGGACTGACCTTCAGCAGGGAATACTGGCAGGAGGCAATGACCAAGCAGAACTGGAAGACCCAGATATCCGTGAAGAAGCCCTTAAGCAGCAGCAGGTAGCCCAAGAAGGCAACGAGGCTGCTCAGGCCTACGCCGAGTATGTTCTCCACCAGCCCCCGAGTCCTGGAGAGACAGCAAGGTCAGGGCACACCCAACTCCTTACCAGCTAGGGGGGCAAAAGTGGGTGGAACACAGAGGACAGGACCCAGCCACAAAGGCCCACGTTTGTGCCTGTGCCCGCGCTACCCCCTCATCCTCTGAATGTCAGAATCTAGACCTCTCAGGCATGGAGGCCAGTTCGCATCTCTTCTAGGAAGCCACCCCATTGCTACCCTGAATCCCAATCTTCGTCCCTTCTAGACCCTGTAGGCTCCAAGTGCCACCGCTCTGGGGACTGCCTGTCTCTAGCCTACGCATGCCATGCACACAGGCAGTGCCCCACAAACACTGGCTGCAGTGCCGGGAGGAAATCCAGACCATGGAAGCCAGGACAAGGGCTCTTAGGCCCAAGTCATCCATGCAGACAAGAGAAGTCACTTGACTTCTCTATCGGACTTCCTGGGCCTCGGTTACCCCTAAGAAATGGGAAAGCTGAGACAAAGAGTTTGCGAGCTTTTTTAGACCGTGGACCCCTATTCAAGAAAATCTAAAATAGAAACAGATATAAACAAGAGACCGGACAAGAATGGTTTGTCTTGAGTGGAGCTTTGGGACAGAGGAGTAACTAAAGCACCATCCGCTTGGCCACCCCTTCACCCCTTCACACTCCAAAAGGACCTAGCAGAAGCCTACTCCAGCCCTTGACACACCTTCAGTGACCCCCAGCAACAGTTAGGCTTCCTGCTGCCATGATGGCCTCCATATGTTCATAGGGTTCAGAAGGCCGGGGGGCCAGGGGCCGGGGGCCGAGGCGGGTGGGCACTCACCGGTCCAGGAGGGCCAGGAGGGCCAGCCGCTCATAGCGCACAGACGTCCAGCGGCCAGGAAGAAGCCAGTACTTGTAGCTGTGCTGGGCACGAGGTGGTGCCTCCTCCATCAGCGTCTGCTCCTGGGATTCGTGCAGGGAGTCCTGGTCCAGCAGGTCAAACTGCGGTCCCCACAGCCGCAGCCATCAGCCCCTCGCCCCCCACACGGTCCACTGCCACCATCCCCCTGCCCGGTGCACACTGGCTGGTCAGCCGTTTCCTCCAGCACAGAGTCCCCGCCATCGAGCAGCCCTGTGGCCTGTCCTGATGCTCCATCACAAAGGCCTGATCCTCTCTCCAGGTTCCTAGGACTCAATGGCTCAATGGCTGCTGGGGACCTGCCGGGGCTGCTGCGGGCCACAGTCACCAGTGCCATCTGTGTCTTCCCTGCTCAGGCAGCCTCTCCCACCTCTTCCTGGGCTTGGTGAAATCCACATTTGGGACGCAGTGCAATGCTACCCTCCTCCTGGACAGAGCCATCAGGCTCACTCTGACCATCCTATCCCAGAGCACACAGGGAACCAGCCCTGATGACAGGCCTGGGTGCCAATGCCAGTACTGTGAGGCCCCGGGCAAATACCTCATCTCTTTGGATTTCTTGCATCTTTCGTTCAACAAATACTCATGGGGCACAACTATAGGCCTCGCCCTGGGCCTTAGGGATACAATGCAGAGCCAAAGACGCACAGCCCCTGCCTCTGGATGTGGCCATCAGCTGTCTCAGGACCGTGGTGCCTATCCCATGTGACAAGTAAGGAGAATAAATGCACCAGAAAGGGACACGTGGGGCTTCTGGGCACTGCATATGCTGTTTGTGACCCTGAGCGTTAGATGAGTGGGTGCTCCTTTCACGACTGTTCTCTAAACTCCGACTATGGCTTTGAAGCATCTTTAATGCTTCTACCGTTATTAGATCCTGTAAACTGTTGTCCAAACTGGGGTACTTTTGGGAGTGAGATGGGAGCCCATGAATAACCCCGCTAAGGCAACAAGCTTGAACAGAGTGCCCCGTGCTATGCAGTGCACCTGGGCCCAGCACAGGGAGCAGCACAGCCAAGTACGTGGAAGAAAGCGCCTCTTCCACAGGTATCACTGTCGACACTCGTCATCCCCACTTAGTAGGAGCCCCTCTGGGATAAAGGAGATACCCTAGACACGCCTGTTGAATAAGCAAATAAACAACTCCTCGGGCCCCAGAGATCCAGAGAGCCTGCACGCCCAGTGTCAGCCATCAAAGGTCAGGATGGACACCTCAGGGCCCCTGGGAGCCCTTACTTGGAACGGCTCGTCCCTCCTGGTACCTGGGCAAGTGCTCAGTGACCTGCCCCCCCACCACTGCCCCTCCCGCAGGTCCTTCCCTGACCGCTGGCTCCTCACCTCTGGGATCTCCAGGGGCACGCGGCGCACCTGCATACCCTGCAGAACCACTGGCCTTGGCTGCAGCAGGTTCAGGCCACCTGCCGCCTCAGGGACATCAGCCGAGTGGAAACTGGAGGAGTGTGAGTGGCGGTCCCTGTGGGAACAGTAGCCATGAAGGTTAGGCCACTGGAGAGCCCTGGGACAGTGGGGGGACTGAGGCCAAAGTCAGGCCACAACTGGGGCCCTAAGGACGCTGCTCAGATACAGAACACAGAAAACAGGTGGCAGAAAGACCTCCCTCCCAGGCCCTGGTTCCTAGAAGCCTCCTGCCTAGAGATGTCGTGTTCCTACAGCGTAAGCACCCCTATAGGCCTGCCCTTTGCCACTCTCCACCCTCTTCTCCTAGAGATTCTGAGCTGCCCCTGCCCCAGCCCAGGGAAGAGAGAATATCCCTAGAAACAGCAGCCCAACAGGCTGCCGGCTGGGCGAGCCCAAGCTTGGGAGACTCACCAAGCTCCATTGGCTGCCTGCTCCCCCTGTTGCCCCACAGGGTTCTCGTAGCCGCCTCCAGCCAGGCCAAAGGTGTAGGAACGCCGCACGCCTGGGGCAAGGGTATGGGACACAAAGCAGCAGATCAGGGACAGGAGCACCCAGGCCTGACCCACGTGGACCGTCACGCAAGGAAGAACCGCGTGCTACGTCCTCCTGGGTGGCAGCCCAGCCCCTAGGGACCACGAGCTGGAGAGGGGAGAGACCGCGGGTCAGCCCACCCTGGGTTTGGGATTCTCTCCCGCCACTTGCTCAACTGTGACCTCAGTCTGTGTCTCAGCCTCCTTAGCAGCAGGGCAAGGATTACGAGGCTACCCCGTGCCTCAGGGCGGCTGCAAGTTTGAGGTCAGGCAGCACAGGTAAAGCGGTCGGTCACCACAGGGCTGAGAGCGTGGTACGTGCCCGACAGAGCAAGCGCTGCTGCGAGGACTACGAAAACCCCCGCGTGAGGGCCAGGGGGTGTGGGGTCAGCCGGGCTCAGGGGCTCGGCCGCCGGACTCGGGGGACGGGCTCACCGCTCTCGTCGTAGAAGTAGTGCACGGCGCCCTCGGAGGTGTCATCAAAGGTGCAGGCCTCGTGAACGGTGGCGCCGGCCCGGGTGAGCAGCAGCGACGAAGCAAAGTGCAGGGCGGAGGGCAGCGTCAGCGCCCGGGAGTGAGAGGCGGCCCGGCCCCGCTGAGCTTCCTGCAGGCTGCTGAAGAGGGGGGTCGGCCCATGGGTCAGCGCCACTTAGAGCCACGGGCCCCCACCGCCCCTCCAACCAGCCAGCAGGGGCTCACCTGGGCGGCGAGCCCATAACAGAGGCTGGAGGGGTGGGGTTGCTTCCCGCATTGTGGCGCCTGCGGATCGCCTGAGTGCGCCTCACGCTGCTTGTGCGGTCCCGCTTGCCGGTCTCCTCGGCCGCTGCCCAGAGAGAGGCCCCAAGCATAAGCGACACGGGCTTGGACACGTCAGGGGGAGTGCGGGGCGGGGGAGCAGGCAGCAGCTGCTCCTGCACGGAGCTAAGTGTCAGGCCTCATTCAACTCTGTCCTGCCTCTGGGGCCTAGCCAGGTCACCTAACCACACTTGTGCCTCAGTTTCCAAGCTTGGAAATGAAAATAGGACCTTGCCCTGCCCCACTGGCAGCCCAGGACAACGAATGCAGATGCTGAGGATCCTCGACGGGCGGAGGCTTTGTACTAACTGCCAAGATCTGGAGCCAGGTGTCTGAGGTCTCTCGGCCCTGCTCAGGTGAGGGGTTCAGCAGACGCCTCTCACTCACTCAGTCCACCTCCACCTGCTCCCTGAGACAGAGGCTGAGCTGACTCTGACCAGCTCCTCTGCAGCCTGGCCCTGGTCCAAACCCAAGCCCATAGCTAGCTCGTCTCCCCACCCCACCCCCAGCAGAGCGGGCACTCACCTCCCCCCACAGCACCTTCCTCTTGCAGCTCCCCCCGCCAGCCGGGCTGGTTGGCGGCAGGTCCCCTGTGGGCCTCAGCAGGCAGCAGAGCGGGCTCCCCAGCAGCCAGCTCCACCCCCGCCTGGGCCTCCAGCTCAGCCTTGGAGCCAGCCAGGGGGGCCCTGAGGACATCGCCCCCTGCCCCATCCATGCTCAGCACTCGGGCATGCGTTTTGGCGCTGGCGGTACTAGGCGTCCGCTGGGTCCCATAGGGCCGCTTGGGGGGCACAGCCGTCCCCTCCTCAGCCCCATGGGGGGCCCGTCGCTTCCGGGGTCTCCCTGCTGCACCACGGGAGCTCTCGGGGGAATAGCAGGAAGTAGAAGAAGAGCTGTCGGTACTGTAGCGGCGCTGAGATCGGAGGCTGGAGGCCGGGCTCAGTTCGCTGCCCTCGCTGGTGTCTTCGTCCTCAAAGAAGCCCCCGCCTTCAAGCAGGGGCCGCCGAGGGGCACGGCCAGGTGGGGAGTGTCTTCGCATGGGTGGCCGCCGTTTGCTGGGCCGCAACAAGGCCAAGTCCTTGGGCCGCACGACCAGGAGCGGCTCGGCTGGGCCCGGTGGCGTCCCTGCTCCTATGACCGTGTCAAAGGAACGCAGGGTGTCATCTGAAGGGACTCCAGCATCTGGTGACGCAGGCAGCTCAGCCTCAGAGGGTGGGTCTGTGTCGCTGCCCTCCGGGGCTTGCCCCCCAGGGGGGCTGTCCAGGTGGGTGGAGTTGGTTTTCTCACTCTTGAAGCTGCTCAGCGTCTCCCTGTCAGTGCCACTGAAGCAGGAATCCGAGGAGCCGGTTTTCTGGGGTGTGGGCTCCCCAGAGCCCCGCCTGTCCAGGGGCTGGTAGCCGCCTGCTGCCCGGCGTTGTTCCCGTCGACTGCTGGTCCTCACCAGGGCCCGGTCAGGCCGGGTCAGGGTCAGGAAGCTCTTGCTCAGCTCCTGGCTGAGGCTCCCCTTCAGAAGGGGGCTCATGGGAGTATCGGCCACACTGCTCCCCCTCCAGGGGGCTCCATCCCCAGCCAGGGGAGAACGTTCTGAAGAGTCTGTGCTGGGGAGAGAGGGGTCTGGGGCAGCCCCCGGGGGTGTCTGGGGAAGGTCTCCAACTATCAGAGAAAAGGAAGACAGAAAGTGAGGGAAGGGCGTGCTGCAAAAGGAACCGGTCGCTAAGAGGGTCCTAAGGCCGCTGCTTCCCCAGAGCCCAGCAGGGGCAGGACAATGAGGAGGCCCCAACCTGAAGGATAAAGAGAGCCCCGGAGAAACAAAACTTGGGGTGACTCAAAGACAAGTCAGCTAGTCCTCCCCCCGCTGCCAAGTCCCTGCCCTATCATGCCCACTCACTCAGTTTCTCCTGTGAGCTTAACTTCAGCATCTCTCGATCAGCCGAGGTCACGATCACGTTGTTGCTGCCCTGCTCCCGAACCAGCTCCTTGATGTCTGCGACCATGGCCCCACAGGTGTCAGCAGGACTTCAAGGCACCGGTGTGCCATCCCGTTCCACACCACCAAACTCAGCCCTGAGCAGGAGCCACCTACCTCTGAGGGGCCCGGAGTCCTCCATCCGGGGCAGCAGCTCCTAGGCACACAGACAAACAAATGAAGGAACACGCCGGGTAAAACGAAGGTTCAGGACATACCCACAGTGGGGTCGGGCTCCCAAGAGAGAAGCGGGACAGACTGACGCTAGGAACCACTCACCGAGACCTGATTGAAGCCAAACACGGAATGCTGGGAGCTACAGCGTACCGGCGGCGTAGAACTCACTTTCCGAAACACTGTCATCTCCACTCCGGGGTCCCTAGCAGTGGAGAAAAACATCAGCTTTCAGCTGACCTCCCCTCTTCCCATTGTACTTCCTCCACCATCCCCGGCACTCCTCTCTTCTCCAGGGTCCTCTCGAAAGTCTGGGGCTGACCGCAGAGCTAGCACTCAACTGCTCACGGAGCCAATGTCCCCTAAGCCCCCAAACCTTAAGGCCAGGCACCAGGACCCCTCAATTCCCAACACAACCCCTACCCCACCAACCTGGGCAAACTGCTGTCCCCCTGTGCAGGCTCTTCTTCCGGCTCCCCCATGGTAGAGTTGCGCTTCTCCACGATCTCGCCCTGGTCGAACATAGCATGCAGCCGATAGTTCACAGTCTTGATAGTAGCGAAGATGACAGCCACCACAAGGCAGTACACAGCGGCCACCATCAAGCTGGGGGGCAGGACCTGGAGATGGCAGCAAGTCAGGCTCCTCTTTATACAGCCCTGGCCCCATGGGGTAGGCCTACCACCACAGTCAGAGCCAGGATTCACAAATTCACAAGACTTCATCGCCCATCCCTTGCTACAACTGGTACCAAGACCTTGTCGAGAAGCTCGGTCCTCTAACTGGGGTCAGATTAAGTGAGGGGCTCAAGGTCACCCAGCCCAACAAAAGAATAATTTGGCCACTCTTCCACCTACCCCCAAACGCTGCAGTGAATCCTCTCCACACCCCAAGTGCCCAAGGCACAGCCCGGAATCCCTACCAGGTTGGCACCCCTCCCTGACATCCACCCTCCCTTTCCCCGCGAGAGTCACAGGTGGCGGCAGCATCTCACCATGTACAGCAAGAAGGGAAAGGTGAGCAGGAAGATCCAGACATAAAGGTGGAAGCAGTTGGAGAAGGTGCTCTGGTGCGGGTCGAAGAACCAACCGCCGGTGAGCGAGGCCCACACCCCCTGGCGCAGGATCTGCAATACCTGCGACCCCATGGCCCCGCCGCTGATGCGCGCGCCCCCCTCCCGGGACCCTCATGGGGGCGGCCGCCGGCCCATGCCCCGCCTGGCGCCCGAGGGCCCCGGGGCCCGGCCTCGAGCTCACGCCATGGCCTCCCCCAGCGGGGGAGAGGGGTCGCCCGGGCAAGGGGGCGGGCAGGGGGCGGGGCCGGCCGGAGCAGTCAGCGGAGCGAGGCCTGGGCGCGGGGGTGGAGCCTCATCAGGGGCGGGGTCCAGGCCCCCACCCCCGGCCCAGAACTGTTCCGAGGGGCCGATCCGGTAGGCAGGCGCGGGGCACGGGCCGGGCACCCGTCGGCGGCATCCAGAGATGGGCGTGGAGTGGGTGCTCCGGGGGTGCAGACGACGGCTCCCTCGGCTCTGGCCCGGGGAGAGCCCCGGGACCCTGAGGTCCACTTCCGGGGTTACAGGTCACTCTCTTCGGGCTCCGCGCTCGCCCGGCTACTGCAGGAGCCGGCCCAAGGGGGAGGCCGGAAGGAACCGCGAGCCGCCAGCCAACAGTGGCGCATGCGTGCGACGGGCCTAGTTGAGACCCGGAAAAGGAAAACCTGACGGCAGGAAACCCGACGCACGCGCAGGAAGGTAGTGGAGCGCTAAGAAGCGGCGGAGCCCTTTGGGCGTGCGCAGAGTCCAGGTCGAAAAGAGCTGAAAAGTGGTAGCGCTCGAGCGCATGCGCACACCTAGGCGTTGTCAACACAGTAGACACCACTGGGCGGAACCGAAGGGTTGGTTGATGAGTGGCCACTGGGTGACGGCGGAATTAATTGGCACAAAACTCTCCCAGTG
This sequence comes from Herpailurus yagouaroundi, assembly GCF_014898765.1. Lineage (NCBI taxonomy): Eukaryota > Metazoa > Chordata > Mammalia > Carnivora > Felidae > Herpailurus > Herpailurus yagouaroundi. Next base: position 2,596,049 of record NW_024412786.1, on the reverse strand, counting down.
AGTTACAGGAGGCGGGGTGGAGGCGTGGACTCCCCAGGGCTACAGGGACAGCTCTGCACCACCAAAGCACGCCCCTCTCGGTCCGCCCCTTTCAGTGCTGGACCTCACACCGGCACTCTCGCCCTAAGCTGTGTCTACTTCCGGGTCAGAGCTCAGATTTAGCGGTTAGAGAGTAACCTTACAGAACAGGCATGAGTAATAGAAATAGGATAACGTCGTTTTTCTTAAAGAGACAGGCGCAAGGCAATTGGAGTCCATCCAGCGGCTGTGAGGGCGATTTAGCTATTCTGAATCCAATCGCGGGGCGAAATTCTGGAAGACAGTCTCAGGTTTCAACCCACTGGGGAAGGGGCATGAAGAACCGGATTGTTTTCCAGGTGAGGAGCAGAGGACAGCCTTAGACAACCCGTTCCAAGAGCTTGAGGTGCAGCCAGTCCCGTCCTCCAATCTTGCCCACTCTCATCCCAAACTAGCTCTACAAAGCAGAGCTTCTAGTCTCTGTTTCAGCTATGAAGGGAGTGAGGCGAAGAGAAGATGAGTCACACAGTCCTTCAACTTCGGAGCCAAGACTAGACTCGGCTTTGCCCCACTCCCAAGCCAGGTTCTTTACCCCGTTTTGCTGATGCGGATACAGAGGGGATGATGGCCTGTCCTTAGCAAAGACCAACCTTGACCCTGAACCTCCTGCGATGGGCGGTCGGGACTACCCATCCCCTCATTGCCCGCCTACCCGGGAACTCCCGGGACCTGCTCCGGCAGCCTCTGGGAGGGGAGCAGGGCTACCCGCCCGCGTCATCTGATGCTGTTTCCTGCAGGAGGGAGAAGAGCGGAAAAAAGTGAAACTCCACCCTCCACCTCTGCCTCCCGCCCCCGGGGCCAAAGTACAAAGGGAGGAGGAAGAAGGGAACGGGGTTGGAGCCGTCGGGCTGAGGGAGCCGGGCTGGGAAGCGGCAGCTCGGCCCAACTAGGGACACTCCAGCCACCCCCTGCGCAAAAAGACCCAACCGGAGTCCAGGCGCTGCCCCTTGCTGGCCCCACCTTACACTTGGCGAGTGCCGGAGCCAGCCTCCCAGGACTGCTCCAGGACTGAGGGACTTTCGGGCCCCTCCAAGCTGGCCATGGTGAGACGCCGGAGGCCCCGGGGTCCCACCCCCAGAGCCTGACCACACTGCCCTGGGTGGCCCTCTAGAAGCCCGAGATGCGGGGGGCCGGGAGGCAATACTCCTGGCTCCCCAGAGAGGTTTGGGTCTGGGGCTGAGGGCCAGGGCCCGGATGCCCGGGTTCCGGGACTAGGGCCTTGGCAGCCAGCAGGGGTGGGGACCAGGGGCACCCAGGGAAGGTACCCCACTTGCCCCAGTATCGGGTCCCAGCCATGGAGCCCTTGAAGAACCTCTTTCTCAAGAGCCCGCTGGGGTCGTGGAACGGCAGCGGCAGTGGGGGCGGTGGGGGTGGTGGCGGAGGAGGCTGGCCAGAGGGGTCCCCGAAGACAGCGGCTTATGCCAACCCTGTTTGGACAGCCCTGTTTGACTACGAACCCAATGGGCAGGACGAACTGGCCCTGAGGAAGGGCGACCGTGTGGAGGTGCTGTCCCGGGATGCAGCTATCTCAGGCGATGAGGGCTGGTGGGCGGGCCAGGTGGGCGGCCAGGTGGGCATCTTTCCATCCAACTATGTGTCTCGGGGCGGTGGCCCGCCCCCCTGCGAGGTGGCCAGTTTCCAAGAGCTGCGGCTGGAGGAGGTGATCGGCATCGGTGGCTTCGGCAAGGTCTACCGCGGCAGCTGGCGAGGTGAACTGGTGGCTGTGAAGGCAGCTCGCCAGGACCCCGATGAGGACATCAGTGTGACAGCTGAGAGCGTGCGCCAGGAGGCCCGGCTTTTCGCCATGCTGGCACACCCCAACATCATTGCCCTCAAGGCCGTGTGCCTAGAGGAGCCCAACCTGTGCTTGGTGATGGAGTATGCGGCCGGTGGGCCCCTCAGCCGTGCCCTGGCTGGGCGACGTGTGCCCCCGCACGTTCTGGTCAACTGGGCTGTGCAAATTGCCCGCGGGATGCACTACCTGCACTGTGAGGCCCTGGTGCCCGTCATCCACCGAGACCTCAAGTCCAACAACAGTGAGTTTTGGGGAGCATGGTTGGAGGGCGGCGTGGGCCAAGCACACACCTGCCAACTCTCAGCTGAGCCACCTGGGGATCTAGGAGAGGCAGGCGCTCCTGCCCTAGGGGAGTCCCAGCTGACTAGGGGCGCCATGAGTCCACACGGACCCCAAAGCAGGAGTCCCAGGCACCAAACCGTCCTTCACACCCCAGCCGCAGATGGAGCCCTTAACCCGAGCTCATAGCTGCCAAGTTAAAAAGTTGGGAGCTCTCAGGTGAGCCATAAGCATCCTGTCTAACCATGGGCACCACTTCAAGGAAGCTGGATACTGGCGCTCATCTTCCTCTCCCCCTAAAGCTCACACTTGTGCTGTTGCTGCTCTGCTCTTGTGGTGGGAAGCTTCTCCAGAACAGAGATCTTGGAGAGGAAAGCCCCCCACCCTTCCCACCCCTGGGGGTCAAGGCTGGGGACAGGGCTGGAATTCTGGTCCCGCCCATGCCCCTGACTGCATGACCTTAAGCTCCTTATTTCAACTCAGATCCTCAATTTCAGACTCTGTAAAAAGGGAGTGACCAGGAAGGTGAAATGGCTTAAGGGACTGGGCAAGCCTGGCATCTGATGCCTGGCGCGCAGTAGGTCTGCAGCTGTGGGTGTGAGCATTTGAGGGCTGGATCACTGAGAGGGCCTTGCCTGGAATGAGCAATTGGGGTGGGCGTGGTGGGGCTAAGGGAGCCTCAAGCAGTAAGATTACTCCGTCTCCAGCCATGTCAGGCCAAGAGGCAGGACCACCCCTCCCAGTAGTGGGGACACGGGGCTGGGTCTGCTGGGGCTCAGGGTACAGGCAGTAGAGCAACAGGAGGTGCGGGAGGGGCTGATGGGTTATTGGAGAGGCATGGGCAACTCTTGGGGGAGGTAAGCATGGATATTTTGGGCGGCCTGGCCTGAGCTGACCATATACAAGTAGCTTATGGAGAGCAGAATGCCCTGACCCAGTAATATCCAAGTCCTTGACAGGCCTGGAGGGGCTGGGGAGGCCTGCCAGCCACCCCCACCTACTCCCCTCATCCAGTGTGGCACTTCCCTCTGCTCACCCTCACTCCTTGGCCCTAGCCTTCCAGGGACCCCCACTCACTGCCCCAGCCTGAGGGAGATTCCCCGAAGGCCTTGGGGGAGGGGACTCCCTTCTTCTGTTTTTCCTCCAGTTTTCTTTCCAGAGAAAATGGAACAATAGCCCAGGCCCCTGCTCCCCACCCTCCCCACTGCTTCCTGCGTTTCCTGCTGCCCCTGAGCCGGCTTCCTGCCCCTGCTCCAGCCTCTGCTCCCTCCCCAGCCCAGCTGCCTGCAGGGGAGGAAAGAGCCAAGGGTTGGGGGGGGGGGGGTTATGGGAGAGGAAGGAGCCAGGGATTGCACACACACACACACACACACCCCCTCCAGTTCCCCTGTTTCTCTCCCAGAGTCTGGGTGGTGATGAAGGCAGGCGAGGTGCCCTCAGCCTCTCTGAGCCTGGCCTCCCACCTCGAAGACCCCGGTCCTAGGCCTGGGGTGCTGTCTGCGGGATGGTGGGGGGAGTCCCTGGGCTGGGGGGGGGGGCACAGGCAGGAAACAATGGCGTGATTTTCCTGGACAATGGGGGCCTTGTGAGGAAGCCTGGCGGGGAGTGGAGGGGGAATTCTCCAGGCCCACGAGTCACAGGACTGACCAGCCAGCCCGGCCTGGGTCTGACCTCCCCCAATTCTCCCCCAAAGGGCTCCCCCCCAGTTGGAAACCTGGACCAGGCCTCCCAGAAAGGAGAAGTAGGGACCAGGGAAGGGAAGCGGAAGAGGTGTGAGCTGCCTAGGCCCCCAGAGGCCAGCCTGTGGAGGGAGCTGGGGGCCAGGCCCCTTTCAGAGGCTAGGGAGCCCTAAGAGGGGGCTGAGAGCTTGGGATCTCCAGCTCCCTCTCCTCCAGGTGGCCCCTGATCACCCCATCCCCAAGGTTTGTATCAGATGCCAGGAGGACAAATTCAAGGCACTCAATATAAAGCAGGGGATGCGGAGGTGAGGATGAGGCTTCGAAGGTGTGACGCTGGGGGTGGAGGGTGACAGAAAGGCCACCAGGGACAAAGAAGTCCTGAGACTTGGATGAGAGGCTGCCTATCTCTGGGCCTCAGATTACCTGACCGAAAAGGGGAAGCTGGCCTCCCAGCCAGAGATGCTAGTGAGAAAGTGCTTCACTAGTCTGTGAGGTACAAGTAGCTAGAGACCTGGCCAGTTGGTCTCCAAGAGGGTGGGTGGGTCCTGTCACCAGGAGAGACCAGCACATAGACCCTCGGGCCCTAGCACATAGACCCCTTTGCTTGGTGCCACTCCAGCCCCCTGCCGCCCGGGGCCCCCCCCCCCCGTCCCGTCCCCCGTTGCAGTTCTGCTGCTTTGGAATGAACTCGTGTAAGGTTTACTAAATGGTCCAGTTCTGAGCCTCCAGCAGCCAGCCCAGAGTCCATTGCAAAGCAGGGAATATGTTGTGACAGAGGACCGCAAGCAGAGTCAACACGAGATGGTAGAGACCTAATCTTTAGAGGACAGCTGACACTCAGTACCAGATGTCACACCCTGTGCTAAGGATTTAAGAAGTGTGATCTTGTTAAATACTCATGACAACCCTCTGAGGTGGCTTTCGTTGTCGTCCTTAGCTTTATTAACTGTTTGGGACTCAGCCCCAGTCTGGCTCAGAGGAGAGGACGGACTGCAAGACTGTTCTCTGAATTAGGAGAAATTGCAGGGAGATTTGCTGTGTGCGGTGGGATTCAGGAGGTGGTTGTTGAGGGCATTTGGACATCAGACGGGGCGGTGATGGGCAGCTGAATTGGCTTCTGGCCTAGAGCTTCAAATGTGGGAGAGTCCAACAGGGAGGGGGCAGCTGGCACTTGGGAGAGGCCAAGACAGCCTGGGGGCAGTGGGCAGAGGTTGAGGAGAGGCCAGACTCTGAGGAGCACTGGCACCGAAAAGGCTGAGGGGAGGGGAGGCCCTAAGGAAATAGCACAAGCAGCCAGAGGCCCCAGAATCAAAGACAGCTGGGGGGGGGGGGGGCGCGGGACAGCAGTGCCAGATGCGGCCACAAGGCCCAGAAAGCTTGGCCAGCAGCAGGAGCAGGGGTTATGGTTTCAAGCCTGGAAAAGTGAATACCCTGGTTCTGCCACCTCCTCCAAGAAGTCCTCCCTTTTGCCAGGCTGGGTTAGGTGCCCATCCCCTCTGCCCTCAGTACCCTGAGCTGCCCCCGTAATGGTGCTTTCACCCTGGACAGCAGGGCTGAGTGGTTGGTGTGCCCTGAAATGACGTATGTTCAGAAAGGTAATTGGCTTGGATGTCACTTCTCTACAATAACTAGCAGAGTGAGAGGCCCCCTTCAAACCCTTGATGATTCTATGACTTTATCCTCTTTCTGTTCCTCAAAACCTCTCATCTGAGCCACGTTTGTCCCGATGAGAGATTTGCAAGTTGCTGCTTCTCCTCTGTCTACAGACTATGGTGGCCCCATTGGGGTCAACACCATGAACCCCTGCCAAATCTGACCATCCACTCCCGTGTTTGTCCCAAGCTCCTCCTTTCTGGCCAAGGACCTTCACTTCTCAGACTCCCCATTTTCTTCATGTCCAGCTGCATCAGTAGATATCTTTTGTTGGGAGTCTTTCTGTCCTCACGGAGAGTGGTTGCACTAGCCAAGACGAGACATGGGCACCGGGGGCCTGCAGTGCCTGCTGGGTTTCCTTTCTCACCAAGGGGTTCCCTCCTGTTCCCCACACGAACGGGGGTTCTAATTCACACTCCTGTCTCAGCACCATGACAAGACATGGGTTTCTGTCCAATGCAGCATTAGGGAAAAGTTGGAACGCTGGCTTGAGAACCACACAGACTAGGTTGGACTCCGTTCTTTGTTTGCATGTGATCTTGACTAAGTGGTTTCTCTGCTCCGTTTCCTTTTCTGTAAAATGGGGATAATGATGGGTACCTCGGAGATGGTTTTGTGAATGCTAGAGCTGAGTGTTAATGCCTGGCCTCAGGTAGCCCCTCCATTAATGTTTCCCAGCATTATTATTTTTGTCTGATTCTACCCCAACCTCCAGCTGTGAGTTCTCCAGAGCAAGATCACCTCTGTGCTTCCAGTACCTAGCCAGCCTGTCTGTGAGATGATGGTTTGCTCCTAGCTCCTCCCTTGTCCCCACTAACTGAGCATGGAGCACCCACAGTCCTGCCCCCCCACCCTCTTCCCCAGTTCTGCTGCTGCAGCCCATTGAAGGTGATGACATGGACCACAAGACCCTGAAGATCACTGACTTCGGACTGGCCCGAGAGTGGCACAAAACTACACAAATGAGTGCTGCGGGCACCTATGCCTGGATGGCCCCTGAGGTTATCAAGGCCTCCACTTTCTCTAAGGGCAGCGATGTCTGGAGGTGAGGCCTGGGTAGAGACAGGACAAGGCCATCCGTGGGGCTGAAGAGGGCAGAGGTGGCTGCCAAAATCTAGGGCTGGGCAGACAGGCAGAGCCCAGGGGGAGGGACCCAAATCATTTGGTTCCTAGTTGCTTTGGGGTGAAATAGTAATAAGTAAGTAGAGGACGGGACACAGACCCTTTGTCTTGCTTACAGTTTTGGGGTGCTGCTGTGGGAGTTGCTGACTGGGGAGGTGCCCTACCGTGGTATCGACTGCCTTGCTGTAGCCTACGGAGTAGCTGTCAACAAGCTCACACTGCCCATCCCATCCACCTGCCCTGAGCCCTTCGCACAGCTCATGGCAGGTAAGGATATGGGGCTGAAGGGTGTGGGGCAGAGCCCTGTGGCACAGGACACGCCCACCCACAGACCCTTTCTCATTCTGTTCCCCCTCCACTCGTGTCCCCAGACTGCTGGGCGCAGGACCCCCACCGCAGGCCCGACTTTGCCTCCATCCTGCAGCAGCTGGAGGCGCTAGAGGCGCAGGTCCTGCGGGAAATGCCGCGGGACTCCTTCCATTCCATGCAGGAAGGCTGGAAGCGTGAGATCCAAGGCCTTTTCGACGAACTGCGGGCCAAGGAAAAGGTGGGAGGGGTCGGGGTGACGGGATTGGAAAGAGAGGCCGGGAAGTGCCTCCACGGTCTCCGTGGGGCAGAGAGTGGGGGCGGACGCTAGGGTCCTTACTGGGCTGATCCCACCACCTTCCTTGTCCCGGGCGCAGGAACTTCTGAGCCGCGAGGAGGAGCTGACCCGCGCGGCGCGTGAGCAGCGGTCACAGGCAGAGCAGCTACGGCGGCGCGAGCACCTGCTGGCTCAGTGGGAGCTGGAGGTGTTCGAGCGCGAGCTGACGCTGCTGCTGCAGCAGGTGGACCGGGAGCGGCCGCACGTGCGCCGCCGCCGCGGCACCTTCAAGCGCAGCAAGCTCCGCGCGCGAGACGGCGGCGAGCGCATCAGCATGCCCCTCGGTAAGGGGCGGGGTCTAGCGCGCCTCCCAGTCATTGGTTATGAGCGGAGAGGTGGGGGTCGGGCTTGCGCTGGCCTCACTGGGATTGGTCTGGGGTGCTGGTGGGTGGGACTGTGAGCTGAAGGCTGGAAGGGGTGGGGCCGGGGGTGTTGTTTTTCTCATGTGGGCGGGCTCTGGCGGAAATATTTGCATGGCGGCCAGGGAGTGGCTGCTCCCGGAGAGGGGCGGGGCTCATGAAAGTTCGGGGAAGGCCGTGGGCGCCCGGCGGGTCGCCTCCGGGGAATCTTCGGTTGGTGGAGTCCTGGCTGTCCGCTTTCCTTATGGAGAGCCTGAGGCCCAGGAGAGCGGTGACCCCGGCTTTAGTCACGCAGCCACCGTGCCTGAACTGCCTTCGTGGCCTGGGAGCCGGCTGAGGGCTCTTGAGGGTTGGAATCCTGGCTCTCGTTCACCACAAACCTGCACCCTGCTTTCCCCCCAACCCCAGACTTCAAACACCGCATCACCGTGCAGGCTTCACCTGGCCTGGACCGGAGGAGAAACGTCTTCGAGGTTGGGGCTGGGGACTCGCCCACCTTCCCCCGGTTCCGGGCCATCCAGTGTAAGAAACCTTTCCCCATGCTTTTCCCCTCAGCACCATATCCTTCTGTCAAACCTTACCCTGGAGCTGGATCCCACTGTCTTCTCCTAACTCCCCACACCCAGACTCTCTCCCCTATCTGTTTAGACCGATATCTCTGCGTGCCCTGGGCGGCATTTATTTGATCTAAGTTTTATAGATGAGAAAAATGGAAAAAGTAACTTGCCTAATGTCACATAGCTAACGAGGGGCAGAGCCAGCAAACCCAGGCAAGTTTGCCACAGCATGCGAACTACTAAGCAGCAAATACCAACTGGAGAACTAGATGAGATACCCCACCCCACTGCTAACCCCAGAACCCAAACCTACCTACCCCATCCCAGTTCTGTTCAGTTTCTCTGTGGCCCAAAGCCCACCCTCGGAATAGTATGGGTTCCCACCTGATCCCCCATCTTCTAAGAAGTTGTCCCTGGAGCCAGACTCTTATGATTGGAGGACAAGGATCAGGGCTCTTGACCTCAGCTCAGACCCTCTTGGTTTTCCACCCACAGTGGAGCCTGCTGAACCAGGCCAGGCATGGGGCCGCCAGTCCCCTAGGCGTCTGGAGGACTCCAGCAACGGAGAGCGGCGAGCATGCTGGGCCTGGGGCCCCAGTTCCCCCAAGCCTGGGGAAGCTCAGAATGGGAGGTGAGTGCCAGAGAGCCCCTGCCCCAGCATCATCTACCTCCCCAATAGTCCTGAGATTCACGAAGCCCAACCTCCCTCCCCTCCCCAGGAGAAGGTCCCGCTTGGACGAAGCCACGTGGTACCTGGATTCAGATGACTCATCCTCCTTGGGATCTCCTTCTACACCCCCAATGCTCAATGGTGAGTGGCCTTTTCTCCCTCCCCCTACCCCCACCAGCAAACAGCAGACTCCTGCTGCGCTCCTATGGGTACTATGCGGAAACTGCAAAAAAATCAGCAGCAGGGCAGGTCGTTCCTAGAACCCCCATCTGACCTATATAGGTCCACAACTGAGCCAGGTACAGCCCAGGTTTCAGGGGGCCCATAGTGCAGTCCTCGTGGTCAGGCCTGGCCCGCGAAAGGCCTCTTTTCTGCCCCGGTGGCAGCTGCTGTGCCTCAGCAGGCTGTAGGGAGGGAAGGAAGACGGCGATGGTACTCCCCATTTGGGACCCAAGGGAAGCTGGGTCCAGAGAGGGGAGGGAAACTGTGCCTGTGGAGTGGACCAGGCAGGTGGCTGCCACACTGTGCTCAGAGTCCCTTCTGAGCAGCCTGTAGGTAGAGAAGAAGATGAGAAAGCTGAGAAGGTGGGGATCCAGAGCCCATTCTCACTGCACCTGGGGCAGTTCTGAGCTTTTCTGTCCTCCATGAGGATACGAGCAGTTACTGCGCGTCAGGCATTCCCTTTAAGCAACAACCCTGTGAGGGAGGTGCTGTTATTATCGGCATTTTAGAGATGAGAAAGCTGTGGCCCCGAGAGGTAAAGTAACCTACCTGGGGCCTTCAGCTAAGGATTTGAACGCAGAGAGACTTTGGCTTCCTCAGATGCTTTCACCTGAAGAAAGGGTTTTTCGCACACAAACTGCTTGGGAAGCTAGTGGGTTGGGCAGAGATCAGGGCTCCTGCGTCAGAGGGACAAGCAGCTCGGGATTGGCAAGGGGTAGAAAGCTACATCCTTCTTTGCCTGTGGATCCCGTCAGAGCCCCTCTCGCCCCACCCAGCACATCACCTCCGCCATTATTTGAGTAACATTTGATAGTGGTAACAACAGGTAACATTTACTAGGTCCTTCGTATGTGCCAGGCAATGCTGGGTATTATGATTAGGACCATCTTGTAGAGGCACAGAGAGGTTATGTGGTTTGATGTAGGGCACACAGCAGAACAGGGATCTGAACCCAGGTCTGACTCCAGCAACAAGGCCACGGACCCTTATCTGCCTCTCCATTTTCTACTCCAGAAATTACACTGCCCCAAGCTAGCTGTACTGTAGAGACGGAACTGAGAATTAGAAGGCCCAAGGGGCAGCTTGGTTCACCTGCTCTAGAATGTACCAAGCTAGAAGGGCCAGTGGAGAACTTAAAGTCCTGTCAACCCAGGTGTGTAGGTTGAAGCGGCCCCTACCGTATTCTGCAGAGCCCTTTGACCTTGCTGTTTCTGAGCAACCAGGAGCAGGGACACAAGGGTCTGAACCCCATCCTTCTCAAGCTTGCCCCTGACCTGGAAGGATATCACCTATCCCAGCCCAGCCGCCGGCTGAACACTTGGTTCCCTAGCAGGAGCCCACACTCCAGTGGCCATCTTGGGCCTATGAGAGTACGTGACCTTGACCTCCCAGCCACCCACACAGTCAGAAGCCTGGCTGAGAGTCAAAGAGGACCCTGTGAGGTTGTCCCAGGCACACGCCATACTACCGGGGAACGGGTTGCCATAAGGTGCCTGTTGGTGGATACAGTCCGCCTATGCTGACGGGACTGCTCTGTGACTCTCTGGAGCCGCTAACTACCACACGGCACGTCCTCTCTGTCTGTGAGGCCCCATGGAAGCGATTTCACCTGCATCTCTGGGTTAAGATGGTCGCGCTGCTTTATTTCAAAGCAACAGAGTTGCCAACTTTTAGTGCTAGGAAGGGTGGAGGCAAATTCAAATCCCTGCTGAACTACCTTGAGCAAGGCACTTACCTTTCAGAACCTCAGTTTCTCAAGGCCATTGATCACAGGAACTTCTTCACACTCTCATATTCTGTACTGACTTCCATCCGCCCTTACCTTTGTCTCACTTTTCCTGCTCGTTTTACTTTTTATTTTTTTTTAATGTTTATTTTTGAGAGAGAAAGAGAGAGTGTGGGGGAGGGGCAGAGAGAGAGGGAGACACAGAATCCGAAGCAGGCTCCAGGCTCTGAGCTGTCAGCACAGAGCCCGATGTGGGGCTCGAACTCACAAGCCGTGAGATCGTGACCTGAGCCGAAGTTGGCCGCTTAACCGACTGAGCCACCCAGGCACCCCTTCCTGTTTGTTTTAAACATGTTTTTCCCCTGTTCAGTTTAATATCATTATAACTCTCAGTTTCATCATCTGTAAAGTCATATAATAGTGATCACCTTATGGGGCTGTTGCAAAGATCATAAGAATGGATGCCCCCATCAAACATATATTGATGCATTTTGTGAGACAGGCATCATACATATTAGAAATCAACCCTGGGGCTCCTGGGTGGCTCAGTCAGTTGAGTACTTGCCTCTTGATTTCGGCTCAGGTCATGATCCCCCAGGGTTGTGGGATCGTGCCCCACCTCAGGCCCTGAGTGTGGAGTGTGGAGCCTGCTTAAGATTCTGTCTCTCTCTCTCTCTCTCTCTCTCTCAAATTAAAAAAAAAAAAAAAGATAGCTCTCTCTTTCTCTCTAATAGAAAGAAAGAAAGAAAGAAAGAAAGAAAAGAAATCAACCCTGCCCTGCCCTGCCCTGGGGGAGGGCCTAGTGGGGGGGAGGGGCAGACTCAGATACAAACAAGTAAGTGGTGGGGCAAAGGCTGTATAAGGCTTAACGTGAGCAGTAACTCCACAGGTTAGGAGAGATTCTGGGAAGGCTTCTAAAAGAGGGAAAAAACTCTTGTTTTCCTCTAGGCACTACTCACTTCACTTCTGGCACCAAATGTGGGGTTCCCGTTCAGTTCTAACACAGTCTACCTGGAGTTCGCATCGGACCCTCCAGGTGAAGGGCTCAGTCCCACAAGACTGCCCCCCACCCCACTTCACATGCCAGTCACAAGTCCAGGGTGTCCTGTGTGCTTCTGACCAACCACCTATAAGTCAGAGGTTCCCGTGACCTCCTCCTCCGGTTTGGTAATTTGCTAGAGCAGCTCACCAAACTCAGGAAAACAGTTTACTTACTAGATCACCAATTTATCATAAAGGATACAGATCGAGAACAACCAGATGGAAGAGGTGCTTAGGGCAAGGTCTGTGGGAAGGGGGGAAGTGGGGCTTTAGGACCCTCTCTGGGTGCACCACTCTCCTAGCACCTCCACGTGTTACCAATGGAAGCTCTCTGAACCCTTTGGCTAGGGTTTTTTTTTATAGAGCCTTCATTATGTGGACACGATCAATTGGTTGAATCATTGGCCGTTGGTGATAGACCTCAGTCTCCAGCTCTCGTCACGTGGTTCATTCCCCCGGCAACCAGGCTTTCCAAAAGTGACCTCATTAATGTGAACTTAAAATTATTTTTTTAATGTTCATTTATTTTTGAGACAGAGAGATGACAAGAACAGGTGGGGGGAGGGGCAGAGAGAGAGGGAGACACAGAGTCTCAATCAGGCTCCAGGCACTGAGCTGTCAGGACAGAGCCTGACATGGGGTTAGAACCCATGAACTGTGAGATCACCACCTGAGCCAAAGTCAGATGCTTAACCGACCGAGCCAGCCAGGTGCCCCATCGTTAATGTGAACTTAAATGTGATTCAAAGGGGCTTGTTGGGAAGAACAAAAAATGCTCCTTTCACTTCTATCAGTGTGATCACTTAGGAAAATCTAAGAGTTTTCGGAGTTCCGTGCCAGGGATGAGATGAAAACCAAATATGTATTTCTTATTATAAGTAACAGTATTACAGCTTCACAGGGAGGTGCTCTTTCACCCGGGGCTTGAATGGTGACTAAGGGATCACAGAAAGCCGAGGTGGGAAAGTTGTGCTGGGCAGAGGGAACGGTGTGTGCACAGGCACAGGGCTTTCCACACCTGAGGAAAAGGAAACCTCGGAGGAAAAGTTGAGAGCCATGGAGTTGCAGGCCTGAAGCCATAGGTGGGGGCCAGGCCTTCATCCTCTGGGTCTGTGGGCCCGGCTCAGCCCCAGCAGATGTTTGTTGAATGAATGAGTGGGTGACACTGGAAAAGGAGGCAAGAGACAGTTTAGGAAGGGCCTGGAAATGATGGGGAGTTTAGCCATTTGCATTTTAGAAGGCAGGGGTCTGGGCAGGGGCAGATAAGTCAGAGAGACTGGCTAAGGGTTGTGGCTGAGAAAAGGGACCCTGAGCCAAGCCCAGGTAGTAAAAGTTCAGTTTCCCCAGCCTTGCATTTCCTCCTCTGGACCCCCAGCCCCATGTCCCACTCCAGGCCTGGCCCGAGGAGGGTGGAGTAGAGGAAGGCTTTGAAAGCTCAGCCAAGGAGCTTGGACTTTATTTTAGTGGTAATGGAGAACAATGGCGGATTCTAGAGCCAGAGAGGAACTGACAAAACTGGGCTTTGTGGGAGGCCATCATAGGACCCTACCACCACCACCTTCTCAATGTCAGCTTCTCCAGGCCTATTCCTGGTGGTCTAGAATGGAGTCAGGCCAACCTTGGGCCCACAAGTAGGACACTGATGTTCTGAAATCCAGAGCAGAGTCCAGCTGGGAAATGGTGGAGACCAGCCGCCACCTGGAGTGAGGCCATCTCCGGCCCTCACTGGCTGTGCAGTCTCAGACAAGCGCCTAACTTCTCTGAGCCTGGAGACCCTGGGGCACGAGGATCAGACAACAGAATGCCCCTGAATCATTGCACTCAGGCCTGGCACAAACAACTGACCTCTCTGAGCCTCAGTTTCCTCATTTCTAGAATAGGGACAGTGATGTGTGCCTCTCCGGGCTGTCGTTGCATTGGAATTGACCTGTGTGGCTGATCGAGTAGGGGCAGGTGGGCAGAAGGGCCAGGGCTGACCAGTCAGGAAGGAGGGGGGCACAGAGCACAGGGCATCGATCCCAGCCTTGTCCCTGGAGCCATGCAGATGCCCCTGGCTGGCCACAGAGGCCAACGAGGTCAGCTGTGATGCGACCTCAGCTCGCTTCCTGGTGGACCCCGCCTCCCCTTCTCACCCCAACCCCCATCTCTGGGCTCCAAGGCACCTGGCTGCCTCCCAGGCTTTGCTCCTGCAAGCTCCTGAGCATGCCTGCTCTCCCCACACCTGCCACTTCTGAAAGGCCAGAGAGTGTGAGTGTGAGTGTGTGTGTGTGTGTGTGTGTGTGTGTGTGTGTGAGGGAGAGGGAGAGGGAGAGGGAGAGGGAGAACGAGAACGCGCGATGGGCGAGATCGGTGGGCAGGGAGGAACCGGGTCGGGGAGTAAAGGAGTCAGGGAGGACGTTGGTGGGGAGCAGAACTCAGTCCTTGTTCTAGGCCGCTGAGGGCCCCCTGTGGCCCCCGCCCGGAAGACGGCCTAACGTGTGCCCGCCCCCGCTGCCAGGTAACCCCCCGCGGCCGAGCCCGGAGCCCGAGGAGCCTCGGCGCCCAGGCCCCGCGGAGCGCGGTAGCGGCTCCGGGACGCCCAAGCTGATCCAGCGCGCGCTGCTGCGCGGCACAGCCCTGCTCGCCTCCCTGGGCCTGGGCCGCGACCTGCAGCCGCCGTCGCCGTCGCCAGGCGGCCCGGGCCGCGAGCGTGGGGAGCCCTCGCCAACGCCCCGCGCGCCGCTGCCTACACCGTCAGCCGCCGAGCCACCCCCCTCCCAGCTCATCCGCTTCTCCCCCAAGAGGCCCGACGCCCCCCCCTCCCCGCTGAGCCCGGACGCCCCCGGCCCGCCCACCCCTGCGCCCCTGCTGCTGGAGCTGGGAGTCCCCGTGGGCCAGCTGTCAGCCAAGAGCCCCCGGCGCGAGGAGGAGAGGCGCGGTGAGTGGCCCGAAGCAGGCCTACTGTGGGTGACAGCGGGGAGGAGAGGCCGCTGGGGACGTGTGGGGCAGTAAGGCTGCGGCCACAGCCGTCTGCTGGATCCCAGGCCAGGCCCTCAGGGCACTGGGGACGCAGGGAAGGAACTGAGTTCTAAGTTCAGCCACCCAGTGGCGGGAGAGGGGGCTGGGGTGGGGGGGCATGGCCAGGCAGGTTGTGAAAGAATAGAAATAATCCTGGTGAGATAATGACAGCAAACGCCTCCTGGTTGCCTACTTGTGCCAGGCGCTGTTCCTTGAGCCACGGAGAGATTGTCTCACTTAATTACATGACGGGCCTGTGAACAAAATACTCTTGTTATACCCATTTTTTAGATGAGGTTTAAGGCACAGAGAGATGAGGGACCCAAGGCTCTCAGCAGTTAAGTGGCAGAGCTGGGATCCAAGCCCAGGCCCGTCTACGCCAGAGGCCTTGCTCTTAACCACTGGGTAATTAAACAGATGCACCGCAGAGTATAAAGGGCCGTGGAAGTTATGAGTCAGGCAGCTCGCTGTGCAGATAGGAAAGCTCCAGAGGTGGGCGGTGCCTCCTGTGGATACCCAGGATTTGGTGGCTGCCTGACCCCGTGCCCCCTCCCTCGACCTTCCTAGGAAGTGCTGTCTCACCGCCGCCAGGGATATCACGCTCTGCTCCTGGCACCCCAGGCACCCCACGCTCACCGCCCCTGGGCCTCATCAGCCGACCTCGACCCTCACCCCTTCGCAGCCGCATCGACCCGTGGAGCTTCGTGTCAGCCGGGCCACGGCCTTCGCCTTTGTCCTCGCCGCAGCCTGCGCCCCGCCGGGCACCCTGGACCTTGTTCCCGGACTCGGACCCCTTCTGGGACTCTCCACCTGCCAACCCCTTCCGGGGGGGCCCTCAGGACTGCAGGGCACAGACCAAAGACATAGGTGCCCAGGCCCCGTGGGCGCCAGAGGCAGGGCCCTGAGTGGGCTGGGCTGCTCCCCCACGCTCCAGCTGCCCTACAGGAGCCACAGTATACACTGGAACAGGAGCCGGGCGAGCCTCTGTAGCTGCCTTGGTTTCCCCCAGGGACCCCACCCCCTTTGGGGGTCAGGAACACTACACTGCACAGGAAGCCTTCACACTGGAGGGGGGGAGCCTGCACCCCCCCCACACCTGCAACCTGTGGGTCCCCCGACTCACCTGCCCCGTTGGGGCCCAACACTGTACCCAGCTGGTTGGGAGGACCAGAGCCTGTCTCAGGGAATCGCCCCCAGGGGTGGTGCAGGAAGGAGAAGTACAGGGGAGAGGGGCTGGCCTCGGCTGTCACCAGCACTCTTGACCAAGCCCTGCTACTGTGGCCCCCGCCCCAGGGCTTAGTGCCCGGATGCCCCCACCCCTGCCCTGGGGGTCCTCTGGGGCCAGGACTCTCTGGGTGCCCTCCTGCCGCCCCGGCCAGGGTTGGGGCCTCGGCCTCAGGATCCTATGAAGCCAAATAAACTCCCCGAGCTGTCTCCCTGGGTGCAGCCTCTCACCTTTTTGGGAAGTAACCGGGGGATCCGAGCCATCACGCAAACCTGGTGACTTCGTGCCCTCAGCACAAGGGGCAGTTGGCCTGAGGCTAGGCTGGGACCAAGGGCACTGGCCTCGGTCAGGCATTCCAGGCCCGCCTCAGCCTCCTCGGCACCCACACGCGCTGCTCTCGCCCACCTTCTCCCCGCCCTTGGCAGGCCTTTCTTGCCATTTCAAGAATCGCCCCGTTCTTCCTGCTGCTTAGCCTCGGGACCCAGCTGCAACATCACCTCCCCTGGGGCGTCTTCCCTGGCCATGCTGTGCCCGCCACAGCCAGCTCGCGGAGCTCGGGCGTCCAGAGCCCACTGGGCAGAATCTTGGGGTTTGTCCTGGGTTTGTCTCTATTCCAGGGTCTGGACCAGGAGGAGTGACCACCCTGGCTCATGGCTCCGTCCACACTTCTCTTACTGGCTCATGGTTCCGTCCACACTTCTGTGGGTTCTGGGGGGTGGGGGGTGGGGGGCACCCCGCACCAGGCCCCGGGGCGGGGCCCTTGCGCTCAGCCCCTCCATGGTTCAGCGGAGTAGTCTAGGCTCCCCGCCCCTGCACACACCCTGGCAGCCAGGCTCACTGTGTCCCCAGTGTTCAGTGGGGCGGGACTCAGGAGGGCCCAGCACAGGGTTCTCAGGGAGAACTCAGAATGGAGGTGTGAGAGCGTCCTCTGGGCGGCGGCCTTGGCTCCTCTCAGCTCACTGCCCTGCCCCCCCCCCCCGACTCTTCCCAAATCCCCACTCCTGTCCCCTCTTCCTTGCAGGCTGCCTGCTGTACCCCCCTCGCACCCCCCTCCCAATAGGTCTACCTGGGCCACTCTTGTCCTCTCGGTCCTGTGTCCTTACCCCCCCCCACCCCTGCCCCACGCCGTTCCTCTCACACCCCAAGCTCTCTCCCACCTTGACTGGCTTCTGTTCCCCAGCTGAAATGTCAGTCTTCACTCTTCCAGGGCCTTCCCCCAGAACTTCAGGGCATGTGTGACAATTCAAACTTGTCACATTCTCTTGCTAACAGGTTTCTTGTGGAACAGCAGGAGGGAAGGGACCTGTGTCTGTCTTCTTGTCCAGTGTCCTCAGGAAAAAGAAGTACTTGCTGAGGGGATGCAGGGAGCGGGCCGGGCTCGAGTGAGCTCCTCCCTGAATAAGCCACCCTGTGTGACTTTGAGCCAGTCTCGCTCGCTCTCTGGGCCTCAACCTACTCCACCCCGCCCCCATCTCCCCAGATTCAGGGAACTGGGCAAATAATGTCTCGTCCCCAGAAATTAGGAGGAGGGACCCAGACCGACCCCCTTCCAGCTCATTCACACTCTCCCTCAGTGAGTCCCTGGCGTCTGTCTTCAGCCTCCCACGGGCACCTCCTCCCAGCCGCACCCTGCCAGCCCCTCCCAGGTGCCTGTGGAGCCGCCAGCTCCCACAGCACCTCCGACCCCAGGCGGCACAACATGGGGGCTCTAAGGCCCTGGGCCCGGTTCCCACTACTGGTTGTGGGCCACCTGCTGGCCCTGGGGATTGGGGCTGCTGTGTTTCAGGCCCTGGAGGGGCCGCCAGCCCTCCGGCTCCAGGCCGAGCTCAGGACCGAGTTGGCCACTTTCCAGGCAGAATATGGGGCCTGCCTGCCACCTGGGGCACTGGAGGAGCTGCTGGGCACCGCCCTGGCGGCCCAGGTACGCGGGGTCTCCAGCTGGGGCGATGGCTCAGAGGCTGGGAACTGGGATCTGCCCTCGGCCCTGCTCTTCACTGCCAGCATCCTCACCACCACGGGTAAGGCTGCCAGGCGGCCGGGCAGGCGGGGGTTCCTGGGGGGCCCTGGCGATGTAGCCCTTCCCTCAGCCCCAAAAGGCCAGACAGATCCCAGGCCTGACTCGGCCTGACATCAGAGCTGGGGCTTCCCACACCGGTACCCCAACTGGTACCTCAAGTTCAGCGGCCAGGCAGGGTGTGTCCTCCTCAGCCACACACCCCGACGCCCCCTGACATCCGGGAGAGATGCCCAGACCCCGTGGCCCGAGGCAAGGTGGGGAACAGGTATTGTAGGGTGGATTCTTCAACGGAGGAGAATGGAGTGAACCCAGGAGTGCAGGTCAGGACCACCGACTCCGGAGAGAGTGGCCAGGGGGAGGAAGTCCCGATGAAACGTTAGCCATGGCAAGAGGGCACAGAGATGAGGGATGACGGAATTCCTGGCAGAGGGAACAGCATGTGTGAAGGCGCAGGGAAATAAAGGAATGGGACCCACAGCCCTGGGGGTTTTTTTGTCCTGTGAGTGGACATCGTCCGTACAAACATCTGCAGAGTGTCTAAATGTCGTCTAAATCTGTATTCCCAACTTCTCTTGGACAATCAGGAGAGCTATATTCACTCTGAGCCACAATCCCTGCGAGGCGGCATATTGTCTGGAGAGGAACAAGGCCTGTACCCTTGGACAGAACGCCTCCTCCCCAGGCCAAGCCAACGCTCTTGTCTCACATCTGGCCCCCCTAGGCGTTTGCGTTTACAACCTCTGGACTAGCTGGTCCTGTTCTCCCAGCACACCCTGCTCTCCCGCCTCTCCCTGCCTTGCACACGCTTTTTTCCAGTCCTGACTGCCCTCTCTCACGCACGCTGCCTCTTTTGCCGCCGTTCATGTCGTGTCTCCACTGACTTTCCTTCGTTGTCGTCTCCACCAAAAGGCAGGGCCTGGGCAGACTCAGATTCCAGTGCAAGGCCTGGCACACAGGGTGTCTCAAGACACCTTTGGGCAGGGGAAGAGTGCGTAACGTTCTTCCCAGTGGATCTGGAAGCATCGTATTGGTCAAGGGCAGAGCTGAGGAACCGGAGAAAACCAAGCTTCCTCTGGGGCAGGATAGGGGTTCTCAGAACTGTCCCAGCCCCAAGAGGCCTAAGGTGACTGCCTCTTTTAATGTTCCATTTCCCAGAAAAGAGTGGGCACAGAGGTAAAGGGACTTGTCCAAGACCCCCAGCGGATGAGGAGCAAAGCCAGCCAGAGCACAGGCGGGAGCCGGTCCCCCCATCTCAGCCACTAGAGGGCGGTCTTCTGCCAGAGGCCTCGTTGGGGGAAGGGGGGGGAACCACGGCCGGCATCCCGCTCGAGGGCTCATCGCCCACCGCCTCTCTCCTTTCCAGGTTATGGCTGCATGGCCCCGCTGTCGGCGGGCGGAAAGGCCTTCTGCGTGGTCTACGCGGCCCTGGGGCTGCCAGCCTCGTTAGCGCTCCTGGCCGCACTGCGCCGCTGCCTGCTGCCTCTGCTCAGCCGCCCAGGGGCCTGGGTAGCGGCCTACTGGCGGCCGGCCCCGGCCAGGGCCGCGTTGCTACGGGCAGCCGGACTGGGCCTGCTAGTGGCTGGCGCCTTCGTGCTGCTGCCAGCGCTGGTGCTGTGGGGCGTCCAGGGTGACTGCAGCCTGCTGGAGGCCATCTACTTCTGCTTCAGCTCCCTCAGCACCATCGGCCTGGGGGACCTGCTGCCGGGTCACGGCCGTGGCCTGCATCCGGTGCTTTACCACCTGGGCCAGCTCGCACTTCTCGGTGAGTCCAGCTGCCAAGGAGCGTGAGGGCGAGAGGAGGGAAGAGGCGCCCGGACTACGACTCCGTAAACCACTGGGGAGGCCGAGCCGCCCAGGTGGAGGAACCCTGCCCTGGGCTGTGGTGTGGGAGTCGTAGAACCCTGACGGCACCTCTGCGTGGCGCCGGGTGCCGGGGTGGCGGGTCACCTGGCTGGGAGGTGGCAGGGAGCATACGGGCACTGCCAGAGCTGTGCCAGCAACCTCTCCTCACCAGGTTACTTGCTCCTCGGGCTCCTGGCCATGCTGCTGGCTGTGGAGACCTTCTCAGAGCTGCCACAGGTCCGCGCCGTGGTGAAGTTCTTTGGGTCCAGTGGCCCGCGGACGGCTGAAGACCAAAGCGGCATCCTAGGCCAAGATGAACTGGCCCTGAGCACCCTGCCACCCTCGGCCGCAGCCCCAGAACAGACCCCAACTTGCTGATGGGTGCGAGGTGATGGAGTTGAGCTCTGTTCAGGTGGACGAGCTTGAGGAGGAAGCCCCCAGTGATGGGAGGGGAGGGTGTGATTGTAAGGACCTCAGGCAATAGTGGTTTGTTTTGTTTTGTTTTTTTAAAGGGAAAGGCAATAGCCCTGTTCTGGTCCCTTCTTTCAAAGTGGGACCCCTAGGGGCGCCTGGGTGGCTCAGTCGGTTGGGCGACCGACTCGGCTCAGGTCATGATCTCACAGCTTGTGAGTTTCAGCCCCGCATCGGGCTCTGTGCTGACAGCCCAGAGCCTGGAGCCTGCTTTTGATTCTGTGTCTCCCTCTCTCTGTCCCACCACTGCTTGCACTCTTTCTCTCTCTCTCTCAGAAATAAATAAACGTTAAAAAATTTAAAAAAAATTTAAAAAATGGGATCCCTAAAGCGATCAACGACCCAAACCCCACCATCCTTAAACCCCATCATCCTTTGAAGGCCGAGGGGGGTCCTCTGCCGCATCTGGGAAACTCAAAGCCCGCCCAGCCCCACTTCGGATCGCAGACAGCCTTATCGGCCTAGCCCCGCCCCCTTCCGTCTATTGAAAGCCCCAGGGCTGAGAAAGGCAGGCCTGGTGTGGCCTCGTCCAACTTTATTGCTCGCGAAGATCAGGAAAGGGGGGAGGGCGGGGGCGCAGCGGCTCACCGGCCATCCCTGTCCCCCCGCTGGCCGGCCCGGGCCCTGCCATCGGGGAGGGGTTCTGTAGGGGTGCTCCTGGGACCCCTAGGCCCCGCGAACACACGCACACACACTCACACGGACAAATAAATACGGCCCGGACGGCACGGCCGTCCAGCCGCTCCTGTCTGTCGGGCCCCCAGAGGCCGCCCTTCTTCCCCCCACACGGGGGCGACGGTGGCCCCTACGGGCGGCGCGCCGCGTCCGTGCGGCCCGGGTCCTCCGCAGCGCTAGTCCGGGGCGGCGACCCGGCGCGGCAGCGAGAAAGCCTGCGGTCCGAGTGGATGAGGCCTCAGCTCAGCGAACAGCGCTCGCGCCGGCTCAGCTGCCGGCTCAGCTTGCGGCGCCGCTGCTCCAGGCCGCGTTCCAGGCGCTCGTCCTCCTCCAGGGCGCTGGGAGGGAGAGGCTTGAAGTCAGAGTCGGGGCCCCAACCCTAGTCTGCCCCCCTGGCCAGAGCGAGCCCTCCTAGGGAATCCGCCCCTAGACGCGCCCCCCCCCCACCCCCAGCGCGGTCCCCACCCCACTCACATCCGCTCTTTGTGGTCCAAGTCCCGGACCAGCTCATCCCGCTGGTTCACCAGCGACACCAGCTCCTCCAGCAGAAGCTGCTCTCGGCGTTGCTGCGCGGCCGTTTTCAGCCAGTCTGAGGGCGGAGGAGGCCGAGGGTCAGGAGGCGCCCGTCCCTGCTCTGTACCGGCTCTCACCCTCTCCGGGCCCCATCTCCCACCTTCGATAGCTAGCATCGCCCGCAGCTCCCGGCTCAGCAGTTCGAACCTCCGCTCCAGGTCTTGCTCCTCGATACTGGGGTGGAGGGTGCGGGGTGGGTCAGGAAAAGGGGAACAGGAGAGGAAGGGGTCCCGGGGCTCTGACTACTCCCTGGCCTCCCATCCCACCTCATTACCAGTTCGTGTGGAGGGTTGGGCTGAGGAAAGCGCTATACCCCCGTCCCTGCCCCAGATCATCTTCCTTCCAACTGTTCTCCAAATGCTGGATGCTTATAGTGTCTCCTCCCATCCCCACTGCTTTTTACTTTTTAATTTTTAAATATGTATTTATTTTTGAGAGAGACAGAGCATAAGTGGGAGAAGGGCAGAGAGAGGGGGAGACACAGAATCCGAAGCAGGCTCCAGGCTGTGAGCTGTTAGCACAGAGTCCAACGTAGGGCTCAAACTCACGAGCCATGAGATCATAACCTGAGCCAAAGTCGGACGCTTAACTGACTGAGCCACCCAGGCACCCCTCCCTTTTTTTTTTTTTTTTTTAAATTAGGAAACAACCTTGCAGGATCATTTGGATGAACATTATTCATCAGCAGCAAGTATGAGACACTAAAATTATTCTGAAAAATTATCTAAAATCCAAAAGGGAGGCAGACTTGCCTTCATCCTGCAGGACTATCAAAGCAATCATGGTCAAGAGTTGCTTTTGACCCCACTTGAAACCAGCTCAGATCTCTGTGGGCCTCAGTTTTTCTTATTGGAAAGGAACAGGGTCAAAGGAACAGGCACTCAGCCCTGACTTGCCTGTACCACGTTTTTCTCTGGGCCTTAGTTTTCGGATTCATAAAAACAGTACCAATAAAACAGGTGTACAGTTCATACAGGACTTTTGAGAAGAAGAAAATAAGGTGACTGGGCAATTTTCCAAAAAGACCTTTGCAGAAAGAAGAAAGTAGTGAATAGTTCTAACCAAAGTGGCCAAGATTCCCCTCTGTCCTGCACGCCCGGGGCGGGTTGGGGGCGGGGCCTGGAGTGGGAGGGGCTCACTCACAGCAGCTGCAGCTGGTCTTGCCTGCGGATGAGAGCATTCTTCTTGTTGACCAATGTGAACCACTCCTGGATCAGCACCTCCTCCTGCAACCTGTTGGCACCTGAACCCGGCCAGGACAGTCACCAGGCCTGCTGTCAACCCAGGTGGCAAGAGTAGGGTGGCTGGGGATTGGGGCTCGCTTCCTTACGGCATCCCAGAAGCCGGAGCCTGGTGCCTCCAGCAAGCTGCTTCCCTTGTCCCGCTGTAAATGGGGACAGTGACCCCAGCCTTGCCTCCTCCCAACTCCTCCCCAGATCAGGAAGGGCTGCAGGGCTGGGCAGATCTGGTGGCATGTGTTGGGGAGTGGACTCCAGATGTCTGCCCCACCTGACTCCATAAGGCTCCTCAGCTGTGTCTCCACCTCCGCTGCCCGCCCATCTATCTGTCTCTGCTCCTGTTCCAGGGCCTGCAGCTCTGCGCACACGTACTGACTTGTGTCCTGGAACCGTTGCTGCAGAAAAGGGGGGGCAGGGGGGGCTCAGTCCAGGCTCTGCCTGGGAAGTGCCACCCACCAGCTCCTCCCTCCTCAGCCCTCCTTACCAGCCCAGCCTCTTCCCCTGGACTTGGGGGTGGCTCCTCCGGTGGGGAACTCCCACCTGCAGACAGAGACCGGGCTAAGGCACCTCCATCTGACAGCTGCCCCCAGGGCGTCCCCAGCTCAGGATCTGTGAACAGCCTGAACTGAGCTGGGTCACTACTCCTTCACAACTACTCACCAGGGGGCTGCTGTGGGGCTGTGGTTGTAGATGGGCCAGGGGCAGGGCTGGGGTCAGGGCCCAGGCCTTCCTGTGGAGAAAGGGGCCGGTGAGGGCTTGCAGGGCTCCCCAACAGCCCTGCCCTAGGGCCAGCCAGAGCCGCATGCACACGCAGGGGAGGAGAGGCCCTCAGTTCCAGGCCCTGCCCACCCCAACTGTTTCTCCAGTCCTGCATGCACAGAACTCCACCCTCCGTCCCCTCCAGGGAAAGTGCCTCCCCAAGGGAAGGCCATGGCCTTCACCCTGCCTGGCCCTGTGATCCTGGGCCAGTCCACTCCCACTCTGGGAGCCTCACAGTCCTTGTTCCCTGGGCTGGGTTTACAAGGCTTTTGTGAGAGTCAGGGGTGAAAGGCTGTGAGGGGCCTGGCTGGGGCCTCTCCTTCTCCCTCTCGCCCCTTCCTGCTTGGAGCTCCCTCAGGCCACCTCCGACTCCCATCACCTAGTGCTTGAGTCTCCATCATGGCCAGGGGCCCACGCGGTGACACTGAGCTCCCTTGATGCGTGCACCTCATCTCCAGACCCAGGCCATCTTGGGCCAGCACCTCCATATCCTGGCCAAAAGGGGGCACCCTCCCACCTTATCAATTCCCACGCCCAGACTGCTGTGCTCTTCGTAGAACACTGAGAACAGGTCAGGTGGGCTGGGCCTACCAATTTCAGTCTCCAAAGGCAGGGCTGGCCCTTAATGTGCCCTGCCCCTGGCGACTTGCTGGGTGGGTGGGGGGTCAGCTCCGGGGGCTCAGGTCAGCAGATAGCCTGGCCCCTTTGATGGCTCCTGCTCGGGCCACCCTTCTAGGTCACAGGATGGGGAGAAGGTTGAACTACCCCACTGTCCACTCCATCCTGCGCTTCTCTGAGAAGCGTCCCTGGACAGATGGCGGTCAGATGCCATCCTCTCTGGCCCGTGTCAGTGGCCACTACCCACTCCCTGCCTGCTGACTCTATCCTCAAGTCACAACTGAGGGGTCTTCCCAAAACCTTCACTGGATGGTGTCACTCCCCCAGCCCCCCGACCCCTCTCAGCGCCCAATCTTGTTGCCAAGGCCTGTTGGCATCTCCAGCCTCAACTCCTACTACCCCAGACCCCACCCAGACACCAGCCGTTGGCCATAGCAATGGACTTTCGCTTCCCCAAATAGCTTCCTCAGCCTGGACTGGCCTCTATCTGGGGAAACCTGACATCAGCAACCTTCATGACCCGGCTCGGCTCCACCTCCATGAGGCCCCTTCGGGCTCCCACACAGCTTTCTGTCTCTCTTCCCGAACTTCACCCCTCCTGAAGCCCGGAGAGTGCCCCCCTCCATGGCCTCCCAGGCCTCCCCAATCCCTGCTTGCATTCCCATCATAGCTGCTGGTTATCTGTGTCTCCCTGCCCAGAGGCAGCCCCTGCAGACAGGATGGGGCCCGGAGAATGCACTCAGGGCCCACCAATTAGCGCTGTTGACTAGACATTGATGCGTTGGACCCGGTGCATATAATGACTCCACCAGTCCCCCCAACAGCTCTGTGATTCAGGGGTCGTAACATCACCACTTCACAGAACAGGACACCAAAGGTCAGAGATGAAGCTCATATAGGTCTGGCCTAGGATCCAGGGCCGTCTAATTCAAAGATGTGTTCCCAAGCTGGGCCACCCACTGGCTGTTTGCCTCTGGGCCGGTCATACTCCCCGGGCTTCTGTTTGTCTTTATGTGAGAGAAATCCGAACCCTGTGGAAACTGGGGGTGGCAGGGTTCCAGAAAGGCATCTGGGGAAGAACACAGTTCCCCTTTCTTGACGGCACCCTGAAGTAGTATCTCAAGGCCACTCCGTGAAGGACTTAGGCATTTGCTGCTTCTCCTCAGGGAAAGAGGACAGAAAGGTTAAGTGGCTCGCCCAGAGTCCCGCAGCCAGCCAGCCAGTAGTGCTGAGCCTAGTAGAGGGCACCGTTTCATAGTTCCGGCTTCACGGGTGTTCTCAACTTTCTCCCTGAACCTCAATGTTCCCACCTGCAAATGGGGTAATCATTCCTCCCTGGAAGGGACATTGTGAGAAGTCAGTTGGGAGCTAACAAGGGGTCATGGGGGCAGGGCCTGGCACGCAGCGTGCACTCCACCCACAGAGCAGGCAGAGGCACAAGAGTGGAGGAGAAACCCCAACCTCAGCAGCCACTGAGCTTACTCACTCAGCCCCGATGGGAATTCCAATGCTTCCTCCTGTCTGACCCCAATTCCCCTTTCTATACCCTCACGCATGGCCCCTCCTCCAGGAAGCCTTGCTGGGCAGCACCAGAGGCACCCTGCCCTCCTCCTGGCGTTGCTTCGGCCCCACCCCAGCTTCAAGGTGCCTGACTTCATCCCATCCAGGACTTTGGGAGCTCCCAAGGGCAGGGACAGGCCTGACCTCCTCCTACTGCATGCATAGGGCATGGGGGATGGGAACAGCCAATAAGGAGGAGTCCCCTCCAGCCCTGTGGGTCACAGATCTCCTGTGGGACAAGGGCTCGGGAGGGGCCTGGCTCAGAAGGACCAGATGCTGGGACTTGGGCAGAGAAGGGTGTAGGACGGAGCCTCCCCTCTAAGATTTAAGGAGCCAGTGACATATATTAATGAGACTGTGGCCAGAGGACAACAGACAGGCCAGGGGTGACTGTGTCCCTCTGGCCCTTGCGTATCACATCTCCTAGGGGTGCCTCTGGTGCCGCCTCTGTCTCTCATTCACAATGCTGTGCCTCTGACCCGCTCAAGGCTCCCGCTCTCCAAACCTGCGGACCTCGTGGGAGATGACTGGCAGATCCCTAAAGGAAACCTGAGCTTTCCTGCTAAGAGCACACTTTTCCTTAAGCAGGTCCCCCCATTTGAGAACCATCTCTTCCCATCTTATCAGCCTAGCTCACATGGCTGCTTCTTCCAGAAAGCCTTTCCCGGTTTATTCCCTCCTTTCTTTGGAACGTCATCCCTGGGCAGCTGAAGGCTTGCTGAGTGGCCTGACAGGGCTGCCCCTGCTGTTGCGGGCAGGATGGGTGCAGGGGGTGGAAGGAACCCCAGCTGGGAAGCCACTTCAGTGGCACTTGTCCTTGAGCAAATCCCTGCCTTCTCTGGGACCACCTCCCCTTCAGTGCAATGACCATATGATACCCTGGGAGACCCGAACCTGAGAAATGCAGGGGCTGGGGGAGTGGGGTGGAGGGGGCACCAGGCAGGGTCTCCCAGCTTCAACCTCCCATTATCAGAGAAGAATGGGTCTCCGGGATCTGGAGTTAAAGATCCGAATCAGAGCTACTTGGAACAGGGAGGCCCTGGCTGGCCCCGCTCAGGACAGAAGCCCTGCCCAGCCTACAGGGCAATGGTGGCTGCTGAGCAACCCAGGGCCAACCTCAGGGAAAGAAACGCCCCCACCCACTTCACAGTCCCTAAAGAGCAGCGTGCTGAGTGCTGACAACCATGGAGCCTCCTAGGAACTTCCTGCTACAGCCCTGATTCCACTACCTGGGTGTCAGGCATTAAGAACCATTAGCATAGATTCCAAGCTGGCAGCAAAGGTGGAGACCCTGCCCAGGAGGCCGCTCTGGGCCTGGGGGGCCTCGGCCTGCACGTGTCCCCTGAACAGAAGCCCACTCCGTCGCCGCCGGGGGACTCTTCCCGGACACCACGGCCCCCGCACTCAGAAAGCGCCTCGCCGCGTCCAGCCGAGTCCTGCTGCCCTGAAGCCGCCGCCCCTGCGCCGTCTCTGCCCTTGGGGCCCCTCAGGACCCATCCCTCTCTGCCCGGCCACCCTCGACCCCGCGCCACAGGAGGGCACTCACCGCAGCCGCGGCCCCGGCGGCCCCCGCGTCCGGGTCTTCCACCGAGAAGGAGTTGCTGTTCCGCAGCCGCGAGCGCCTCTTCTTCAGCAGGTCGGCGTCGCGCACGTGGGAGAAGGAGCCGTGCGCGCGGGGCGGGGGCACCGGCCCGGCCTCCCCGTTGACCGACGGCCGCCGCAGCCTCACGCCGCCCCCGGCGCCCGGCGCCCCCGCCCCGTTCACCAGCCCCTCGGCCGGGGGCACGGACGCCCGGGCTCCGGGACCGTCGGCAGGGGCTTCCGCGGAGCGCGCCTCCGGGGCGGCCTCCGCACCGCGGTCCTTGGAGGCCGCCTCGGGAGCCGCCCCGTCCGCGCGGTTCTCGGGCTCCTTGAGCCCCTTGGGCCCCTTGGGCTCCTCCGGCGCCTCGGCCCGGTGTTCGCGCAGCCGCTGCGCCAGGCCCCCGGCGTCCAGGCCGTCGGGCGGGCTCGGCTGGGCGCTGGCCACGCGGTACGTGCCAGCGCCGCCGCCGCCCTCCAGCTGCACCAGCTGCAACTCCTGCCCGGTGCAGAAGGCGCGGATCTGGCACAGGTACGTCATGACGATGAGCTTGTCGGGCACCGACAGCAGCACCATGTCCGCCGGCTCCAGCAGCCGCGACACGCCCAGAGCCGCGAAGCCATCGAAGGCCTAGGAACGGTGCGCTGGGGATCAGCGGCGGCGGCGGCGGCGGCGGGTGTTACCCAGCGACGCTGCGGCCCCGCCCAGGACCGCCGGAGGAATCCCCGCGAACTGGCACGCCGGGGTTTTGCCTAGCAACGCCTTCACCCTTCTATTGGGGGAAATCTAGCAACAGGGCCCGCCCCCGCGTCACCCAGCAACTGCACACCAAAGGGCGGTTTTGGAAAAACCATCTGGGGGAAATAGGCTTTAAAACAAAACAAAACTAAGAAAAGCGAACAGTTTAAAGACCAAGAGGGTAAAAAAATGACAGAACTTCCCAAACCCACTTGCTGGGGCCCTGCAGCCCGTAGGTTCCTCTCCTAAGGACAGACGGACCCTAAATGTTGGATCTACGGCCTGGCTCTGGACCCTTTCCCCCCAGGCATCGCTCCCTCTCCATCTCACCTGCTTGTTGTTCTGCTTGATGTTGAGTGGGTCCAGGGAGGCGTAGTCACTGCAGAGAGAGGGCCGGTCAGAGGCTGAAATCACACTGCCCTCCCAGCAGGCTCCCTCATTCATTCCCACCCCCTCTGGCCGCTCACATCTTGTCTGGGTAGAATCGGTGCAGGATGGCACAGAAGGCCAAGCCGTTGCGCCAAGATGTAGTGAAGTTGGTGACTCGGACGCCACGGTAGCCAGCGGTGACTTCCTGGCACCACTCCAGCAGGGATTGACTGGAGCTGACCAGAGCACGTGGTGCCTAGGGACACAGGGATGGGCTCAGGGAATGTGAACGGAGGACCTGTATACCCTCTGACCCCTGGGCACAGAATAGCCCTGGCTCTGGGTTTGCAGGGGTCACCAGAGACCACTGGCCAGAGCCTTGGGACTAGGCAAAGGGTTTCCAGCTCTGTGGTTATCTACCAAGGTCACCTAAAAGGTCAGTGGCCCCCAGGCAAGATCAGAGGTCACCAGCAGCCACACCTCAAGGTCAGCCCAGAAAATCAGCTTAGGGGTGTCCGGGTCCATGCAGCCCAGGGAAGACAGATGGGGGAGCCAGGGCATCCTGAGAGAGGAGAGGGTGAGGGGGGCTCCTTGAAGCTGAGCCCCTATCCCACCGCACCCCAGTCGACCAGGTGGGTCCATGCAGAGCCGCCGTTAGCTCAGCCCCAGGTTAGTGGAAAGCAGCGGACTGGGCCCTCGGCGGCCCCCATCCCTACCTGGCTGCCTGGCAGCCTCCCGTCCTCTTCAGGCTCCTCTGGGGAAGAGGCCCCCGAGGGCCTGGGCACCCCAGCCCCTGCCCCGCTGGCCACCTGCACCTCAATCAGGCTGGCCTCCGGGAGGTTTCCCTCAGCTTCTTGTCCCTGCTCAGTCCCTGAGAACCCGACCTCTGCTTCCTGGGCCTCAAAAACACCAGATTCGTTCTCTGGAGGCCCTAAAATCTCCGTCTCTGCTTCCTGGGCCCCCCAAGCCCCAGACTTGGCCTCTGAAACTCCCAGCACCTCAGCTTCTGCCTCCTGGGCCCTCAAAACTGTGGTCTCTGCCTCTGCTCCCTGGGGCCCTAAAGCTCCACGCTTAGTGATGGAATCCTGCAAAGCTTCATATTGGAGAGTCTCCCAGAGCCCAGTCTCTGCCTCCTGGACCCCCAAAGTCTTAGCCTTGTCCTTCTCAGCCTCTAAAACTGTCGTTTCTGTCTGTTGGGTCCCCAGTCCCTCAGCCTCTGCCCTTCCAACTCCTGGCCCTGAAACCCTTGAACCCCCCACCTCTGTCTCCAGGGCTCCTGCTATCTGATTTTCTATCCTGGGAACCCCTGAACCCCCAGCTTCTATCTCCTGGGTCCCCGGTATCTCCGCTGCTGCTGTCTCAGTCTCAAACCCTGGGATCCCTGAGCCCCCTACCTCTGTTTCCCGGGTCCCTGCTGTCTCAGATTTTATCCCTGAACCCCCCACCTCAGCCTCTTGGGTTTCCAGTATCTCAGCCTCTGCCGTCTCAGCTTCTATCTCTGGCATCCGGGAACCTCCCACCTCTGTCTCCTGGGCCCCCAATATTTCACATTCTGCTATCTCAGCTTCTATCCTCAGTATCCCTGAACCACCAGCTATCTCCTGGGTCCCCAATATCTCAGTCTCTGCCATCCTAGTCTTTGTCCCCAGAAACCCTGAACCCTCAGCCTCTGTTTTCTGGGCTCCCAGTTCCTCAGACTCTGCCATCCCAGCAGCCTCTGACTCTAGGAGCCCTGATCTCACGATCTGTGTCTCCTGGGCCCCCAACGCCTTGGCTTCTGCTGTCCCCATCTCTATCTCTGGGAACCCTGATCCCTCCACTTCGGTCTCCTGGGTCCCCAGTACCTCTGACTCTGCCACCCCCGTCTCTGTTCCCAGGACCCTTGAATCCCGAGTCTCTGCCTCCCAGACCCCCAGATCCCTAGACATCACCCCCTGGTCAGTTGCTGGCGGGGCTCCCTGGTACCCGCTCACCTGGGGCCTGGTGCTTGCTGCTCCAACAGAGGGACCCTGCTCCAGGCCTGTCCCCCCAACACCAGGGGCTCTGCCTCTCACCTCTGCACCCTCTCTCTCCTGGCTTGCAGCAGCCCTGGCCCCACTGAGGTCACCGAGATGCCTGGTGTGCCCTGCAGGGTCTGCTGGGGGTGGGCTCAGGACTGTGGGAGCCTCATCCCTGGTCCTGACCCCTGTCTTCCCCTGAGAGCCCCTTGGAGGAGCCTCGGGAGTCCCCTTGAATCTTGCCTCAGACATCACCCCTACAGCCTCTGGTCCCTCAGTGTCCACATGTCTCACCTTTGACATCTGCTCAGTATCCACTTGACTCCCTTCTAAACTCTCTTCAGCCTCCCCGGCTCTGACGTCTGACCTCTTAGTGTTCACCTCTCTGACTCCTGACTCCTGGTCAGTGTCCGTCCCCCCAGCCCCCTGCCTATCCCCAGCGCTCCTCCCCTTAACCTTAGGTTTCTGCCCCCCCAAAGAGTCTCTGGAGCCTCCACCCTCAATGCCTGGGGCCAGCCTGGCTCCCTGAGCCTCTGTCCCTTCCTGCGGGCTTTCCTGGGCCTGGGTCTGCCCAGAAGAACGCACTCCTGCCGGGGGATCCCCTGAGGCTTTGGGGGCCTCATCTTCCCCTTGGGGGACTAGGGGCCAGGGGGCATCAGAGCCT
This sequence comes from Herpailurus yagouaroundi, assembly GCF_014898765.1. Taxonomy (NCBI): domain Eukaryota; kingdom Metazoa; phylum Chordata; class Mammalia; order Carnivora; family Felidae; genus Herpailurus; species Herpailurus yagouaroundi. The sequence continues at coordinate 2,564,903 of NW_024412786.1, read as the reverse complement.
TTCCGGAGCCGAGGGGCTGGGGTGGGGGCCACCTCCTGGCCTGGCTGTCTTGAAGACCTGAGGAGAGAGCAGGAGGAGAGAGCATTTTTAGCCCCATCCCCGCCCTTCAGGTTCCTAGGGCCCTGGAAAGGCACGCTGGTAGGAGTGCAGCTTTCTAACAGTGGGCAGGGGACAGGGCTCGTGCCAAAGCTCACCTCTTCTCTGGTGGGGTTCCCGGGGGCCTTGGGGCCTTGAGGCCCACCTGGCCCCCTGCTACAGTAGCTCTTTCAGACCCCTGGCCCTGGGAGGTCCTGGCTGGGGGCGCAGGGGCACTCACAGGGGCCGGGCTGGTATCCTCCACACTAGAGGGGTTGGCAGCTGGGGAGGAAGGAAGGGAGGGGTGCTGAGGCCTGGGCCCTGAGGCTGGAGGTCCATTCCCTCCCCGGTCCCAACCCGAGCCTGGGCCTCACCTGCCTGCTGGTGCTGGGCCCGGCCCTCCTCCTCCTCCTCACAAAGTGTCTTCAGCTCCCGAGGGGGATCTGGGGTGGGGATGGTGGGGGGGGGGGGGGCAGGTCAGCCCAGGGGAGGGCCCTGCAGGTCTGACCCCCTCCCCCCAACCAGAGTCCTGGGCCTACCTGGGAAACGCCCCAGCCTCAGGGCACCGCCCCGGCCTGCGAGAAGAGACAGGCCCTCGGATGCAGAGAAAGAGAGAGAGAGAACCACAAGGACAGACAGAAACAAAGCCTTAACAGGCAAAAGGGAGGGATGAGGAAGCCAGTGAGGAGGGCCAGGGTGGGTGGCGAGGGCTGGGGACATCAGACTCCCCTCTGCGCGTTTGGCCCTGCCGTCTCCGGGCAGGTACCCGCTCAGGGCTGATGAGAGGGCCAGCGGCTCTGGGAACCCATCCTGCAGGACTCAGCCAAGAACCCAGGCCGCCACAGGACCAGGAGCCAAGTTTGGACAGTCAGGGCTGCCGGGGCAGGTTGGGGCTGCCAGGGCCGTAGTGAGCCCCCTCACTGGGCGTGCTCAAGGCAGGCCCTGGCCCGGCACAGCGAGGGGCTTATGGGCGGGCTTATCCCCCACCCTCCCTAGGTCTTGGAGATCTCAGTCCATGGTAGGCTGTGAGCCCACCTGGCTGGGGGACACGAGTCCGTGCCTCAGGGGCACCTGGACCATTGGCCTCCTCCTCGTCACTCTCCGCGAAGTCGTCCAGGTTGCCCACGTCACTAGGCTTCACGCTTATGAGGCTTGCAAGACTCTGCATATCATCGTCCCTGGGGGTGGGGTGGGGTCAGAGGTCAGGGGTCGGGGCTGGGGACAGAGATTACAGACTAAGGCCAAGGGAGGAGGATGGGCACTCACGTGGCACGGCCCTCGCGCAGCAGAACCCCCGAGAGAGTGAGGCTCAGCTCCGCGTGCACCACCTTCACCGACTTGGGCTTCAGCCGCAGCCGCAGGGGGACTGGGGCAGGCACGGGCCCCGCATGGCGGGCCAGGTCCACCTCCGCGGTGGCCAGCACCTTCCGCTGCCCCTTGGATTCCTGTGGGCCGGGGAGGAGGGCCGGGGGGAGGAGCATCAGTGCCGCCCCCGAGGCCCCAAGAGCCCAAGCCCCGGCCTGCCCGGCCACTCACATTCTCAATGATAAACGTCCACTCTTTGGCCTCGTACCGGTCCACGTGAGGGTCCTGGGAAAAGGGGGAGCTGGTGAGTACGGGGGCTGCTGGGGTGAGGGCGGTACGGGGAGGAGGGCCAGCCGCCTCTCACACTGCTTCTGGCAGCTATGTGTGCATGCTACCTGCTCCAGAGAGACCTCCTGGGCCACCCACACTGAGCAGGCTACCCCCACCCCCATCTTGCTTCTTGGCCTCACCCCTCCGTTCTGATTTGGACGCATAACACCCTGGGATCCCTCGGGGCTGCCTGGGTTGTAATCGGCCCCTCCCATTCCCACCTACGCAGGAAGGTTAGAGACTCACCCTGTATAGGGTCACAGAGACGTCCACATTCTCTGGCACCATCCACACCACGGTGCCCCGGTATGGGTTCTGGATGCCTGGCTGCCAGCTGTGGGCCTGCAATGAGCAGTCTGAAGCCTCCCCTGACTCTTAAGTCTCCCCTCGTCCCCTGTCCTTATCCCCAAACTTGACCTCGTCTTTCTCTCCATTCTGTGGATTCTTTTGTTTTTTGTTTTTTTTTTAAATGTTCATTTAGTTTTGAGAGAGAGAGCACAAGCAAGGGAGGGCAGAGAGAGAAGGGGGACACAGAATCCGAAGGAGGCTCCAGGCTCTGAGCTGTCAGCACGGAGCCCAATGCGGGGCTCGAACCCCCGAACCACGAGATCATGACCTGAGCCGAAGTTAGACGCTTAACCGACTGAGCCACCCAGGTGCCCTAGCGTTGATTTAGTTTTGAGAGAGAGACAGAGAGAGAGAGAGAGAGAGAGAGAGAGAGAGAGAGAGCACGAGCAGGGGAGGGGCACAGAGAGAGGGGGACAGAGGATCTGAGGCAGCCTCAAGATGACAGCAGCAAGCCCAACGCGGGGCTCCAACTTGTGAAGCACGAGATGGTGACCTGAGCCCAAGTCGGAGTTTCAACCAACTGAGCCACCCAGGAGCCCCCTTTCTGCGGATTCTGGTCCAAACCCGAAGCTGACTCCACTCTCCCATCAGTCCTCACCCACTTACCCCGCACCCACTGTTGGCCTCACCCCCAACCTGGACCCCCCAGCTGACAACCTCCCCCACCTTGGAGCAGATGCGTCTGTTCCGCCGGGTCCATACCACCACCAGCTTATCCGGTTGCCTAGGGGTAGGGAGAGAGGGGGCTACTCAGTCGGGCCCACTCGCCCAGCCTCTCCATCTCCTCCGGGGTCTTCCTTCTGCCCACACCCTCCTCGCCCAGGAGAGGGACTGGACAGCCCATTATCTGGAGCCACCAGGAGCAGGGTGGAGCTGCTTGAGGCAGGGTGAGGCCCAGGGCAGAAGGGCAAAGGCCCAGATGTGTGTGGGCCGACAGGGATTATGAAGACAGGCAGCCAGAGAGACAGAGACATATAGAGAGACAGGCACACACAGAGACAGGGAGATACACATAAACACAGCGAGGACCCTGCAAGAGACACACAGACTCAGAGACACAGGGAGAGACAGACTTGGAGGAAAACAAACCCCATCACTCACAAATATGTGGGGAGTGTGCACCGTGAGCCCAGCCCGGTTTAGGGGCAGAGCAGAGCACAGAAGAAATGAGACCCTTTCGGGGGCTGAGGACAACAGAGGTAGGGGTGGAGGGCCAATCAAGAAAGAAAATAAGTGAACAAGCTGGCTTCAGGGAGATGGGAGAGAGCCACTGGGGTCTCCTTGAACTTGGGGTGTCTGAGCAAGGCATGAGTGGGGGAGGGACAAGCTCGTGAGGCTCTGGAGAAGGAGGGTTCCAGAAGGGATGGCAAGTGCAAGGGTCCGACGTTGGGGACGGAGCAGGGGGGGTGGGGGCTCGGGATCAGAGCGAGGGGCAGAGGGTGGGAGGTGATCAGAGACACACAGGGTCAGTTTGTCATCAGACAACCACCCAGGGCCTTCCACGTCCAGCCCTTCGCTGGGGTCAGAGGCCCTGAGAGCCAGCCATGCCCCCACCTCTCAAACCCAGAGCCCTGGACTCTAGCTCTGCAGGGCCCCTGACTCCCACAAGGGGCATCAAGAAAGACTTCCAGAAGGTGACATCCAAACCAACTGCATACACCGGGGCCGACTCAGAGAAGAGGCAGAGACGTGAAGAGACAGACAAAACAAGGGCCAAGAGTTGCCCGTGCAGGGCCCAGCCCCACAGCGATAACACGTGGGTGCGGGGAGAAGGTCCTTTTGGGTTAGAGGGTCCAAGTGCTGCCCACGAGGGTGGGGGTGGTTGAGGGGACCATCAGGCCGAGGGCAGTACAAGAGCCCTCTTTGCCTGTACCCGGCCCCAGGCCAGGGCACTTAGGTTCACCCACCTCACTGCCCCTCTGTAGGCGGGGGCCAGGATAAATGGCTCTCCCGTCAACCCCTGAGGATCCTGAGGCCCGGAGAGGTTGGGAGCCAGGCAAGGTCACAAAGCCAAGCGCAGAGCCCGCCAGCCTGCAGCCAAGCTCCTCTCCCCAACCCCAAACTGCAGGTGATGGCTGAGCAAAAGTAACCACCACGGGGCCTTCCCAGAAAGGGGAAGCAGACAGGGGTGCCTAGAGAGGGCGGGGCCTGGCTGGGCAGCCTGACTCAGGCCAGGCACGCCCTCCTGGGGAGCCTGAGATCTGGGCAGGGGCAGCTTCCTAGCCTGGGCTCCTAGCTCAGAAGCCCAGTAGGCCCTGCCCACCCCCGTGACTCAGATGCATTGACACTGCCCGCACCCTAGGCCTGCTCTCTGGGACCATGCCCAGCGTCCCCTTGGGCTCATCCTGGATGCTGGGGCAGAAGGTAGAAGCCAGAGACCAGAGTTCAAGTCCTAGCCCTGTGCTGTGTTACCCTAGTCAGCCCCTGTCTTCTCTGGGCCTCGCCAAATGGAGTGAAGGGCCCTCCAGCTGGCCCAGTCAAAACCACGGATCTGGCTGCTGCCCAAGGGACCCTAGCCTCCTGCTCACTCCCCTCCCTTTGGACCCCATGATCCCTTCCTGCCCCAGCAGCTTTCTCTTGGGAGCCTAAATTTAGCCCCGCCTGGCGGGCGAGGCCCCCACAGCTGCGCCCTAATCCAGCCAAGGGAAGCCGACACCAGTGAGCACGTATATTTAGGGTGTGACGCAGGGGTCCGGGCAGCTGCGGGTGGGAGCCATGTGAACAAGATGCCCCCGGCTCCTTTGGCAGTCTGAGCCAGGTTCTGTGCTCTCTCACACATCTCCCCCTGACCGGGCCACCTCGCCCTCCCTAAGCCCTCTCTCCTCCCAGACTCACAACCTTCTAGGCCCTCAGGCCCCTTTAAGCCGATCCCTGCCTCCCTCCTCATCCCTCTCAGTACTCAGTTTCCCCTTTTAAGGACATTGTGGAGACATATCCAGCCTCCCAGCATCCACTCTGGCTGAGGCCTGCGTGTGTGCGTGCGTGCGTGTTCCTCTGGCTCAACAAGTGGGCAGAGGGGGAGGGGGCAACATCCTTGTTCTGAGCTGGACCCGTCGATGGAGGTTTCTGCCGCGGCCTGGCCACCCACAGACCTCAAAATTTGCTCCCTTTTCCGATGCCACCCGGAACCATCCCTCTGGTCAAAAAAACAGGAGGCCTCCCTTCCCCCAGCCCTGAGCGCAGCCGAGGAAGATGGGGGCACAGACAGACAGATTCCCAGGCCTGCAAATTCTGACCTCCACTCCCCAACAGCTACCCACACCACCAAGTCTAGGGGCCCCACAAACTGCAGAGGCACTTTTGAATCTCTGTCTGGGACGCCAGGGCCCAAGGTGGGGCAAGGGGCCTGTTTGGCCCCTGGGTTGGGGGCAGGGTTCTCTCAGGCTTCAACGGGCGCCGCCACAGGGTCCCGGCCAGCCCGCGGGGTCCCCCAGGCCTCCCTGTCACTCACCATTTCTTGGTGCACTCCACCACCAGCTCGTGGTAACAGGCCACAAACTGGAACTTGGCGGCCCGCTTGCCCACGCGCTGCAGGCGCTTCCACACCGAGGTCATGGCCCCCGCCGCCCCCGCCGCCGGATCCTCAGACTCTGGGCTCCCGCTGGCCCGAGACCGCTGGCCGGCCCTGGGTCCCCATGGCCTCCGGGGCTGCTATCCGAGCCGCCCGTCCCGTCCGTCGGAGATGTCCGAGGCTCGGACCCGGGGCCGATCTCCCCGGGGAGGCCGCTGGGGCCTGCCGGGTGGTCCGGCTGAGTCGGCGGGTTGTCCGGGGCGCGTCGGGTCGCTGGAGCGCTGAGCGGCGAGCGCGCCGTTTCCTGGAGCCGCACCCCCGTCGGAAGGCGGGCGGGGCTCCGGCGGGGGCGGGGGCCGGGGCCCGGGCGGGAGCGGGGGGGCGGGGCGGCCCGGCTTCCGGGGCCTCGCGCCTCTACCGCGGTTGGCGGGGAGGGGAGGGGTACCGAGGGGGACGCCCGGTCCGCAGCGCCGGCTCGCAGCGCGCCGAGGCGGTGCGGACGCGGGGGCCAGGGGAGAGAGCAACCAACAACTTGGTGCCGCCCTCTCGAGCATTGCCCTGGCCGCCACCCTTCCTGCCCGCAGCCCTGGGAGGTATGTACTGTTGGCCCCATTTCACAGGTGGTGGAAACAGAGACCCGGGAAGAACAGACTTGCTCAGGTCCACACTGAGAACCTGGGCCAGAGCCAACTGCCCTCGACACGGGTGGCGGACTCCTGCTGCCACCCAAGTCTTAACCTAAGTAGGAAGGAGCAGAGCCAGGGGTCAACCTGGGTGGCCCTACCTGTGGGCAGCACCCACTTGCCAGTCTCAGAACCTGACTCCTTAGCTGGCAAGTGGGAAGACAGCCCCAACATCACACAAGCAGCTGACTTCCAACAAGTGTGTGACCTTGGGCAAAGCACCAACACTCTGAGCCTCAGTTTCTACCTCTGTTAAGTAGGGATAATTATAGTTCTGCCCCTTACACGGTCACTGAGAATATGAAATCCTGGGAAGCGTTTAGTACGGAGACTGGCTGATTTTCTGAGGTCTTATTAAATGGAATCCGCTACCTGGGGCACCTGCGTGGCTCAGTCGGTTCAAAGTCCGACTCTTGGTTTCAACTCAGTCCCGATCTCATGGTTTGTGAGTTCGAGTTCCGTGTCTGGCTCTGCACTGGCAGCATGGAGCCTGCTTGGGATTCTCTCTCACTCTCTCTCTTCCTCCCCTCCCCTGCTCACACTGCCGCTGGCTCTCTCAAAATAAATAAACTTAAAACAAATAAATGGAACCCGTTATCACAGACTGGAAAGTGTGTGTGTGCACGCACAAATGAGTTTACTCTCCCTGCCCTAAGAAGCCTGCCCCAGGCATCAACCGCCCTGTTCACACCTAGATTAGAACCCTTATCGCCTACCTGCATGGTAATGAGCACCTGCAGGTATCAGGCCGAGTTAGAGAACTGTCAGTCTCCTCCCCTCCCTGCCTGCCCTCTGCAAAGCTTGTGAATGGACTGCAGGCTGGTGCTTAGTAAACACTCGGTTTGAACAGGATAACTGATCTGCCAGGAGTGCCTGCCTTTGTGTCCAGGAGGCAAGGGACCGTACAGCAGGGTGTGGGGGTGAGCAGCCTGTAAACCTAAGCTGTGCAATTTCGAGGTCCTCTGTTTTTCATCTCAGGAAGTTATGAGGGTGTTATGTGTGTGCCTGGAGGTCTGAGCACCCACCGTACCCAATTGTGCAGGCTTCCTCCAGCGAGCCTGACACCTGGGTTTGGGTTTGGCTCCCAGACCCAGCAGTGCAGTCTCGGTTTCTTCTGTAAGAGAAAGCCCTTGACATATAACTCTAAAGGTTCCAAGTGCGACGGGGGGGCTAGGCAGCCTGTAAGCGCGGGATGGGAGTATCTGGCACACAGTCGCCCTTCATCAAACCTGGGTCTTATGCACGGAAGCCCCGGGGCCCTGCCCCCAGCTCCCCTCCAGGGCTTGTGTGGCCTCTACGGAGGCCTGGGCCAACGCAACTTCACCCCATTCGGCTTCTGCAGCTGTTTCCTTCCACCCAAAGAACACTCACTAACTCCCAGGCCCTTCCTGGAGGCGTCTTCCCCTCTCCTGCCGAGGGGCCCCTAGGCCCGCTGGCTCAGGCCCACCCATTTCCTGTGCCGCCCCAACTCCGCCCCCACTCGGGGTGGAAAGTTTCTCTCAAGATAGGCGGCTCCTTCTCCTTCCTTCCCAGCCGGCCAGGAAGGACCAAAGCGAGGCGGGAGGGGGGGGGGGGGAGAGGGGCTGGACTCCTAGATGTCCGGCCAGAGAGGGGAAGTTCCTCGCCAGCCGTCGCAGAACCGCGGGACCAGCTTGGCCAGCTCCCCAACCCCGTCGGTGGAAGGAGGTTTCGCATTCCATCACCGGCCAGCCCTTCTTCCACTCGGGGGTCTTGGGCGCCATCTGCCGGCGAAGCGCGGGGCCGCACTTGCCAGAAACACCGCTATCTTCCAGCCACAGAGCCAGGCAGTCAGAACACAAGAACGCTGAGAGAGTATTTATTTACCTCCGTGCCCAGGAGTCTGGCCCCTAAACTTAAATATCCAGCATGGAGCCTTGGCCCTCCTGGCCGTGGGTGGGTGCAGGAATGGGGATGCCCTGGTCTAGAGCAGTGGAACCCAGGGACCAGAGGTGGGATGCCCCTGAGCCAGCAGCTGCCAGCAGCAGCAAAAGGTGAAAAGGTGATGGGAACCAGGCACTCATCCCAATCCCAGAGACGCTAAGGGGAGTGCCAGATGCTTTGGGCCCCACCACCAGACTGAAGGTCGGCCAAGCTGGGGTGCACACGTGTGGCAGAAGTGGAGGTCCAGTGCCATGGGCAAAGGCTGTAGGCCAGGTGCCTGCCCCAGTGCCAGCTAACCAGAGTCAGGAGAGAGAGGGTTGGCAATTTTGCCTCTGAGGGGCCCAAGCCTTGCCTTCCTATCAAGTGAGGTGGTATGGCGGAAAGCAGGCACTAGAAGTCTGAGTACTTGCTACGGGTGAGTTTCTGAGCCTTTTGCATGGGTGCATATTCCCCCCACCCCCAGCTCTTCAGAGGCTGATGTGGAAGGCGTCCTGCAGCCACTGGTCACGGGCATTGTGTGTCTGGGGCACAGTGAGGGGTGGCGGGTCCGGGGGCAGGCTGGCATCAGGAGGTTCATCATCATCAGATAGGCCAGCATCAGGTGGATAGGAGCTGTCTGAATGCAGGGAGGATGACAGGTCCTGGCACAGGCTCAAGTCTTGGCACAGGTGCTTATAGTCTTGGATTGACTCGTACAAGCCCCACAGCTGGCACAGCAGGGACATGTCCAGCTGCCGCAGCCCCACCTGCAAAAGACTGAGGGTGGGCTGGGGTTGGGGTCCAGGCCACCCTCGGCCCTAGCCAATCTTCCTGCACCTTTCTAAGCACAAAGTTTTGTGGACATCAGATGCCACCTGCAAGCTATGAATCTTTAGGCAAGTCACTGACCCTCATCTGTAAAATGGGGATAACATTTATCTAGCAGGATGGAATGAAATAACACGAGTAAAGCTCTTAAAAATACATGGTAACTAGTGCCATAAACAGTAACTATAATTATTGTTACCATATCCCCTCTGACCCAACTAGTTTGAGACGCAAGCTATGCGTTCCCCGTTCCGTGCCTCTGCCCTCCGCCCCGCCCCGGCCCCTCACGCTCAGTGGCAGACCCCCGCCCAGTAAGTCCGGGGCCCAGCTACTCACCATCTCCTTGCGCAGCGCTGCTAGTGCTGAGTCGAGATTGACAGGACGACGCGGACCGGGGGGACCGGCGGCGGGTCCCGCGCTGGTGGCGCCCGAAGCGTAGCGGGGCCCATCTGGGACGCGGGCGGCGCGGCTCAGCTCGTCGTGGATGCGGCTGCGCTGGCTGTAGACGCGCTCCAGCTCCCGCCACGAGCCCCCGCTTGCGTTGAGGAGACCGCTGAGGCCGCGCGGCAGCGGAGGGAGCCCGGCTAGGGCGCAGCCAGCGCCACCCGGCGCCTCGGCCGAGGGCAGCCCATTCATGGCCCGGCCGACGCGGACCCCGCTGCGGCCTGCTTCCCTTCAACGCTGCGCCCGGGCCGCCGCCCGCAGGCCCCGCACCGCGCGGCCCAGCCGGCCGAGCCCAGCCGCCGCCCGCAGGCCGCGCTTTGTTCCTTCCCCGACTCCTCCGACTCCGCCCCTGCCCCACCCCCTTCGCACGGGCGGGGCCTCCCTTAAAAGGGCTATGGTGGTGGGACCACATCTCGAAAAGCTGAGAAAACGGAATGGGGCATCCACTGAACAGGAGCCAGAAAAGGGGTGGGGGTGACCAAAAGCGGCGCACGCGGTTCCTTCGTGGTTCTTTTTTGCTCCCCCCACAACAATGTGTTTAATCATTCTGCCCAATTATAACTCCCATGGGAAAGGATCCAAAACGAGGGGGCTGGGGCGGTCGGGAGACTTGGGTAAGTCCATACTTGGTCCCTGACGTCCTGTCAAGTGTCTGAGTACCTGGGCTGGGCATGAGGTGGGTCAGGATGATGGTACCAGAATACTCCGGGGAAGGAGAAGATGCCAAAGGGGCCTGGAACCCCCAAATGTCACTGGAGGATGGGAAATGAGCACTGGATGGCTGAGGAGGCTGCAGGGGTGCGGAGAGGACCACCCCTCTTCCTTCGGCTTTTGAAGAGGCTTTGGCCTCCTCCTCAGAAAGAAAGTATCACATAGTCCTCTCCCTCTTCCCTCATTCTGGGCGGGGAAACCAAGCAGAGACAAGCCCAACGAATCTCTCAGGGCATCAGGAAGAGCCTGGTAGTAGTAGGGTAAGAGGCCAAAGGCAGGGAAAAGGCTCACGGAGCCGGGGCTGGCATGCAACTCAGAACCAAGAAAAGAACAAACCACACGAGAGGACAGCTGTTTTTCTAGAGGGTTTTTCTCAGGAGGGGCCTCTTAGTGTCGAAGCTGCCGCAGGCTGCGCAGAGCCTCAGCACAAGCTCGGATTAGGCTACACAGCTGGATGCTAGTCTCCAGGGAGGTGCTAGAGCCCAGCTCAGCTGAGGCCCAGGTCAGCTTCTGCAGGAGGGCCTCCTGTGTGCAGGCCAGGACGTCTGCATTTGGAGGCCCAGCAGGAGGGGGTGGCCCCTGGGCTGCCTTGAGCCCTGCTGCAGCTCCCTCACAGTGCTCTGGACGGGGTACTGGGGGCTGAGGGGCTGGCCGGGAGCCCAAGGGGAGCTCCGAGGCAGAGGCAAGCTGGTGTTCCCGAGCTTGGGAGAGGGCAGCCTGGGCGTTCAGAGCTAAAAAAAGGAGAAAGTGGGTGAAATGGTCAGGGCGCCTGTCCCCTCTCGGCCCTGAGCCACCTCCTTACTCTTTACTGCTCTGCTCTTTCTATGCTTGAGATGTTTCTCCTAACCCCTCTATTAGGTAACGCATCCATTTTCTTCTTTGTGTCGAAGTTATTTGTGCCCTTGATTCATCTCTCCCATCAGGACCGTGACCGATGGAGCTCAGACTCTTCACAGTGTCTGGCACAAAGTAGGTGTTTAGTGCTCTCACTGAACGAATGGTCCTTTCTAGAGCCGAAAGGAGAAAGCACCTTACCTCCGCCCCACCCGCAGACTCCACTGTCACCTCCCAAACCTACTGTTCCGGGGCTTCTATTAGCACGCATCTTCTCCACCAAGCACACTCGACCCCCTCACCCGGATTATCTTTATCCACGTCTGAGTCGAGCTCCTGACAAGCCACGCAGTAGATTTTCCGCTGTTTGTCTTGGAGGAGGATCGTCTAGAAGCAGAAAGTACGGGGGCAGGGGTGAGACGCAAGGCCATGGAATCCAGGGGGGAGAGTTGAGGAAGGGCCGTTGAGGCCTGGTCCGCGGCCCCATCCCCGATCCCACGTCCCGAGTCTCCTCACCCCGCAGTCCGCGCACGTCTCGCCCAGCATGCGGTAACCACGCAGCAGGTAGTCGCCCATGAGTCTGGAGATGCGATCCTGTCGCTCCCGTCGCGCTTGCAGAACCTTCGTCTCCGCTTCGGTTGGGGGCTCCCAGGAGAAATCGTCGACTTCTGGCGGAAGAGAGTCACAAGAGACAGAGAGGTCTTGCCCGAGCGGGTTGCCTCCTATATCCCGCAACCACAGGCCCCCGCAGCCCAAGTCCTCACCAGCGCCGTTCAGAGCCATGTTGCCGTTGTCGCCACTAGGCTCACCGGAAGTGACGTACAAGCAGCGCGCTTTCCACCCGGCTCCGCCCCCTTCACGCCCTCCTAGGATGAGGGCGGAAACGGCACCCCTCAGACGTCAACATGCCAGGAGTGGGGCGTGGCTGCTGCCGGCGACGCTGGCCTGCTGGCGAGCCCAGCGTCCGGAACCGGGTCTGCGAACTTTGGGCTGGCGGGGCCGCAGGAGGGGAGTCTCCGGGGTAACGCCGCTCGGGTCGCGGGACCGGAAAGTGGCGGGTGTGCGGGGTCGCCTGTCTTACCCGTCGCAGATGAAGAAGACCACTTGGCTGGTGAAATCCCCGCTGGCCTCCACCTGCCCTAGGGCTTCCCTTTCCGCACCGGTCGCACCGGCAGGCCGGGCAGTGTCGTCTAGTGGCCCCCTGCGCGCGCGTCGAGCCTCCTCGGGCCTCAGTACTTCTCACTTCAGAAGGCAGGCCAGGCGGGGATCGGTCTCCCTTTCTATTCCTTTCAGCCTGTTTCAAGACACTCCCACCCCTTTCTGCCTGTTCGGAGTCCCGATCTGCCGACCCCTTAGCCCCAAGGCCTGGGACTGATGCAAAGTCCGCCCCTGACTCACTCTTTCTTTCTTTCTTTCTTTCTTTCTTTCTTTCTTTCTTTCTTTCTTTCTTTCTTTCTCTCTCTTTCTCTCTCTCTCTCTCTTCCTCTCTTTCTTCCTCTTTCTTTCCTCTTTTCTTTCTCTCTCTCTTCTTTCTTCTTTTCTTTCTCTCTCCTTTCTTCTTTTCTCTCTCTCTCTCTCTCTCTTTCTTTCTTTCTTTCCTGTCTCTCTTCTTTCTTTCTTTCCTCTCTCTCTCTTTCTTCTTTCTTTCTTTCTTTCTTTCCTCTCTCTCTCTTTCTTCTTTCTTTCTTTCTTTCTTTCTTTCCTCTCTCTCTCTTCTTCTTTCTTTCTTTCTTTCTTTCTTTCCTCTCTCTCTTTCTTCTTTTCTCTCTCTCTCTTTCTTCTTTCTTTTCTTTCTTTCCTCTCTCTCTCTTTCTTCTTTCTTTCTTTCTTTCTTTCTCTCTCTCTCTCTCTCTCTCTCTCTCTCTCTTTCTTTCTTTTGACTCATGCAATGACCGCCCCTAACTTTTCTTTTTCTTTCTCTTTCTTTTCTTTTCTTTTTTTCTTTCGACTAATGCAAAGTCCACCCCTAACCTACCTTCCTTCCTTCCTTTTTTTCTTTCCTTCTCTTCTTTTTAAAGTTTAAGCCCTCAGTAGGGCGCCTGGGTGGTTCAGTCGATTAAGCGTGGGACTGACTTCAGCTCAGGTCATGATCTCTCAGTTCGTGGGTTCCCACCCCACATCGGGCTCTGTGCTGACAGCTCAGAGTCTGGAGCCTGCTTGAAATTCTGTGTCTCCCTCTCTGCCCCTTCCCCTCTCCCCCTCGGTCTCTCTCTCAAAAATAAACAAACATTAAAACCAGTGTAAGCCCTCAAAACGCTGGCTGACTGAGAAGCGCTGTGCTGGGCAGGCACCAGAGCTGGTCCAGCTGCTGCGGAGAGGTTCCCGCTGGATGGTGAGGCTGAGGGACCTAATAGTTATGACTGTAATATTCTTTTTTAGGTAGGTCTCTGTTAAAAGTACTAGTGCTCCCTGAACATTGGTCTTGATTTTTCCCTCTCTTCTGTGTTCTTTTTCTTTATACATTCTCTCCTTTATTAGATTTAGAGAAGCCAGACGGGGCAGGCAGTGGTCCCCAGATGTGCAGCCCAAAGTGCCTTAAGGCTGTACCCCAGGGCAGAGGAGAAGGAGCTAGGATTTAGACCCCCATCATCTAATCGGCAACTTCCTTCTTTGGCTACACAGCACATGCTTCTGCAATCTTACCTGGAGATCGAGTGCCCTCCTTTTGGCCCATCTTCCTTCTACATAGACTCCCCGGAACTGCCATTTTCTGACCCTTGCTGCCTCCTGCGTACTTGGAGAGCTCTGTGCCCCTCTTCACTCTCTCCATTTACCAGCAGGCTTCTGGGCATTAGTGCTCTTGACTCGCAGGCTGACCCGAAGTCAGTTCAGCCAAGCTGACTGGTGGAACTCTTGAACTCTAACCTGTATGCACAGACCCTCCAGGTCCATACCGCTTCAGCTCCCAGCCCCATCCTGAACTCATCTCATCAGCATGGCCAGGATCCCCTCACCAGCTTATTCTTCCTGGAGCCAACTAAGATCCTGACATTCATCCTCCCGTTCCCTCCCTTTAGTTTACTCCTCACGACAGCCTTATCCGGAAGGTACTACTGTTATCCCCATTCTACAGAACAGGAAACAATAATGCTTTGAACATTTTTTATAACATTTATTCATTTTTGAGACACAGAGGGAGCATGAGTGGGGGGAGGGGCAGAGAAAGAGAGAGACACAGAATCTGAAGCAGGCTCCAGGCTCGGAGCTGTCAGCACAGAGCCTGACGTGGGAATTGAGCCCACAAACCATAAGATCGTGACCTGAACCGAAGTTGGATGCTCAACTGACTGAGCCACCCAAGCGCCCCAACAATAATGCTTTTAAGACCTATATCAGGGTGCACCTGGGTGGCTCAGGTGGTTAAGCGTCCGACTTTGGCTCAGGTCATGATCTCACACTTGGTGAGTTCAAGCCCCACGTCGGGCTCTGTGCTGACAGCTCCGAGCTTGGAGCCTGCTTCGGATTCTGTGTCTCCCTCCCTCTCTGCCCCTCCCCTGCTCCCACTTTGTCTTCCTCTCCCTCTCAAAAGTAAATAAACATTAACAAAAAGACACAAATCAAGTCATATCGCTCTTTTGCCCCAAATCCTCCGGCATCTCCCCATCATACCTAGACAAAAATCCAAAGTCTTTCCTATGGTCTCCAAGGTCCTATGAATTTGGCTCCCGGCCCACTTCCTCTCTTCCCACTCTCCCTGCGAGCCTGCTCTCCCATTACTCAAGGGGATTCTCATCACCTCTCTCTCCTCAGAGCCCGTCCCTGCCTCCAGTTGTGCAGGGGGGTAGACAAGGCACAGGTCGGGCATCAGGTGGGCCCGGCTTTGGTCCTGGATCCGCCGCTTACTGCCTCTGCCACCAGCAGTAATTCCCTTCGCTTGTCTGGACTTCCAGCTCCTCATCTGTGAAACTGGGTCAGTTACACCTCCTTGGCAGGGTGGCCGTGGGGATTTGGTGAGATGTGAGGAGAGAGGTGGTAGGAGACAGTTGTCGCCCAGCCTCTCACACGAATGCAGGTTTCGTGAGCAGAGACACTACCTTTATTCTGAACTGTCTTTCCCACGACGTTTGTATAGTCAACAGCCTTGGACAACAGAGATAGCGGCTCCCTCTAGAGCAAAGGGCGGACATACTTACTGCCCGTTATGAAATCCCTGGGCAGCCCAAGCTCAGGGTTCCTCTACTGTGACACAACTGGCCCTGTGTGTGGGCATCCATATGATGGATGAGACCTGCACTGGTGAGACCTGAGGGTAAGGGGAAGTGACAAGTATTCTCGTGTTCATAACACGTGCTGTGCTGTAATGAAGTCCTTTATATCTCTGGCCCAGAAGTCTCATGTCTTCTGCCAGTATCCCTGAAATTGTGTCACCTTCTTTATTTGAAAGTAGGGTGAAATGAGAGACCCTATGGCATACAGGTGTGCTGTTTCGAAGGGACACACGCACCCCCATGTTTATAGCAGCACGATCGACAACAGCCAAAGTATGGAAAGAGCCCAAATGTCCATCGATGGATGAATGGATAAAGATGTGGTATATCTATACAAGGGAGTATTACTTGGCAATCAGAGAGAATGAAATCTTGCCATTTGCAACTACGTGGATGGAACTGGAGGGTATTATGCTAAGGGAAATTAGTCAGAGAAAGACAAATATATGACTTCACTCATATGAGGACTTTAAGAGACAAAACAGATGAACATCAAGGAAGGGAAACACAAATAATATGAAAGCAGGGAGGGGGACAAAACAGAAGAGACTCATAAATACGGAGAACAGAGGATTGCTGGAGGGGTTGTGGGAGGCGGGGTTGGGCTAAATGGGTCAGGGGCACTAAGGAATCTACTCCTGAAATCATTGTTGCCCTACATGCTAACTAATTTGGATGTAAATTTTTAAAAAATATAAAATTTAAAAAAATAAGTAAATATCATAAATTGCAAAAAAAAATAATAATAATAAGAGACCCTCTCACAGTTCTGGACTGTTCTCGCACTGAGGATGAGGTGCTGACGGAAGCACAGTTGTCTGTAAGAGGAAGTATGAAGACCTCACGGGCTGATGAACACATGTTGAGGGGAAGGCCAAGGGAAGCAGCAGCGCACAGGTTGACCAAATCGTACAATCAACCAATCAATAAACGGCCTTCGACTTCCTTTCCCGTTCATGAGAACGAGTGAGGGAGGTCGTTGCAGGTGGAGTACCTGGAAGTAGGGTCAAAGCCAGCTGCCAGACGCTGTCCAGGTTGTTGCTAACTCTCCTCTGGGTGGGACTGGGGGGCGCAGGGGTAATTGGCCACAGCCCGGCAGGCAGCCTCGGGTCTGCCCCGTTGTAACAACCAGCCCTAAGACTCATTTGGGGCATACGGAAGTTTCCAGCCCCTTTCAGACGGCACATACACACTGAACAATGAAGGGAGGGAAATTTACTACCCCTACGGACCAAAGTCAGATGAATCATGAGAATTTTGTTGGCTCACTTGGGAGATGAGGAGAAGGACATGGGATGCTTGTTAAGGAAGGACAGTAACAGCTGGACCATCTTACAGCTCAGTCCTTCCTACAGTCTATCATGCAAATCTTTTTTTTTTTTTTTTACATTTTTTTAATGTTTTATTTATTTTTGAGAGACAGAGCACAAGTCGGGGAGGGGCAGAGAGAGAAGGAGACACAGAATCCGAAGCAGGCTCCGGGCTGTCAGCACAGAGCCCAACGTGGGGCTCGAACCCACAAACTGTGAGATTATGACCTGAGCCGAAGTCGGACGCTCAACCGAGTGAGCCACCCAGGCGCCCCTATCATGCGAATCTTATACCCATGCCAAGATGATGATGAAAAGTCTCAGCTTTGCTTAGCTTTTTGTTTTCGTTTTTGTTTTTTTGCCAATGAGTCCTAGCTGCTATATCGAAGCTTTATCCCACTCAGGGAGATTCTCTTGAGACAGACAAGCTCCCTTAGAAAACCATAGATGAGGCCTGGATTGCTCTTTGGGTTCTTGTTGTCTTAATATGGGTTCACAGTGCTGCTAAAGGTGGCCAAAAAAAATCTGGATAAATTTTTGTGATCAGCTCCACTGCCCTAGAAAATGCTCCTAGCCCTTACATTAAAACCAGGAAAAAAAAACCAAGATGTTATTATCACAATGAGACAGAAAGAGCCTCGACCAAGGTAGTCTCCTTTAAAAGTCACAGACGGGGGCGCCTGGGTGGCGCAGTCGGTTAAGCGTCCGACTTCAGCCAGGTCACGATCTCGCGGTCCGTGAGTTCGAGCCCCGCGTCAGGCTCTGGGCTGATAGCTCAGAGCCTGGAGCCTGTTTCCGATTCTGTGTCTCCCTCTCTCTCTGCTCCTCCCCCGTTCATGCTCTGTCTCTCTCTGTCCCAAAAATAAATAAACGTTGAAAAAAAAAATTAAAAAATAAATAAAAAATAAAAGTCACAGACGTGCAAGTCAAGCCCAAGTACTGACAGCTATAGAATATTCCACCCAACAATAGCAGAATGCATATTCTTCTCAAGTATATATGGAACGTTCTCCAGAAGAGACCATATGGTAAACCATAAAACAAGTCTCAGTAAATTCAAAAGGGTTGAAATCATACAGAGTAAGTTCTCAGACCACAATGTAATGAAGTTTTCAATAACAGAAGGAAATTTGGGAAATCCACAAATACGTAGAAATTAAACAGCAGACTCTAAAATGACTAATGAGTCATAGAAGAAATCACATGGAAAAAATAACATGAGAAATTAGAAACTACTTTAAGATTTATGAAAACAAAAACACGACATACCAAAACTTACGAGATACAGTCAAAGCACTTAGAAGGAAATTTATAGTTCTAAAATCTTATTTGTTTTAAATTTTAAATGTTTATTTTTGAAAGAGAGAGAGAGAGAGAGGATGCAGGCAGGGGAGGGGCAGAGAGAGAGGGAGACACAGAATCCGAAGCAGGCTCCAGGCTCTGAGCTGTCAGCACAGAGCCCGACGCAGGACTCGAACCCACAGACTGTGAGATCATGACCTGAACCAAAGTCAGACGCTTAACCGACTGAGCCACCCAGGCACCCCTAAAACCTTCAATTTAAAAAGAAAAAAAAAAAAAGATCTAAAATCAATAGCTTAAACTTCCACATTAAGAAAATAGAAAAAGAGGGTGGCTCAGTCGGTTAAGCGTCCGACTTGAGCTCAGGTCATGATCTCACGGCTCCTGAGTTCGAGCCCCGCGTCGGGCTCTGTGCTGACAGCTCTGGGCCTGGAGCCTGCTTCACATTCTGTGTCTCCCTCTCTCTGTTCCTCCCCAACTTGCGTTTTCCTCTCTCTCTCAAATATAAATACACATTAAAAAAATTTTTTTTAAAGAAAATAGAGAAAGAAGAATAAGCTAAACCCAAAGCAAGCAAAAGAAAAGCTACAGTAAAGATTAGAGAAAATCAACTAACCTACATATTAGTTCATTGAAAAGATCAACAAAATTGACAAACCTTTTGCTGGACTGACCAGCTCAGGCCCAGGTTAGCCAAAGGGTATGAACCTGGCAGCTGCAGCCAGAAAGCAATGTGGCTGTGGTTGCTATGTCAGAGAGTCCCCACATGTGAGGTCAATGCCAGTGATAGTAACCCTGCCGCCCAATAGGGGGCTTCGCATGGCAATGCTTTCAGCTAACTGTGGAAACAAACCACGGCTGCTCAATACAGATCGCTCCTGTAGCTGCCCATGCTCTGGGCCATTCTCTAACGAGACTGGCAAGAATCAAGCTGTTGATCGGTCCTGCATCACCCAGGTTGTCTCCATTTCTTGCTGGGTCTTTCATCATACGCAACACGTCCACCACCATAGAGTGGGCACAAAGTAGAAGATTCTAGGCTTCTGGTACAGAGGCCACCACTCCCTGCCAAACTTGTGACTCCTGCCGAACGTTCATCTGTGTGTCCTACGACGAGGGAGGCCACAGCGTAGGTAGTGTTGCCCCTGTTCTCTCCGGGGGAATTGACTACATAGAACCTTTCACTCCTTCTTGGGGCTATCGGCGGTGCCTTTGTCAGGGTACGGTGGTGCTGTGCCAGTCCAGCCAGGCAGGTTTGGCCACATCATTGTGGTTCTTGAGACTCATCTGTGCATTTTACTTTCTGGATGATTTGTAGCGTAGGAACAGGGCAACTGTTATCCCAAAAGCCACGCAACAAGGGGCTGATGGTCTAGGGATTTGGTGGCCCTTTCATGCTATCATCCGCAGGCAGGTGGCACTGTTGAGTGTTGAAGTAGTTTCCTCAAAACTAAACTCAAAAAGCATGCAACTCTTGATCTTGGGGTGGGGAGTTCAAGCCCCACGTTGCGGGTAGAGTTTACTTAAAGAAATAATAAGCTCAAAAAGATTTCTGGCCCTCCCCCCGGTCCACACAACTCAGTACAGCAGTTCAGTCACTGAATGTGGCTGTCCCCAGGATGGGACCATCTCCTCTTGGCTATGTCCTTTGTAATGATCAGGATGAGAGGGGTGGGATTTAGATAGACCAGTTTTAAAAAGTCACTGGGGCACCTGGCTGGCTCAGTTGGTACAGCGGGCGACTCTTGATCTCAAGGTTGTGAGTTCGAGCCCCATGTTTGGTGTAAAATCTCTAGAAAACAAAAAAATACACGATTCTTTGTTTCCCCTAACACTAGCCCCAGCCTGGTTGCTGCATTTCTTCGGTGGCAGCTCAAAGGGGACCTACGAGATTTACATTGAATTGTGGTTCAACCACCCAGGTTCTCTTGTTGGACAGATGTGGTCCTGGATCGTGAAAACAACTGGAGTGTTCTCTCTTTGAGTCCTCAGAAGTGGCCCAAATGTCGACTGGGGGACCTAATGAGTCCCTGTAAGTTTTATAAAAATGTCCTTGTCAGGGGCGGCTGGGTGGCTCAGTCAGTTAAGCATCCAACTTCGGCTCAGGTCATGATCTCATGGTCTGTGAGTTTGAGCCCCACGTCGGACTCTGTGCTGACAGCTCAGAGGTTGGAGCCTGCTTCAGATTCTGTGCCTCCCTCTCTCTCTCTCCTCCCCTGCTCATGCTCTCTCACTTCTCAAAAATAAAAACGTTAAAAAAAAATTTTTTTTTTAAATGTCCTTGTCCTTCTTGCACCAGACCCTCCCAGATGAAAGACGTCAGTAGGGAATGATTGGAAAAAGGTGACGTTCTGTTTACTGGAACAGAACAGATTGATCTTGTAACAATGGAAGTGAAACAACCGCCTGGGCAGCTCGGAGGGAGCACTTCAGACGCAGGAGCCATGAGGGAGAGAGAGACATTAGTGATCTTTGCCTTTCCAAGGCACCTGGAGCCTCCCTTACTAAGGAAAACATCCTGGTCCAATGCACGCAAACTGTCACGAGTGCCTTAAACTTAACTGCCTGCTGGGTCTGTTATCGTCCACACGGCAGCTCTGACCTTGCTTTGATTGTCATTCCTCTTGAGCTGAGAGGCCGGGAGCAGCAGAGGGTGGCCTCGGCTCCTCTGCTTCCCACATAAAACACCTGCCAACACCAGCACCTCCAGGTGTCTTCCTCATCCCCAAGCCTGTAGCCGTCCTCACTCAGACATTCCCTGGGGTAGATGAATGCCATCTGGCTGGTGGCAAGGACAACCCAGAGAGGTTGGGCCCTCAATCAGTCCCTCCGAAAACAAAGACTAGACTCCATTATTTGACTTGGACTGGGCACTCTAAGGCGACTAGCGCGTGGAGAAGCCACATTGGAGGCGCTGTAAGTTGTGCCCCCAATTGATGCAGGTCCCACTTGGCGGGGGGGTGGGGCGGGGGGGGGGTTAGGTTTCTTCCCAGAAGCACCATGTGCATCCTCGAGACTGCATGACTTGTGTGGAAGTTAAATGTTAACTTGCCTCTTTCTTGAAAACAGGATGACTTCAAATTTATCCGACTTTCTGGGGCGCCTGGGTGGCTCAATCGGTTAAGCGTCCGACTTCGGCTCAGGTCATGATCTCGCGGTCCGTGAGTTCGAGCCCCGCGTTGGGCTCTGTGCTGACGGCTCAGGGCCTGGAGCCTGCTTCCGATTCTGTGTCTCCCTCTCTCTCTATCCTCCCCTGCTCATGCTCTGTCTCTCACTTTCTCAAAAATAAAAACGTTAAAAAAATTTTTTTTTAATTTATCCGACTTTAGTTGAAGTGATCAGTGGCACCACCTTGGCCTAGAAATCTTTTAGGAGAGTTTTAATTCACTACGTCGTGTTGCTATGGAGGATAGAATTTCCCTGGACTTCTTCCTTGCCAGCCGGGGCAGAGTCCGTGCAATTGTGATATATTCTGCTATACCTACGTGGGTTAACACTTCTGGTCAAGTGGAAAGGTTGATACCTAGAAGCAAGCAACCATCCCCACCCTGCCTTTTTTTTTTTTTTTCAAGTAGGTTTCACACCCAGCATGGAGTCCAATGTGGGGCTTGAACTCAAGACCCTGAGATCAAGACCTGAACTGGGGGACGATTGGGTAGCTCATTCAGTTAAGCATCCAACTTCAGCTCAGATCATGATCTCACGGTTCATGAGTTCGAGCCCCACATCGGGCTCTGTGCTGATGGCTCGGAGCCTGGAGCCTGCTTCAGATTCTGTGTCTCCCTCTCTCTCTGCCCCTCCCCACTCACGCTCTGTCTCTCTCTTTCAAAAATAAATAAACATTAAAAAAAAAAGACCTGAACTGAGATCAAGAGTTGGGTGCTTAACTGGTCACCCTGCAACCTCGCTCTTTAAGGGAGATCTGATGCTTAATGAATCTGTTGAACTAGGACCCTGAGGGGCATGGTTGAGGTTGAGGTCAGTACTATAAATTGACCTCATTCTGCTGCTTCAATTCCTGTTGAGAGAAGCCTTACGTAATGCTGTGTGTGACAAATTGAACAGATTTGGTCCCAGACTCTGTTGATCAGATTTACTGATGATGTGGTACCCTCACGGGAAAATCAGCCAAAATCAAGCTCAGAAATGAGGATTGGTTATTATTGCAAAATAGTTCTCCGGGAGTCTCTTAAGTTTCTGCACATTTTGCAAGAGAGGGACTATCTCCCTTGTCCTGGACTCCTCTCAAGGATGTTGGTACAGTGAGTAGCCATGGAAGAGAAGATGGAAACAATGTCTCCTCCAGAGCAAAGGGCAGACATGCTTGCTGGCCATTAGAAAAGATGTGGGTTCAGGGGCGCCTGGGTGGCTCGGTTGGTTGGGTGACCAACTTCGGCTCAGGTTATGATCTCACAGTTCATGAGTTTGAGCCCCGCGTCGGGCTCTGTGCTGACAGCTGGGAGCCCGGAGCCTGCTTCGGATTCTGTGTCTCCCCTCTCTCTGCCCCTCCCCTGCTCACGCTCTGTGTCTGTCTCTCAGTAATAAATAAACGTTAAAAAAAATTTTTTTAAAGAAAAGATGCGGGTTCATAAAGATGTGTATGTACACACACACACACACACACACACACACACACACACTGGAATACTACTCGGCAATGAAAAAGAATGAAATCTTGGCATTTGCAACAACGCGGATGGAACTGGAGGGTATTGTGCTAAGTGAGGTAAGTCAGTCAGAGAAAGATACCATATGTTTTCACTCATATGTGGAATTTGAGAAACTTAACAGAAACCATGGGGGAAGGGAAGGGAAAAAAAGTTACAAACAGAGAGGGAGGCAAACTATAAGAGACTCTTAAGTACACCAACTAATCTTTGATAAAGCAGGAAAGAATATTCAATAGAATAAAGACAGTCTCTTCAGCAAGTGGTGCTGGGAAAACTGGACAGCGACATGCAGAAGAATGAGTCTGGACCACTTTCTTACACCAGACACAAAAATAAACCTAAAATGGGTGAAAGACCTAAATGTAAGACAGGAAGCCATCAAAATCCTCGAGGAGAAAGCAGGCAAAAACCTCTTTGACCTCAGCTGCAGCAACTTCTTACTCAACATGTCTCTGGAGGCAAGGGAAACAAAAGCAAAAAATGAACTATGGGGACCTCATCAAAACAAAAAGCTTCTGCCAGAGAAGGAAACAATCAGCAAAACTAAAAGGCAACCGACGGAATGGGAGAAGGTATTTGCAAATGACATATCAGATAAAGGGTTAGTATCCAAAATCTACAAAGAACTTATCAAACTCAACACCCAAAAAACAAAGAATCCAGTGAAGAAATGGGCAAAAGACATGAATAGACACTTCTCTAAAGAAGACCTCCAGATGGCCAACTGACACACGAAAAATGATCAGTATCACTCATCAAGGAAAGACACATCAAAACCACAATGAGATACCACCTCGTACCTGTCAGAATGGCTAACATTAACAACTCAGCCAACAACAGATGTTGGTGAGGATGCGGAGAAAGAGGATCTCTTTTGCATTGTTGGTGGGAATACAAGTTGGTGCAGCCACTCTGGAAAAAAGTTATGGAGGTTCCTCAAAAAATTAAAACTAGAACTACTCTACGACCCAGCAATTACACCACTAGGTATTTATCCAAGGGATACAGGTGTGCTGTTTCAAAGGGGCACATGCACCCCAATGTTTATAGCAGTGCTATAACATTGGAAACAGCCTAAATGTCCATCAACAGATGAATGGATAAAGAAGATGTGGTACGGGGCGCCTGGGTGGCGCAGTCGGTTAAGCGTCCGACTTCAGCCAGGTCACGATCTCGCGGTCCGTGAGTTCGAGCCCCGCATCAGGCTCTGGGCTGATGGCTCAGAGCCTGGAGCCTGTTTCCGATTCTGTGTCTCCCTCTCTCTCTGCCCCTCCCCCGTTCATGCTCTGTCTCTCTCTGTCCCAAATAAATAAATAAACGTTGAAAAAAAAATTAAAAAAAAAAAAGAAGATGTGGTATACACACACACACACACACACACACACACACACACACACACTAAAGTATTACTTGGCAATCAAAAAGAATGAAATCTTGCCATTTGCAACTATGCGGATGGAACTAGAGGGTATTATGCTAAGAAAAATCAGTCAGTCAGAGAAAGACAAATATCATATGACTTCACTCATATGAGGAATTTAAAATACAAAGCAGATGAACATAAGGGAAAGGAAGCAAAAATACTATAAAAGCAGGGAGGGGGACGAACCATAAGAGACTCTTAAATATAGAGAACAGATAGAGGTTGCTGGAGGGGTTCTGGGAGGGGGGATGGGCTAAATGGGTCAGAGGCACTAAGGAATCTACTCCTGAAATCATTGTTGCACCATATGCTAACTAACTTGGATGTAAATAAATAAATAAATAAATAAATAAATAAATAAAAAAGAGAGACGCTTAGGTACAGAGAACAAACTGAGGGATGATGGGGGTGGGGGCAGGGAAAATGGGTGATGGACATTGAGGGGGGCACTTGTCGGGATGAGCACTGGGTGTTGTATGTAAGTGATCTATCACAGGAATCTACTCCCGACGCCAAGAGTACACTGTATAGGCTGTAAATTAGCTAACTTGACCAAAAAAAAATATATTAAAAACAAGAAAAGATTTGGGTTCTCTAAATTTAGAGCCCTCTCCCTAGTGCAACCCACTGTGTGCAGACATCTATCTGGCCCATTGATGCCACCTCCATGGGACTTAGGGACAAGGGGACTAATGTCAATAGGCTCATGATCACACTGTTTACTGTGCCCTGAGTAATGAAGTCCTTTGTCTCTGACCCAAGAATCTCATGTCTTCTGCCGGCATGCACAAGACAATGGTGGGCTCACTTCTTACTCTGCAAGTGGGGGGCAGTCTCAGCCCCTTGCCAGTCTTTGACAGGGGTACAAAGAAGATCCTAGAAAAGCTGGTGGTAAAGCTTATTCATAGTAGGCATGGAAAGCAGACCAGTTGTCTGGGAAGCAGTGGGCTTGGACTCTTTCAGACTATTCCCTCACCAATGAATCTATGACACCCTCATGTAAGCCAGCCCAACATCTGTCCCTACCTGTGGCACTGCTGACATGGCAGTAGTTAGGCCATTCCTCAGTGGCAGCAAACACCATGGTGGCAGATATACTCGCACAACTCAATAACAGCCACCCTTGACTGCCTCATTTGGAGGTCAGGTTCACATGGTACCAAGTGTGGTCTATGATGCATAGCTGTGATTCTGAAAAATATAATTTATGTTATTGTATCTTCACACTAACAGGCACCCGAAAGGTATCAGCTTTTCTTCTTGTTTTTAACTGTAATGTTAATTGACCTGACATTTCTGTGGAACAGGAAAGGGCTTGATGATACAGTGACAAAAATACTACTACTCAACTTGCAGTGTATGTTTTCTTCGGGGTGGGCACTGTGCTAAGGGCTTTTCACGACCTATCTCGCTTGATGCTCGGGACGACACCGTGAATTAGGTCTTATCATCATCTCTAATTTACAGATGAGGAAACTGAGGCCTGGACAGGTTAAGAGATTTCTCCATGAGCACTCTGCTCGGATGTGACAGGGCTGGGACTCCATCCAGGCAGTGTACCTCTAGAGCCTGATTCTCAGTGGGCTTTTCCTGTGTTTGAAAGGTGGAGAGGAGTAGCAGGGCCGAAGATGCTGTCTGATTGATCAAGCATGAGGAAAGCATCATTTCATTTTCCAATCCCATCCCTTTGTCACAGTATGTGGCACATGGGAGGGACTCAGTGAAAGCCACTCTCGCCAAAGTGTCTTGGGAGAGAGATGCTTCGGGGCAGAATCGTCCTCTCCAGGCCTCTGAAACTTTCCACCCTCACCTTCAGAACTGATGCGTAGCTCCCCACTCCCCTACCCCCCAGAGTCATGTCTTCAGAGCCTAGAAGCTTCCTAAAGACATTCAGAACTCTGAAGGTGGCACAGAGCCCCTCTTCTAGTGGTTGTACCCCACCTCCCCACAAGCACCTCCCCATCATGGTTCCCAGACCCAGATCACAATGATAGGAGTTAACATATACTGAGTACTTACCACGTGGCCAGCACCCACTAAGGGGTTCTTAAATGCCAATTCATTTGCATCCCTGTTTAACAGTGAGGCAATTGAGACATAGAGAAGTTGAAGAGTTTTCCCAATTGCCATAGTTGGTACAGGATGCAGCCAGGAAAATCTAAGGCCAGAAAACCACCGCTGTGCTCCGCTGCCTCCTGAAATATAACTTCCTTACGCAGGCTGCCTCCCTTCTGTCCTGCCAATTCCCCTAATGAGGCATTGGGAGCCCTGGGTTTGAGTCCTGGCTCTGCTCTTGACCGGCGGTGTAAACTTGGCCAAGTCCCTTGCCTTCTCTGGGCCTCAAGAACTCCCTCCACACAGAGCCGCCCCTAAATTTAAGCAGGTCTGAACATTTCCTGGGCCTGGGTCCCCTGCCTCATGTTTGTCCCATCCCAGTGGAGCTCATCATTGCCCTCAGGGCCCCACGCACCTATCTTTAGGACATTTGTGGGACCCTTCTCACTCCTCCCTCCCAAGAGTACTTGTGTATGTTTCGGATCAGGCAGCCTTGAGTTCCATTCCCACACTTGACTCACCTGATGACCTGAGTCTAACTGTTTCATCTTTCAAAGCCTCAGTACCCCCTTCCCGGGGTCACTAGGAGGATGTAATAATGTAAAGGTATAAAGTGCGTGGTAAATGATGTGTTCTTGTGGCTCACTCCACCTAGCCAGTCAACAAACTTCAGCACCTTCTGTGTGCCAGGCCCTGTGCTAGGATCTGGAGACAAAGGTGTGCCTTCCTGGGATGGCTGGGAGACAGAAAATAAAGAAGTAAACACACCTATAGGGGCACCTCGATGGCTCAGTCGGTTAAGCGTCCGACTTCGGCTCAGGTCAGGTTGGGCATCACCACGTCGGGCTCTGTGCTGATGAGCCTGGAGCTTGCTTCAGATTCTATGTCTCCCTCTCTCTCTGTCCCTCCCCCACTCGCGTTCTCTCTCTCTCTCTCTCTCTGTCAAAAATAAATAAACATTAAGAAAAAACTTAAAAAAAAAAGTAAACACACCTATAAAGAAGAATGTTCCAAGGGTGACTGGGTGGCTCAGTGGGTTGAGCGTCCGACTCTTGATTTTAGCTCAGGTCATGATCTCACCGAGTTGGGCTCTGAGCTGCTATCGCAGAGCCTGCTTGGGATTCTCTCTCCCTCTCTCTCTGCCCCTACCCTGCTCATGCTTGTGCACGCTCTCTCTCAAAATAAATAAACATGAAAAGAAGAAGGAGGAAGAGGAGGAGGAGGAGGAGGGGGAGGAGGAGGAGGAGGAGGAGGAGGAGGAGGAGGAGGAGGGAGAGAAGAATGTTTCAGGCTGTGATGAATACCAGCAGGAAACAAATAGGTGATGGGACCCAGAGGGCCAGAGGTGGCTGTTTTAGAGAAAGATGTAAAGAAATGCTTCCTAGAGGCAAGAACCCTAGACAAAAAGGATTGACCCCACCCTCATTCCCTGCAGAGTCAAGAACTCAGCACCTCTGAGGCACAGAGGACCTTGGGGGCCAGCAAGCAAAGGGAAGCCACTGGAGGCTTTTTAAGCAGGGGAGTAGCATGGTTGAAATCAGGTTTATTGTTTTGTTTTTTTTTTTTTTAAGTTTATTTATTTATTTATTTTGAGAGAGAGAGAGAGAGAAAGCACACACGCACGTGTGAGCAGGAGGGAGAGAGAATCACAAGCACGCTCCGTGCTGAGAGTACAGAGCCCAACGCAGGGCATCGGACTCTTGATTTCAGCTGGGGTCATGATCTCAGTTTGCGGGTTCGAGCCCCGTGTAGGGCTCTGCACTGATAGTGCGGAGCCTGCTTGGGATTCTCTCTCTGCCCTTTCTCTCTGTCCCTACTCGGCTCGCACTCTCTCTCTCTCTCTCTTGAAATAAACAAACTTACAACAACAACAAAAAAGGCAGCTCTGGCACCAGGTAGAAGAGGGACGAGGGCAGAAGTGGCAGTGGGGAGACCCGTTGGGCAGCAGAAACGATCTGGAATGACCGAAAAGGTCATGGTCTCCTTGGACTTACAGGAGAACTCTATCCAGGAGGCAGGGAAGCATGCTGGTGGATTCTAGGGAGATGGGGTGCTGGGAATAGCGATGCAGGAGATGAGGCTAGACAGGGGCAGGCCCCAAGAGCTGGACTGTCAAAGTCTACCCTGCTGGTCCACTCTGCCTCTTTGTCCTCCTTGCTCCATGACCAACCTCATGCGCTGAAACCTCCCAGGGGCCCCTGCCCACAGGCTGCTTTGGGGGCTCAGCAGGACAAGAGGAGACTAGAGTAATATGGCCTCAGCCCAGCCCCCTCTCTGGTGCCCAGGGTCTCTGCTGCAGGCCCCAGCCCCAGTTCCTGTGGCTCCAGGCTTAGATAAGTGGGGTAGTGGGTCCCACCCACCCCCAAGTTCCTTCGGCGGCCAGGGCTTCCCTCTGTTGCCCCTGGTGGTCTCCTTGCCCTCTGTAAGCGGCCCCTCCCATCCAACCCCCTCAATCACCCACATGCAGGTGTCCTCTGTTCCCTGCTGGCTCCCCACTGAGCTTAAGGGGTTTGGTGATGATGACAGATAACATTTACTAAGCACTCAGAATGTGCCCGGTACTGGACGGAGTGCTTGCTTTCGCTGCCTTAAGTCACTGAGTCCCCTCAGCAGCCCCTGAAGAAGGGCGGTCACCACCCCCTCCTGCTTTCGGCAGCGGGGGACACTGCTGGCCACACAGTCCTCCCAAACACTCCTCTCAATCTTTCCTCCGTGCTCCCTCCTGCTGCTCTTTGTGAGTCACTTCCGACTCTGCCTCCTCTCCCTGACCTGGGAGTGGGGACCTCCCTGGTTGACCCAGGGCCCTCTTCTCTCCCAGGCTGAGCCCATCCTTTCCCATGGCCATCGATGCCCCTGTATGCTGCGGACCCCAAATCTGTGTCTTCGGGCCAGACGTTCTGTCTGAGCTCTAGACCGCTGGGTTGAGATGTCTCTATCTGGATGACACAAGCATCTCAAACTCAGCAAGGGCTCAAACAGAACCCCAGGCTCTTCCCAGAATCTCCCTCTCCGCCACCTTCCTCACCCACCCTCGGGCTCAGGCCAGACTCCCTGAGCCATTCGTGCCACCTGCCTGTCGGGTACCGGCCACTCACCCAGTGTCTAGATTCCACCTCCCAAATACATCTCCACTGTGCCCAGGATGTAGCATCTCTTCTGCGGTGATGGCAGCAACATCCCCTCTTGCCCTGATACAGTCCCACTGAAATGAAAAAAAACAAATTCCTCTGGGTGGCCTCCCACATCCATGTCCTCTCCCACGTTGCACCCTGTTGTTTTGCTTGTCTTCTTTTAGTTC
>NW_024412786.1:2465940-2525687 GCF_014898765.1 Herpailurus yagouaroundi | reverse complement strand
GTTGTCCTGGGTGTATGTCTCCAGTCACTATGGGAGTGTTTCTGTGAGCTTGTGTTGGTGCCAAAATGAAATCGTGTGTGTGTGTGTGTGTATGTGTGTGACAGAGAGAGAGAGAGACAGAGGAGATGACCGTGCATGTGAGTGTATATGGGCCGAGCCTCCCAGACCCCCTGGCCATCCTGCCCAGGCTGCTGTCTCCATCTGTGCTGCCCACATCCCCCAGGCTCAGAGCCCAGGCCACAGTGGGCGGGTGTCATTGAGAGGTCACCCTCACCGCTATGGGTGACTCACTGGGAGGCAGGAAGGAGAGGATCCTGCCTCCCCCAGCCCAGGACACACCCCTTCTGCCCTGAGAGTCCTGGCAGGATGGGCTGGGCCGGGATGCTCTCAGCCAGGCCCTGACGGCCATGGATGTGGGTTGGCCCTCTGAGGCCCTGCAGGTGTCCAGAAGAGCATCACCCCCAGCTTTCCATCCTGGGAAGGGAGGGCAGCCATGGGGCAGGCAGGAGAGGGGCTGGGTCTGGTGTGTGAGCTCAGGGCCCCAAGGCTGGATGTGAGATGTGAGTGTGTGTGTGACGGAAAGACATAGGTCTCAGCCTGCCACTCAGTCCTTCAGTCATTCCCCCTGAACCTCCTCTGGGACCCAGAGCTGAGGCAGACCCAGCCCTACCCTCCGAAACACTCTTCGTGTTGTGAGAGACAGACATAAATATAACCAAGTTAAGTGCCAGGCAGAGCAGGACAGAAGGTGATAACTCAGGAGAGAGAACAGAGGTGTGGCGGGGACACATGGAAAAGCTCCCAGGAGGAGAAACTGAGGCTGGAAGGATAATATTTGACTATGTAGAGGTGGAGGGACAGGGCCCTGAGGGAGGGTGGCATAAATGAAGCCATGGAGGCAGGAGATGTGACCCATTTGTAGGAGGAGGGAGAGGAGTCCTGAGGCATGGGGTGCACGTGGAAAGAGCAGAGGGGGATGGACGAAAAGAAGGTTCGTTCTGGGCCATGGAGAGCCTTAAATGTTTGTGCAAGGAAGCAAGGAGTGAGCAGGGATGTGATACGCCAGGGCTTTGCCTGAGGCTCGTTTCTCTGGGGGTGCTGGGCTGTGGACAGGCAGGAGAGAGAGAGAGGCAGGAAGCCGGGGAGGAGGATGGGTGGCAAGACACAAGGCACCAGAGGGGCAGAGGGCATGGCAGGGAGGGACATGGGTTCATGAGACTGTAGAGAGGCCGGAACTGGGTGGAGTGGAGCAGGAGAGATGCAGCCTCTGAGGCTCAGTAGAACGACCTTGGCCGGCAGGGATTCCCCAGCGGGTAGTCCAGAGGGAGGGGTGGGGGCAGGATGCTGATTTCAGACAGTGTCCCCTGGGTGGAGGTGCCCAAGAGAGGTCCCAGAGAGGTAGCAGCTAGAGATGTGGGCCCTGGCATGGCAAGGCAAAGGGAGGGAGGGAGAGGGCGAACCCGGAGAGGGCGAACCCGGAGAGGGCTGAGGTCTGAATGGGGAGAATTTAGAAAAGGAGGAAGTGCCACATAGAGATCACATTCCCGGGAACGTTTGGAAGGAAATCCAGAGGAGAGAAAATCTGCTCCATCACCACGATCGTCCTCATCATTTGCTACTTATTAAACACTCAGCGTGCAGGGCACTGAGTGTTTGTACAGGCGTGACCTCATTTCGTAGACACAACAAACATCCCTGCAGACGAGGACACTGAGGCACGGGGCTCAGGGCCACACAGCTGGCACGTGGCCTCCTAGCTAGGATTTAAGTACAGGACTTAAGACTCCAGAAGCCAACGTGGGTAGTAGGATGTTGGAAGACCTATAGAGCAGTTTCTATGTGTTCCGAAAGCCAGCTTCTCAAGGACGGGGGCCAGTGGGTGGCAAGGAAGTAGGGAGGAGGGGAAAGAGGCAGGCTGTGGGTGAGGGAGCAGGCCTGGGGGCGGGGAGGGCCGGTGGGCCCGGTTCCTGATCCACCTCCCCTCCCCAGTGGTGTGCCCTCTGCCCTGCATGAACGGCGGCCAGTGTTCCTCCCGAAACCAGTGCCTGTGTCCCCCGGACTTCACCGGTCGCTTCTGCCAGGTGCCCGCTGGAGGAGCTGGCGGGGTCACCGGCGGCGCAGGCCCCGGGCTTGGCCGGTCCGGGGCCCTGTCCACAGGCGCGCTTCCGCCCCTGGCTCCAGAAAGCGAGTCTGTAGCCAGCAAGCATGCCATCTACGCGGTCCAGGTGATCGCTGATCCGCCCGGGCCCGGGGAGGGGCCCCCTGCCCAGCATGCAGCCTTCCTGGTGCCCCTCGGGCCGGGACAGATCTCAGCGGAAGGTACCGGACCACGGGGAGACCCGGGGTGGCCGAAGTGGGCGGACACTAGGGTGGCGGGAACGGAATGAGCGACCGCACCCGCAACCGGTGGCGCGGGGCAGCCCTGAAGCCACCGTGCCCCGCCCCCCCCCCCCAGTGCAGGCCCCGCCCCCCGTGGTGAACGTGCGCGTGCACCATCCTCCCGATGCTTCGGTCCAAGTTCACCGCATCGAGGGGCCGAACGCCGAGGGCCCAGCCCCCTCGCAGCACCTGCTGCCGCACCCCAAGCCCCAGCACCCCCGGCCACCCACCCAGAAGCCCTTGGGCCGCTGCTTCCAGGACACACTGCCCAAGCAGCCTGTGAGTGAATCCACAGTCCAGCTGGACCGGACCTTCGGTCTCCCAGGGTTGTCCTGTCCCAACTAAACGGGGACTGCGCAAAACGGGGGCCCACGGGCTGAGGAGGGAGGAGAAGGGCCTGGGGAGGGAGGCTGGGTGGGGCTGGGCGCCCTGTGACCCCAGTCCCAACTTCCCCTAGTGCGGCAGCAACCCCCTCCCCGGCCTCACCAAGCAGGAAGACTGCTGTGGGAGCATCGGCACCGCCTGGGGCCAGAGCAAGTGCCATAAGTGCCCCCAGCTGCAGTGTGAGTGCCTGGGCTCCGGACCCCCGTCACTGCAGGGTGGACCTCCGCATACCTCTTCCTACCCTGCAGGGGAGGACCCAGCCGGTGCCGCCGCCCGAGCCTCTCCCTGCCCACCAGATTCCTCTCACCCATCCCACTCTGCTCCTCCCCGTGGCCCTCCTTTCCCGCCTCCCCTGCAGGACCCCCAGTGTCCTCCCCTGCCACCGTCTCCTCTCTCTGCAGACACAGGGGTGCAGAAACCGGGACCTGTACGTGGGGAGGTGGGCGCTGACTGCCCTCAGGGCTACAAGAGACTCAACAGCACCCATTGCCAGGGTACGGCCAGCCAGGAGATTCTGTGGGCTGGCGGGGCAAGCCAGTTGTCACTGGGGGAGGCCCCGAGGTGACTGAGGGAGCAGGCGGGGCTGGGGCAGGACCCTGAGGTGTTCCGAGTAGCTTGCTGTCACCCTATGGCCCCAGACTAGAGGGATCACATTCCTGCTTACCACAGACATCAACGAGTGCGCGATGCCCGGCATGTGTCGCCATGGTGACTGCCTCAACAACCCCGGCTCCTATCGCTGCGTCTGCCCGCCTGGCCATAGCTTGGGCCCCTCCCGAACGCAGTGCATTGGTGAGAATGGGGGGGCTCAGGTCCCTGGGAAGTCACAGGCATGGACCTCCAAGCAGCAAGCGGCAAGGATCAGAGAGGTCACAGAGGTCACCGTGTGGTCAAGGGTTGATTGCAGGAGGATCGAGGCCCAGAGCCGATAGGATCAGGGATAAGTGGGGTCAGGAGTCACTTGAGATCTGGTCAGAGGTCACATGGGGTCAGGGACTATATAGAGTAGGGTTTGTAGGAGATCATGGTCTTGGTGGGTAGGAGAGATAAAGCCCTACATACAGCAGCTAGAACCAGGGGTCAGTGGGGCCAGCGGTCACAGAGATTTCAGGGGTCACATGAGGTCAGAGAAACACGGGTTCGGGGATCACGTGAGTTCGGGGTCACCTGAGGTCAGAGGCCACAGGAGGATCAAGGGTTGTCTGGGCCAGAGAGGCAAGGCCTGGAGCAGCTTGGAAGAGGGACATGGGCGGCGATCAGGCCCAGGTGACCATGCCTGCCACTGGCCCCCGCAGCGGACAAGCCAGAGGAGAAGAGCCTGTGCTTCCGCCTGGTGAGCCCGGAGCACCAGTGCCAGCACCCGCTGACCACGCGCCTCACCCGCCAGCTCTGCTGCTGCAGCGTGGGCAAGGCCTGGGGCGCGAGGTGCCAGCGCTGCCCGGCTGATGGCACTGGTGAGCCTGGGGCATGTGGGGCGAAGGGGCCGTCTCTGTGCCCGTCCAGGAAACACTCACTTCTCTGCCCCTCCCTCTGGCCGCAGCTGCCTTCAAGGAGATCTGTCCAGCTGGGAAGGGCTACCACATCCTCACTTCCCACCAGACCCTCACCATTCAAGGCGAAAGTGATTTTTCCCTTTTCCTGCACCCTGACGGGCCACCCAAGCCCCAGCAGCATCCTGAGAGCCCCAGCCGGGCACCGCCACCTGAGGACGCGGAGGAAGAACGAGGTCTGGCCTGAGCCTTTCTGTTCCCTGACAGATGATGAATGCCTTAAGACTCGATCCCCTGGCTCCCCACCCACAGATGTGACCTCAGGGTCTAACCCCTAGCTCCTCATCCTTGACCTCATCACTGACCCCCAGAATCAACCCTCTCGTCCCGAACCAAGGTTGTCACCCCAGGATTTGACCCCCTGATGGACAGGATCTGACCATCCATTGCCCTCCGGATCTGTTCCTCTGACCCTGGAACCCCTTTGATTTCCAAACCAGGGCACTGATCCAGTCCGAATGCTGTCCCTAGATCTGACCTTCTGTCTCCCGACCCAAGGATTTGGCCCTAGCTGTAGCCTCCTGAGTCTTGCTCGATGACCCAAGGACCTTGACCAACCATCGCTCCCCATACCCGCTCCCCTGACCCGTGATGCAAACGCCCCCTGGCTCCAGGGTCTAACTTTTGACACCTGACCCAGAGACATGACTGCTGAACTCTTAGAGACCCTAACCACAAATACCAACTGCCAATCCCAGTCTCAACTCTCTTTTCCCAGCCCTGCGCTAATGGCCCCATCTTCCTCCCTTTTAGGGGTGAGCACGGACTCAGTGAGTATGAGAGCGCAGGTGGGAGGAGCGGGAAAGCTAAGGAGACAGAGGGCTCATGCTGCTGTCACTCACAGCCAGTGATGGAGGAACAGTCGGCACAGCAGAGCCACCTGACCGCCACCACATCTCCTGCCAGGCCCTACCCTGGTGAGCTGGGCGGTGCTGGAGGAACCAGTCCTCAAGGACTGTCACTGGGGGGTGGTTGACAGCTTAGCCATCCGGGGATAGTGAAGATGGGTGTGAAGTCCCAGCCACTGGCCTACCCCCTGACGGCGAACACTGTCACCTACAGAGTTGATCTCCAGGCCCTCGCCTCCCACCGTGCGTTGGTTCCTGCCAGACCTGCCCCCTTCCCGCAGTGCAGTGGAGATTGCTCCTACCCAGGTCACAGGTAAGACCTGCCCACGTAGGCCATGTCCTGGAGAGGCCAGGTCCCCTCCCTTACCGCCCCCTCCCTCCATCATTCCTGAGCACTAACCCTCCACCCAGGCTTCCTGTGTGCCTGGCCCTGGGCTGGGCTCTGGGGAAGCCTTGGTGTGCAACCTTGAAGGATCCGGGTATTGTGGTGGTCAGCCCAGTCTGGCGGTGCTTATTCATTCATTCATTCAGTACTTATTGAGTACCTGTTATGTGCCAGACACGGTTTAGGTGCTGGGGATACAGTAGTAAGCAAAAGGCAAACATTCCCTGTTCTTGCACAGTAAACAGAAAACAGATCAGTAACTAAAAATCCAGGATGTCTCATAAATGCCATGAAAAAGTAAACCAGAGAAGAAAAGAAGTCTGGGGATTATGATAATATGTAGGGTGGCAATGAGAAAAGGCTAGCAGGGCTTTAAAGAGTGTTGGAAATTAATGAGAAGAAGTGGGGAAGAAATGGGTGTGCAGGTTGGGAAAACGGGACATTCCAAGTGAAGTTTAGGCAAAGGCACGGAGACATGGAAACGCTGGTGGAGGAGGGAAAACCACACAGCCCCGTGTTTCTGAACCAAGGGAGGGCCGACGCGTGGAGCCTTGTTCAGAGGCTTGGGTTTGATCCCAAAGGCTGTGGGAAGTGTCTGTAGGGTTTGGGGCATCATGATAATTGCTAGCTATGGCTGAGCAATTGCCTTGTGCCAGGCACCGACCGGAGAGTTTTACGTACTAAACATCACTTAACCTTCTCATACTCTGAAAGTGAACGCTGGTAGCTTCATCTTCCAGATGAGAAAAACAGGTTCAGTATCTTGCCCGCAGATCACACATCTGAGCCAGGTTCAAGCCCAAGTCTGTGTGGACTCCAAAGCTACAAGGGAGCCACCGGCCCCATCGAAATCTAGGAGGCTAGATGGGCTGGGGGAGGGGGGAGTGATGGCTCAGGCAGAAGGTGGCTGCCCAGGAGGCCTGTACAGGCTAGGACAATGCAGTGACAGCCCTGGGGGTTGTGGGAATGTGGGGGAAGAGGCATCTGGGGAGGCTTCTCAGAGGAGAGGGTGTTAGGTGTAGGGGGAGATACTCTAGGCAAAAAGAGCAGCTCACCAGGTGTGTTTGGGTGGGGCAGGGTTCAGGGTCAAGGCCTGGGCTGCAGGTGGGGGGGGGGGGAGGGGGAAGGGGAGTGAGGGAGTTCAGTGAGACTGTTGACAAAGAAAGTGAAGGGGGTTTCTGGATCTGACTGCCTACATATCCACAAAGGGGCAAGCCAGATTCCCAGGAAAGAGCTCCTGCCTGCCTTGGGAAGGGACGGAAGTCAACCATTCTGGAATGGGGGACCCGGGTCCCTAAGGCAAGGGTGTTGGGGTCACTGGGCTAGAGGATATGGGAGTAACAGATGCTGCGGGATTTTAAATATTGAGGTGACTGGAGGGGAGGGTCTTAGAGCCCCTTGGGTAGGGGCATTGGGATGACTGAGGCCCTGAGGGGACGTGATCGGGTTTGGGGTGACGGGGAGACAGAATATAGTGAGTAGAAATAGAAATATCAGGGATCCTGGAGTTGAGGAGAGGGATGTCAGGGACCCGGGGTTGCTATCTGGGGTCGTGATGCTGGGGTTATCTGGGATAGAGGTATAGGAAATCCTAGGATTGGCGTATGAGTGCACAGGGGCCTGAGGTCATGGTGTGACCAGGCTCAGGTATCTGGGTTATTAAGAATGGGGTATGGAGGTCCGCCCGGGGAACGTGGCAGAAAGTGAGTGCTCCCTGCTCAGCCCCATGCTGCCCCCGGCCCCCGCCCCCCCCCCCCCAGAGACAGACGAGTGCCGACTGAACCAGAACATCTGTGGCCACGGCGAGTGCGTCCCGGGCCCCTCGGACTACTCCTGCCATTGCAATCCGGGCTACCGGTCGCACCCGCAGCACCGCTACTGCGTGGGTGAGCGCGGGCGGCCGGGCGGGCGGCCCGGGGGCGGCCTCGGGTCCCCATATCCCTCTGACGTCTCGCCGCCCGCGCGTCCTTCCCAGACGTGAACGAGTGCGAGGCGGAGCCGTGCGGCGCCGGGAGGGGCATCTGCATGAACACGGGCGGCTCCTACAACTGCCACTGCAACCGCGGCTACCGCCTGCACGTGGGCGCCGGGGGGCGCTCGTGCGTGGGTGAGCGCGGCCGGGCCGGGGCGGCGCGGAGGCTGGGGGGATGGGGGGCCCTCGTCCCGGCCGCCGCGTAACCGCCTCTGCCGCCCCTGGCGCCCCCCTCGCGCCCTCTTCCTCCCGCGCAGACCTGAACGAGTGCGCCAAGCCCCACCTGTGCGGCGACGGCGGCTTCTGCCTCAACTTCCCCGGTCACTACAAGTGCAACTGTTACCCCGGCTACCGGCTCAAAGCCTCACGACCGCCCGTGTGCGAAGGTGGGGGAAGACCCCATCCGGGCCGACAGGGGGTCCTCCGCTGTCCCTCGGCCTGGCGTGGGGGCAGGGGGCCTGGACTCCAGCTCTGGGCCCCTCAGAGGTTGGGGTGCGGGAGCCCTGAGGTCCCAGTGGGCCCCGTTGATCCGTGACGGAGGGAGGTCCTGCCAAGGATACTGAGGGCCTGGTCGGTCGCGATGTCCCCAAATGGGTCTGCCTCCTTCTCGCCTCACCCACGCAGACATCGACGAGTGCCGAGACCCTAGCTCCTGTCCGGATGGCAAATGCGAGAACAAACCCGGGAGCTTCAAGTGCATTGCCTGTCAGCCCGGCTACCGCAGCCAGGGGGGCGGGGCCTGCCGCGGTGAGGGCGGGGCCTAGATGCCGGACGGGCGGCTTCGAAGGCAAATGGGCGGGGCCCATCCGGGAGGGGTCCCCCGCGACCGGGGAGTTTCGGGGTCCGGTTACGGCAGGGGCAGGGCTTATGTTCGCGAGAGTCGCCTCGCAGGCGGCGCCCCCCATACTGGGCGGGGGAGACCCCCACCCCGACACAGTGCCAGGCCCAGTGGGGTGGCGACCGAGGTGAGTCTCCTCTGCCGCAGACGTGAACGAGTGCGCCGAGGGCAGCCCCTGCTCACCGGGCTGGTGCGAGAACCTCCCAGGCTCCTTCCGCTGCACGTGCGCCCAGGGCTACGCGCCTGCGCCGGATGGCCGCAGTTGCCTGGGTGAGCCCCAGCCCTGCCAGTCAACGCCCCCCGCACCCACGCCGCGCGCAAACTGGGGACCGAGTCTGTCCCACGGTGGGCAGGAGATAGATGACGCACCCTCCAGTTCACGGATCTAGTCACTCATTTTCTCAGCGAACCTAGCCCGTGGAGAGACCACCAGGATTTCTGTGTAGGAAGGGTCTTAGCAGGCAAGGCTCTAGCTGCTTTTGCAAAGCAGATTCCTTAAATTTAAAGAAAAGAAAAACCTCTAAAAGAATGGGGAGAGGCGTTAGTAGTCCCTCTGCACTGTTTCTTTTTCTTGTTTTAGAGAGAGGGGAGAGGGGCAGAGGGAGAAAGAGAGAGAGGATCTTAAGCAGACTGCACACACAGTGTGGAGTCTATCCTACGACCGGAAGATCATGACCTGAGCGGAAACCAAGAGTCAGTCGGTCACTTAACCTAACCGACAGCCACCCAGGCGCCCTGGCACTAATGTTTCTTATGCACCAAGAAGTCTGGAGAGTGCAAGGCCGTGGGCCTGGATGGAATGTGGGTGCAGGGCTGGGAGGAGGGGAGACCTGAATTGTCTTAAAGAACCAACAGAAATTAGCCAAGCAAAGGAAGTCAGCACCAGTGGACGCAGAGGTGAAAAACAGTGCTGCATGTGCAGGGAACGGTAAGGTAGAAGCAGAGAGTGGGGGCTGAGGCTGGCTGGTGAGGGGCAGGACCCGACGCCCTGGGCCTCAGCCCCTGGAAGGCCCCTCTAAGCCCTGCCCAGGAGGTTGGTTAAGCTTCATCCTGAGGGCGCTATAAGGCACCTGAAGCATTTTAAGGGGAAGGGGGACAAGATTCACCATTTGCTGTAGAAAGTTTCCTGATGCTGGGTGTGGAGAGTAGCTGGAGGTCTACTGATGGCTCAGAACACAGATAGTGGTGGATGTGATGAGAGAAGTTGCCTCAGGATGGTCATGAGATGATGTGATAGTAGAGAAATATTAAAGCAGATTCCCCGGGGCTTGTTAACTGTATGCCCAGGTGGGGGTGGGGGTGGGGGTGGGGGAGGGGAACAAGGAACCCTCCAGGGGTCTGGTTTGGGTGACTCTGCGGGTGGTGCTGTTCACTGGGATAGGGTCTCTAGACGTGGTGCATATTTGAGAAGGAAGACACCCAAGTTTCATGCTGGACAAGTTGAGTGGGTGGTTTCTGCCGGCCTCTGGGCTGGAGATGACAGCAAAAGGTGGGCCATACAGGTTGGAAGCCTTGGGCCGAACACCCCCCGCCCCCAACACACACACACCCCTAGAACTGTGGACGTCGGGGGCCGTGGAGCCTTAGGGAGCGTCTGCTCAGCCGGGGGGGGGGGGTGGGTCCAGTGAGGGGAGCCTCACAGAGCCTTGTGGGCAATACCACATCAGCGGAAGGCAGGGGTCTAGGAGTGGGAGATGGGGAGGAGGGATGGAAGGAGGCCCAAGGAGCACCAGCTGAGAAACTGGGGGAGGAGAGGCTCCCAGGGCGGAGGAGGATAAAGCAAATGCAACAGAGAGGTTCTTGTGAAATAAGAACTAAGTGGTAAGATGAGAAAGCTCCCGGTGACCTTGCTAGGGTGGTTTCTGTGGCACGAGGGGGTTAGGAGGTGGCAGGTAGCAAGTGAGGCGGAGCGAGACCTGGGGCTGCCGGAATGGGGTGTAGGGTTGTAGGCTGAGGAGATGGCATGAAAATGGGCGAGGGGATGACAAGGGCAGCTGGGGGAGGGGCCACGGACAGGGAAAGGGACATCTCTTGCCCTAATGGGAGCCAGAGGGGAACGGATGTCATGATTTGCAGGAGGTTAAAAGAGATTCCTCTCAATTCTCTCACGTACAGTGAAGAGCCTGAGTCCACTCGGAGACTTGTAATGGCCAGTAGAGGTTTGGGACTGCCCAAGGGCGTGGGAGCTGTCTAGGGGCTTTCCAAAGGTCCAGGCTTGGGAGGTGGGGGAGGGTAGCCTTGGCCACACTGAGGATGGGGCGGGCCCAGAGGCCAGAGGGAGTGGCTGTGGCCCAGGGTGCACAGTCTGGCAGCTGCCCGCACCCCTCTCAGCACCCAGGATCTGGAGACCCGGAGGCAGGCATGGCCTGCCAGACCGGTGAGGAGGAAGGAGAGATGTTCGTGGGCCCCTGCGAAAGAAGGCGAGGTAGGGGACTTGAGAATAGCAGAGGCAGTGGGAAGGAAGCAGCATCTGAGATGTCCAAGGTGGGGCAGATCCCAGCCCCTGTCCTGAGAGTGAGTGGCTGCCACTGAGGTCAAGGTCACAGAAACTGCTCAAGGGTGTAAGGTCAGAGGCTGGGGCCAGCTGGCCACATGGATGCTGAACACTTCTAGGATGGGGAGCAAGATAGAGGGAGAGAGACTAGGAAGGTGAGTGCCGACAGCAGCAGAGAAGGTGAAGGCTGGCATGGGGTCAGGTGCACCTCAGAGGCGGAGCTTGGTTTGGAGGGGGGGGGGGTTGGAGGTGTGGCCAAGAGCCAGCTCTGGCAGAAATGACCGCAGAGAAGCATGCTCTCAGGGGAAAGCCAAGCTCCTTCACTGCACAAGGAGAAGACACTGTTGTGGGAGAAGGACAGAGAATAGAGGAGCTTATTCACATGGGAAGAAAGGGAGCCATGGCAGGTAGGGGAAGGGGAGAGCAGCTGGGGAAGAGGGGGTGGGGAGGGTGCCCTTTTTGGAGAGGATGGATGAAGGTTGGGGAGGCTTGAGCTCTTTGGAATCGGACACGGCCCAGGGTCCCTGGCAGCACCTGGCCTGGTCACCAGGGCATGGTGTGCCACATGGAGGGCGGGTTAGGGTCCCGTGCTTCCCTTCAGCTCCCCTGGCCTCCACTCTGGTGCTCCACGCCATAGGCACGGGCGGGAAAAGGGTGGCAGACGCCCGAGACCATCCCCATGCTGGCCCTCTGACCCCGCCTTGTGCCCTGCAGATGTGGATGAGTGTGAGGCCGGGGATGTGTGTGACAACGGCATCTGCACCAACACGCCAGGCTCCTTCCAATGTCAGTGCCTCTCCGGCTACCATCTATCAAGAGACCGGAGCCGATGCGAGGGTGAGTGGGGCCTAGAGCTGGGGATTAACTTGTTCCTCCCTATCCTGGGACTTCTAAGCCCAGGCTCCAAGTTCGGAGCTACCTGTAAACAGGTCAGGCACTCCCATGTCCAGCCCGCATCCCTATCCAAGATTGGGCGTGGAGTGTAGACCTGACCCACAGATTGAGTGTGGAGGGGGAGCCTGGGCAGCCTCAGGCTGAGTAGGATCAGCTCATGAGATTCTCCACCTCTTTGATCCCCTACAGATATTGATGAGTGTGACTTCCCTGCCGCCTGCATTGGGGGTGACTGCATCAACACCAATGGCTCCTACCGATGTCTTTGTCCTCAGGGGCACCGGCTGGTCGGCGGCAGGAAGTGCCAAGGTATGGGGGTATTGGCTGAGAGTTCCTCAGGAGGAGTGGCAGGGAATGACAGTAATCTCCTAGACACCCTGTTGACCTGTCTTTCCATCCATCTGTCCATCCACCCGCTCACTCACCCTTCCACTCCACCCACAATAGCAACAGTAATAATGACGTAGTTGCATGGTGACCTTTCCATGCATTAGTGGACAGGAGTTTCCAGAGAACCTGCTATTTGCCAGCTTCTATACTACGTACTAGGAATAGAGCAGTGATCCAGGACTCCCACTGGGGGAGGCTGACATGTAAATTGATTCTTACTGTTCAGAGTGCTGGGAGCCAAAAGAGGTCTGGAGGGGTGATTAATTGCAACGGAGATGTGACGGTTGAATTGGAACTTGGAACATGTATATGGTCCCCTAAAGCATAAATAGGTTCCCTAAGTAGAGAGAAGCAT
Source organism: Herpailurus yagouaroundi (assembly GCF_014898765.1). Lineage (NCBI taxonomy): Eukaryota > Metazoa > Chordata > Mammalia > Carnivora > Felidae > Herpailurus > Herpailurus yagouaroundi. The sequence continues at coordinate 2,513,198 of NW_024412786.1, read as the reverse complement.
GGGATGGCATTCCCGGCCCGAAGAACAATGTATGTCAGAGCACGGAGATCTGGAAGGAGCTAGTTGTGATTTTAGGGGACAGTGCCCTGAACATAGACTCGGGAGTGCCGGTGTTTAGAATACAGGATGATGAAATTGAAAGATACCAGGAGACCAAACTCAAAGGCCTTGAATGCCAAGCTGAGAGTGAGGGCTCCATTCTGTTGCCGGTAACAGCCACTGCAGGTTTTGGGAAGAATACAGTGAATGTGCACACATCTACCCACATGCACAGACAGGAAAGAGCGCACTCCCTATTGTGTGCACTTTGAGATCAAAGTGGAAGTTCGGGTTCTGAACTTGTGTGAGTCCCTGGAGGCACATCCCCCCCCCCCCCCCCGCAAGAAGCGACTGGTTTCCTTGGAGCTACTCTTCCTGCCTCCCTCACTCCCCACAGACATAGATGAATGCAGCCAGGACCCCGGCCTGTGCCTTCCCCACGGGGCCTGCGAGAACCTGCAGGGCTCCTATGTTTGCGTCTGTGACGAGGGCTTCACGCCCACCCAGGACCAGCACGGCTGTGAGGGTGAGTGTCCTCCAGGCTCCTCCTCAGACTAGACAACTCCCCTGAGCTGCAGCTGGGGTTCAGAGACTTTTCCTGGTCCTACCCTCTGGAATCTGGGGAACGGGAAGAAATCCCTTTTGCCTGAGAGTCCAGTGGACCTGGACCGCACAGGAGAGCCCTGAACCTCACACTGAGGATGGAGCTTGGCTCTGACCGGGCGGCTGAGGGGAGCGAGGGAGTGTGGGGCAGCCGGGGCATGAGGTCGGTGGGCAGCGTGGACAGCAAGACCGTCTGCAGGACCCTGAGCTGCCCTCCTCTCCCCTCAGAGGTGGAGCAGCCCCACCACAAGAAGGAGTGCTACCTTAACTTCGACGACACCGTGTTCTGCGACAGTGTACTGGCCACCAATGTCACCCAGCAGGAGTGCTGCTGCTCGCTGGGGGCTGGCTGGGGAGACCACTGCGAGATCTATCCCTGCCCAGTGTACAGCTCAGGTCAGGAGCCGGGCAGGCCTTTCCCCTGCCCAGAGTCTCAGTTTCTTCATTTGGAAACGGACGGGGAGAAATGGCCCCTCCCTGGATAGGTGGGAAATGAGGCGGAGAGCCCCGACAGAAGCACGCACGCGCTCAGTCCCGCCTCCTTTCTTCCCCACGGCCGCTCTCTCCCCGCAGCTGAGTTCCACAGTCTCTGCCCAGACGGGAAGGGCTACACCCAAGACAACAACATTGTCAACTATGGCATCCCGGCCCACCGTGGTAAGCCCCGACACGGCTCCGCCCACCGGACACGCCCCTCCCCGCCCCGCCCACCGAGGTCGGTAGTGCTAACTGGGGTAGGCCCCGCCCACACCGTCATCGTCTGCCCCGCCCCTGTCACGCCCTCGTCCGCCTCCGGAAAAGCCTCTCCCACTGAGTTTGCTCCGCCCCCGCGGTAAGCCCCGCCCACACTTCCCTGGCTGCGGGCCTGAGCCGCCCGGGAGGTAGAGGCCGCAGGGCGCCCACGGCTTGTCACTCCGCAGACATCGACGAGTGCATACTGTTCGGGGCAGAGATCTGCAAGGAGGGCAAGTGCGTGAATACGCAGCCCGGCTACGAGTGCTATTGCAAGCAAGGCTTCTACTACGACGGGAACCTACTGGAGTGCGTGGGTGAGCGCAGATGGTCCCAGTGGCCGTGGGCCAGCAGCCGGGAGACACGCACAACCACCCGACTTCGGGCTGGTTCCCTCCACTCGTGCTTTTCCTCCCCGCAGACGTGGACGAGTGCTTGGACGAGTCCAACTGCCGGAACGGAGTGTGTGAGAACACGCGCGGCGGCTACCGCTGTGCCTGCACGCCCCCCGCCGAGTACAGCCCGGCGCAGCGGCAGTGTCTGAGCCCGGAGGAGATGGGTGAGGCCCGGGCCTGCCGGCTGGGGAAACAGGAGGGGAGCGGGGACTGGGCCAAGCTGTGACCGCCACTCCCATCCATGCCCTCGCTACCCCCTAGACGTAGACGAGTGTCAGGACCCGGCAGCGTGCCGCCCTGGCCGCTGCGTCAACCTGCCGGGCTCCTACCGCTGCGAGTGCCGCCCGCCCTGGGTGCCCGGGCCCTCCGGCCGCGATTGCCAGCTCCCCGAGAGCCCAGCCGGTGAGGGCAAGAGTTGTCTTGGGCCAATTCCAGGGCCTGGGCTGCCGGGTGGAGCCCCGGGGTCGCGGCTCCCCACGAGGCTTGGTTGGAGCAGGGACCTAGTGTCCCCGTTTCGGGCCCCCCAGCTGAAGCCAGGTCTCCCTTGGTAGAGCGTGCCCCGGAGCGACGGGATGTGTGCTGGGCCCAGCGCGGAGAAGATGGCATGTGCGCGGGTCCCCTGGCCGGGCCAGCCCTCACCTTCGACGACTGCTGCTGTCGTCAGGGCCGCGGTTGGGGAGCCCAGTGCCGCCCTTGCCCGCCACGCAGCGCTGGTGAGCCTCCCCAGAGGGGTTTGCGGAGTGCTGGGGCAGGAGCCAGGGTGCTGCTTTCGCGTGGCTGACCGCCCCCGCTCCTCCCAGGGTCCCAGTGCCCAACGTCACAGAGTGAGAGCAATTCCTTCTGGGACGCGAGCCCCCTGCTGCTAGGAAAGCCCCCTCGAGGTGAGTATAACGGGAGGGCACAGAATAATAATGTGGGGGCGGGGGGGTCCCCAACCATCTGCTGGCAGAGGTGAAGGTTGATGTCTGCATTTTCCCCACCGGCACAGAAGAGGACAGCTCGGAGGAGGACTCGGACGAGTGCCGCTGCGTGAGTGGCCGCTGCGTGCCGAGGCCCGGCGGCGCCGTGTGCGAGTGTCCGGGCGGCTTCCAGCTCGACGCCTCTCGTGCGCGTTGTGTCGGTGAGCCGGCCCGCGGGGGTGGGACCGGCCCCCAGGCCAAGACCAGAAGTTGGTGGAGGGGCCGGGGCCAAGGCTGGCAGCCCGGGGGAGGCACGGGGCCACACGCTAAGGGGGCTGCGTGCTCTGGCGCCCTGGCGAAGCTCGCACCTGTCGCCCCCACCTGCAGACATCGATGAGTGCCGAGAACTGAACCAGCGTGGGCTGCTGTGCAAGAGTGAGCGCTGCGTGAACACAAGCGGGTCCTTCCGCTGCGTCTGCAAAGCTGGCTTCGCACGCAGCCGCCCACACGGGGCCTGTGTGCCCCAGCGCCGCCGCTAACGAGGCCCTCAGCCATCAGCGAGGGGTTCCCGCCTGACCCTCGGGGTGAACTCAGTCTCTCACCTGTGTTCCCACTCGGGGCTCGGACCCAGGAACTCTCCGGGGGTCTTAGGCCCCTTCCTGCGCCCCGAGTTCTGAGGGCGCCCTTACAGGCGCCGCCCAGTTCGCAGGTGGAGTTTGGGACTCTCAGGCACTGAGGTCCTTCCTCCCAGAGGGCGTTTCCTGGAAACTGATAAATCAAATCATGCCTCTGCACTCTCGGCTTGTCCAAGCGAATTGATGTTCCCGTCTGTGGTGGGCGTGGACTTCGCAGGGCAGCGCCATACCCAAGCCTTCTGGGAGGGGCTACACTGAGCCCAGCACAGGGGTGTGAAATAGAATTTATTGTGGCTCTGATTATGTACACGTGAGATGTGCCTGGCCGGGCTGGCCGGGCTGGCCTGGTTTGTACAATAAATACATCCGCGGGGCCTGCTCTCCGCGGCTGCGAGCGCCCATATGGCAAGTTCAGTCCAGCTTCCGAGTTCCCAGCTTCATGGGGCCCTTGGCTGCCTTCTTTTCAGCGCGTTTGGCTTCCATCTCCCGCCGACGCTCCTCGCGCTTCTTCCGGGCCAGCTCGGCCTTCCCTTGCCCTGGGAGCAGGAGGAGGAGGAGGAGGAGGAGGAGGAGGAGGAGGTGGGCGGAGGGCTTCAGGACCACTGGGGCCTCAGCTTCCCAGCCTGCCCCTGCCCCCAGTCTGTCTGCCCGGACGAGAAGGGGAAGCACTCACGGCTCTCGGTCTCCAGACCCTCCCAGTTGTCATCGCCCCATGAATCAGGTCTCGGCTGAAAGGGAAGTGTGGTTGGAGTGCAGGTGGACTCCCGGCTGAGGTCCACCCCGGTCTGAACCCTCATGGGAAAAGGTGCCAAGTACCTGAGCGCTGGTCTCCCGGCGTGATGACACAGCAGCAAAGGGATCACCTTTGTCACTGGGCTCCGAGCCACCCCAGTTATACTCGCTGGCCAGCCGTGTGCCCTCAGGCGGTGGCTCCGGGGGACTTGGCTCCTGCCAGCCCTGCTCCCACGAGCCCTCGGCTTCCCAGCTGGCCCAGTCTGACTCGGATTTTGGGTCCAGGTTGCTGGTCTGAAGAAGATGGGGAGGTAGTGCCCAATGGTGGGGGGTGCCCAATGGCTGGCCTCCCCCTCCCCCATAGGCACACCACTGTCTGTCCCACCCTGCTTACCTGCCCGGCACGGCTAGCTCGGCCCCCAGTACTCCAGTCCTCCTGCTGGGCCAACACCGATTCGGCCTCCTGCTGCAGTGTGGGAAGGAGAGCGCGACCATAGGCGCTCCAGCCCCCACGCAAAGGGCAAGGAAGCCTGCCTGCCCCTTCCCAGCCACGGACTCCACCCTTTCTTCTTTGGCATTCCATCTCGCTCCTCAAGCCTTGCTTCCCATCTATAGAGTGGACATGCCATCACTCCTCTGAGGCTGGGGAAGGAGATCTAGATGTTCCACACCGTTCCCCACAGCCTCAGACCCGACACTGTTGTCAGCAGATGGGGAAATCGGGCCCCAAGGTCTGCCCCCATTCCCATCAGGGTAGCCCCACTCCATCCTCAGCCCATCCCCCACAGGCCTGGGGGTGGCCTCTCCTTACTGACTCCTGGAGCTACTGGAGGACAGGGAGAAGAGAGTGAAGAAGACAAATGGGCTGCCCCCAAAACCGCCACCGTTTCCATCCCCGCTCCCAGGGGCCCCTGGGGCTTAGTGGGGACAGCTGCCAACTCTTACCCACAAGGGCCACTCGTGACACCTACTCAGCAGGGATGCTGTGCAGATGAGGACAGGCGTGACCAGCCAAGCCCACCTGAGCTCCTTGAAGGCAGCCTTAACCTTTGACCTGGAGTTACCTGGGAGTCGCCTGGGGAGGCCCCCTCAGCCCCACTCACCTCCAGGCTGCCCCAGTCTTCATCATCCCATCTGTCGGCAACACTGCTGTCCTCTGCTGTGTCCGTGCCCTCCTCTTGCGTCTCCCAGTGGCCTGAGGTTGTGGATGTGGCAGGGACGACGGCGGGGGCCGGGGCAGGAAGTCCTGAGGAGCAGAGGCTCACTGAGGTCCCGGATACTGGGCCCCAGGAAGGTCTCAAAACAGGGCAGAGGTTTCTGGGGTCAGGGGGAAGGTGCAGAGAGCAGCTCGTGAAGGGACTAGACCCCGCCTGTCCCCTACGTCCCCACTGCCACCCCCGGAGAAGCCAGACAGTCATAGCTCCTAGGTGCCAGCACCCCCAAGCCCTCTCAGTCACTGATGCGGCCACTCTGGGGCACACTCACCCTCGGGCGTGGGTCTCTGGGGGACGTTGGTCTCAGCCGGGGCAGCTGCTGGGTGTGCACGGATCAGCTTGGACGTGAGCGAGGAGACCCCTGTGACAGCCCAGCCTGCCCAGCTGGCTGCGGCTCCTCCCATTCCAGGGCTGGAGGCGGCATGGACATCCTTCTCTGGGCAGTGTCAAAAGAGACAAGTATAGTCACCTCAGGCTCTCATGGGGAAGGTGACAGGAGCGCAGTAACGGACACAGAGCAACCTGTAGTGGCCCCCCTTCTCCAGGCCTGTGCTCCCCCATCTCTAAGATGGGAGGGGTGGGGAGCAGTGGTGTCGGGTCTGCTCTCCGAGGTCGTTCTAGCTTTCAGAGACTCCAGTGACATGGAAGGGGGCTCTGACAGGTAACAGTCAAGGATGTGATGGAAGAAGAGGGCACACGACTGGGGGCCACTCACCCACTTCCGCTAGCTGGGTTGGGTCCTCTGACACAGACTCCAGTTTGGACAGGAAGCTTCGAATGGCCTTGAAGGCCTAGGGGGTAGGAAGGGGCAAAGCTGGGGACTCCAGGGTTCCCATGAGTCCGCGGGGCCAGTTAGGGCCCAAATGCCCCCCTGGAGCCTCCGCTCCAGGGCCCGGGGCCCAGCTGTGCCTCACCTGGTCTCGCACGGATTTCTCAGGATCCACGGTGAGGCCACAGAGCACAGGCAGGATCTTGTGGGCACAGTCATTCATCGAGTAGAGGTTGTGGGTGGCAGCAAAGCCCAGGACACCCGCCACCCGTGAAGGTGCAAATGGGTCTTTGGTGGCCCGGCTGAAGGCAGAGGTGAGGACCCTGTGTCGGGTCTGGGGTGGGGCAGGAGAGAGGGCTCCTGAGTTCAGGATCAGTACTGGGACCCAGAACTCCCAGATCTACTTCCCGGAGCAGAGGCCATCCACGGGCTCCCCCAGAATCTGAAAAATGTGAGCTAATCACTAACAAACGAGGAGAATTTTTCCTGAAAACTCGATCTGGGCTTCTCCTCCCAGATCACCCTGTTCATGCTGCCTCAGGACAACAGGGGCTGGAGCCGCTGCCCTGGGGCCGAGGCCTGGGCCGCCATCACCATTCATTCATTCCTGTTAACTGTCTGGGCGCTGCAGACATCTGCGTTTACAAACCCTGGCTGAGGGAGTGCACACAGGCCAAGGGGGCCAAGCAAGCCTGGGTTCAGTTCCCAGATCCACCACCTACTGGCTGGGTGACCTGATACATGCCTCAATCTACCCTCACACATCTGGGCTGGGAGCACCCAGGGCCTAGGTCTCGGGGAGGCTGGCAGCCCCTGCACAAGGAGGCCTGGCCCTGGAGGACACTGTGGCCCCGGGGACAGTGAGAGAACCCCCAGGATCCATGTAGGGCACTCACACTGGCACTGAGGTAGGAACCGATTTTGCCCAGGCAGACGGTGGTATTGCAGCGGATGGGGCCCTGCTCATCCTTGGCCTGCAGCCGCGCGAAGTGCTTCATCAGCTCCACATTGAGGTTGGCCTCGTTCAGCTTTGGGGCCAGGAGCAGCATGGACTGTGGGTGCAGGAGTGTGGAAACTGTGGGCCACGGCCGGCCAAAAGACCACATGCAGAAGTGGCTTCCGGGGAGGGTGGGTGGGCCAATAGTGGCACTGGGTGCTGAGGGAACCTCCCAAACCTACCCCCCAACCTGGTCCTGGCCCCTACCCAGAATGCCGTGGAAGGGGACGCTTCTCTGTCCCCTTTACAGCAAAACCTCCGAAGTTTGTGCACACCCGTCTCCCGTCCTTCTCCCTCCGTTCTCTCTTGCGTGCACTCTACTCACGCTTCTACAGAAATACCGCCCCCCACCCGCTCTCTACCAACTGGCTCCAGGAGGTGACCAGGGACCTTTGTGTTGCTAAATCCAGTGGCCGATTCTCCGTCCAAACCAGCTGTGACCCCTCAGTAGCTCTGACACTCCTGAGTTCTCCTTCCTCCTTGAAACTGCCATCTCTGGTCCTCCAGGACCCTGCCCTCTCCTCACTCTCCTCCGACCTCATCAGCTGCTCCTTCTCGGTCTCCTGTGGCCGAGATCTTACGGTTCAGACCCCCACAGGTGCTCACCAGGCCTCTTCTCTTTTCACCTCACCCTAGGTGACCTTACCCCTTTCGTGGCTTTGAATGCCCTTGTTAGCTGACAAAGCCCAGATGAGCAGCTCCGGCCCAGACTTCTTCTCTGAACTTCACACATATATAACCAGCGGCTGAATAGACATCTGTACCTGCCTAACTAGACCAACCTCCTCCCGCAAACCTGAGGCTCCCAGTTTCTCAGTAAATGGCAACTTAACCTTCCAGGTGCCCAGGCCAGAAACCTCGGAGCCACACTTGGCTCTGCAGCCATCCATCAGCACATACTGTCGGCCCCACCTTCGGAATGTGGCCCCTTCTGTCCCCCACTGCCACCTCTCAGATCTGAGCCACCATTACCTCTCAGACTCCACCTCTCACAACCACGCCCCTTCAGCCATGCTAAACCTCTTACTGCTACTTCTACACTGGCCTCAGGACCTCTGCACATGTTCCTTCTGCAGGGAACCCGTTTCCTCCAGATCTCCACCTACCTTGATCCCAAGCCTCCTTTCCTTAAATGATACCTCCTTAGCAAATTCTTCCCTGATCGCTGTTTTTAAAACTGCAAACCCTTCTCTTCACACTGTCACTTTCTAACATAATGTACCTTTCCTAATTCTGTGTACTGTCTGCCAAGCCCACTCCCTGTCACCTCAAAAAGATGCTCCATGAGACATAGTGCATCCCAGCATGGGGCACAGGGCCAGCCAGGCACGAGAGGTGCTCAGCCAGTGTCTGCTGAACGGAGGACTATAAGCCGATCCCAACCTGCTTCCCTCACCAGCTGCTGAGCTGCTCCCAGAGCCCGGCCCTACATGCAGGGTCGTGCCTGCTCCTCCCTTAACCTGCTCAGACCCATAGGCCAAAACCAAGGCCGCTGTGCTCTCAAGTGAGCCCTCTCTGAGCCTTCAAAAACCAGGGCGCGCCCACCTTGACTGTCTGCTCCCGGATGGCAGGGTTGGTGTCCAGGAAACCGTGCACAACGTGGGGAAAGATCTGGGTGTTGACTGTTGGCTCATCGAGGTATTGGATAAACTGTTCCATCTGTGGCCCAGTGAGGGGGAGAACACAGTCAGCATCCCCAACCCTGATCACAGCCACCAGCTCATCTCGTGGCTTTGTTTTTCCACCTGGCAGGCACCGGCTAGCCAGGTGCATCTCCTGAGCCCCCTACCTCGCATCTGGCCTATCTCTGGCCTTCGGACCACGCAGAGTGATGAAGAGAGGCCAGGAGGGTGCTGGGAAGAACCAAGGACTGGCAGCTGGAGGGCCTGGCCTCCGGTCCTGCATCACATCCCTTCTCAGAGCCTCTACTGTCTCTTCTATAAAAGGGGTTATAAACCCCAGCCAGAAAGTGGCGTGAGGTAGGCTCACGTGTTTGGCAGCTAGGGAGGGAATGATACCTGGGAGCCTCTAGGTACTTGCTGGCTCATAAGAGGCCCCCACCCTTGATCCCAAGGATCCTGTCTGATGCTCCCAGCTGCCCAGGGATTGGCAGGGGAGACACTATCCCCACTCTGTGAACAGCTAAAGTGATCAAGTCAAGAGACTGGGGGAGGCGGACAGTTGGGGCCCTGCAGTCTGGGCAGGCTGTGCCTTCCCAAAGGTGCCGATGAACCTTGTGATGGTCTCAACTTCCTGAGAGCCTAGTCTTACCAGTCCCTCATCTGTGCGTGTTTGGGGAAAGGTTTCTGGGGTGCCAGGGCAGGGGCTCGGGCCCCCAGCCTGGGGCTGGAAGTGAGACAAGGGTCTCCCCAGCAGCCAAGGTGGGGTCTGGGTGGGGTGGAGGGGTATAGGGTCTGACCACAGCCCCTACCTGCTGTAGGAGGCGGATACGCATGGCCCGGTCAGTGGATGAGAACATCTTGACCACAACAGGGATGATCTTCTGCTGATACTCCTCAGCGTTGAGGAACTTGCCCACCTTTGGGAAAGAGCAGGAAGAGGGGGCTCGGCTACATGCACAGAAGCAGGGTGACTTTACTGGGCTCATTTACCTTCCTTGGACTCCCTGCTGATCTCCCAGGGTGGGAATGGGGTGATGGTAGAGGGCGTCAGGCACTTCTTCAGCAGCCCCTCTGCCCATACTCCATCTCAGGCAGCCCTGCCCTTAACTTTTCGAGTCCAGGCCCCTCTTAGGAGACTAATGAAAGCTCTGTGCCCCTCCCTATAATCAGGCACCAATGTACCACATGCACACTCATACACACCGAATTCTGCCTGTGATTTCTGGAGGCTCCCAGCCATAAGGATTTGCTTGCTGTCCTCCCTCTTGCCCCTTGCCAAGCCCCTTCAGGAGAAAGTGTTCTCCCAGGGTGGGCAGAGTGGGGAAGAGCAGGTGCCCAGGTAAGGGTGGGCTGGGGTCTAAGGGAGTGGGGGGAGGATCCAGCCCCTAGAAGTCAAGAGAACTGAGTGCCAGTGGTCAGGAGGGAAGAGGGAAAGTGGGGTGGTGAGCAGGTGATCTCCTGGGCCTTGGAAACACAGTGCACACGTCAGACCAAGGGCACTGTGTTGGGGAAATGGAAGAAGGCCTGTGGGCTCTCAAGCAAAGGGTCTTTGGAAAAAGAATTTTAGAGGCCCGGGGTTTCGCGTCCTCAAGGACAAGGAGTCCACCCAGCCTCCCTGACAGCTGATCAAGTGGTCCTGGATTGCTAGACCAAGGGGACATCAGCAAGAAGTCCCTCATGTGTGTGGACCTGCCCTGACCGGACTGCCCCTCCCCCAGAGCCCTCTCCTTTGCCATTCAGACCCACCCGGCCAGTCCCTGGGCCCCGCGGGCCTTGCTCACCTTGAACAGGGGTGTGAGGACAACGGCGCCTGCATTGCCAAACTCGAAGGCGGTCAGCAGCTGGGGCAGCACCTTGTGCCGGCAGAAATCCTCGGGGAAAGAGTCCAGGCTCTTGCTCAGCTCTTGGAAGAACTTTTGCTTCTCAGCCGGCTCTTTGATCTGGGGGTATCAAGGACAGGATACGGGGAGGAGATCAGCCTAGATCAGCCTCAGCTATGGGCCGGGACAGAGGGTCGCCCCCAGCCTGAAAGAGAACTGAACTATACGGGCTCTGGAGCCCCACTGCCTGGGTTCAAATCCCAACTCCCTCATTTAGCAACCATGTGACCTTGGGCAAGTTCCTCCAGCTGTGAAGCGGGATAATAACTATACTGACTTGTTCTGCAGATTCAACCGGAAAATGCACGTGAAAGCTGCGAGCACAGTGCCTGGCGCACCGTGGGCGCCTAGTCAGTGACTGTCATTCTCGTCACGACCCCTGACCTGTCGCTGGGAAAGCGGCCACTTGGGCCATCAGACCTTTGTCGGCATCACCTCTACTCCTCACAAACAACAACCCAAGGTGTGAGTACCATTAACCCCAGCACACCAATGAGAAAACTAAGGCTCAGAGAGGGGAGGGGGCTTAGTCCATCCACGTGACCCTGGCCAGGGTGGTATTTGTGGCAAGCTGTGCGGAAGGCAGGGATCAGGTATAGTTAACCCCGAGACCTGGTCCTCCCACTGAGCCAGACAGGCCAGGCCGTCAGCTCAATGGTCCCCCTAATCTGCCTCTGAGGCCACAATCCCCGTAACTCACATCTCCTGAGGACGGACTATGCCAGGCAGAGTTACATGCTAAAACCTTTACACAGGTTAAATGATCCCCCCACAACTTTACCGGATAGGTGCCAACTTAATCCACATTTAATCCAACAAGGAAGCTAAGGCACAGAGAGGTCAAGGAATCTGTCAAAAGTCACACAGCTAAGCAGCAGACAGGGAAGAGTTTGACTCCGTGGGCTGTCACCTACCCTGTGCTGCACCCTGTGAAGAGATGCTGTCATTCCCTCATGTATATGCAAGGAGGCTGAGGCTCGAGGTCACCAGCCGAGAGTGACTGGCTAGGGATTATACCCTAGTCCTATATGCTTCCAAAGTTCCTGTGTTTTCTACTGTGCCCTCATTCCCTAAGCAGATGCCTGGCCCAGAAGAGCTGACCTCTGGCTGGGAATGAGGAGGACCTGGTTAGCACTTGAGTACCTCCGTCGAGCGTGGGAGGCAGACCTGGTGCTCTGACAGTCAGGTTCATGGGGCGCCAACGCCCAGAGAAGACCGAACTGCATTCAAGGTCGCGTAGCTGGGCGCTCTCCACTGGCCAGCCCAATGACAGGAAGAGGGGCCCCAAGGCCCTGCCCTCCTCCCACATTCTCCTTGGGCTTGGCCAGAAACAGCCCATTTCCTATGGAGCACATTATAAGAAGGGTGGCCTGGCAGAGTCAGAGACGTGAGGACTCCAGGTGACAAAGTCCCTGCTGCCCCCACCTGCCCAGGAGGCACAGGGCCCAGAACCTCCAGCGCTTTTCCCTCAGGATGAAGCTCAGGTTCCCCTGCTCTGAAGGCCCTCCCTGCCCGACCAGCTCCATCAAGGTCAGGAAAGTGTCTCACTCCTCTCCCCCTCCAGATTCTCAGTCACCTTTCCGTGTGCCCCACACTCAGCTGGGTCAGAGCAGGTATCCAGGGCTGAGCCTCCCCCCTGCATTCCCTACAACAACCTACAGGCCAGCAGAAACTATCATTATCCCCATTACACAGATATGGAAACTCAAGTTCAAGGAGATTAAGCCAAGGAGTCCTCCCTCACATCTTTCCATTCGCTGTTCCCTCTGCCTGGAACACTCTTCCCCAATTCCCATCGCGATGGCTCCCACCTTCCCACTCTTCAGGTCTCAGTTCAAATGTCACCCCTGAGAGAACCTCTCCCTGAGCACCCTGACCCACTATTTTCCTTCCTGGTACTTGTCCCTATCCTGGGAGCACACATTTCCTCATTTATGATTTTCTGTCCCTCTCTCCCAGTGAGAGTCCCTAAGGTTGGGACCTGGTCCATTTACTCCCTGCTAGATCCTTGAGGGCAGGGATCTGGGTCTGACTCTTCCTCCTGGCCCCGCTGCCCACAGCACAGCACCAGGCATGGCACCCATCAGGGCCAAGGCCAGTTATGTAAAGGGGGAGTTACTGGAGTGCCAGGGGCAGTCACTAAGTACCTACTATGTGGCAGACATTATATTATGCGCTTCCCACTCACTGAATCTTCACCGAGTTCCTCTGAAGCAGGTACTAGTGTAGAAAGAGCGTCTGACAAGTCACAGTAAATGAGAGCTGGAGCCAGGGTTCAGACCCAGAGAGCCTGGCTCCCTAGTCCATGCTTGTCCCCCAGGGTCTAATTATAAGGGAGCCCACAAAGTGGGGAGGGAGGACTGGGATGAAGGACACAGGACCAAAGCCCAGGGCGGGGTGGGGGGCTCACCTGAATCTCCTCCAAAAAGAGGTTGGTCTCCACAAAGCGGTTGTTCATGAAGCCACCAGGCGCCCGGCAGTTCTGCAGGAAGCGGGCTGGGTTGGGACGCACTTTGGGGTTGGCTCCAACTAGCTCGCAGTAATGGGGCACCAGCGATTTGGGGATCTGCAGGAGAAGGGTCAGTGTCAGGGCAGGGCTGGTTGGCTGGCAGACAGGGGCTGGGATTGGGTCGGACACTCACCTTTCCAGGGTTGCGCAGGGCGGCTGCCCGAGGTAGGGGCCCGTTGAAGACTTCCCAGATGAGGCAGCCCAAGCGCCACATGTCGGCTGACCTGAGGCAGTGTGACCAGAGCCGCTCAAGGCCCTGCCACCTGCTAGCACAGACCTCCAACCCGCCTTGGGCACCAGACACTAAGCTGATCATCCCATCAGCCCTGAGAAGCAGGGCTCATTAGTCCCATTTGACAGATAAAGAGACTGAGGCTCAGAAAAGCAAGGACATCCACCCCAGCTCATACGTCTTTGTTTCTCCTGCCCTACCTCCCTGAGGACCCTAGGTCCCTCCCCAGCTGGGCAGCAGGGGACAGGGAAATGCCAGCTGGTTGAGGGGTCCCGAGGCTGCTGGAGCTTCCAGAACAGGGCAGGTTGGGGCATGCCGCCCCCAGTCACCCACCATTTCTCTCTGACTGCTCTGCCACTGCCATCAGCCAGCTCCGGGGGGTCATACTGCTCAAGTTCAGGGACCCCCTTCCGGGGGGGTCCCCCGCCATTGCCCTGGGCAGAGTACATGTAGTCCAGGCCCCCCAGCTTCCACTCGCCGGCCCGGTCCACGAACACAGCGGCCATGCAGACGTTGTTGTGAATGAGGCTGCAGTCATTGACCAGGAAGCTGAGGGCTTTCTGGGGGCAGAAGGAGCCATCGCACTCCAGCAACTGGAGTCCCCCACCCTGCCCTCATCGCCACTGCCCCCCACCTCACCACAATCTGGTGTAGCCCCCAGGAGAGCTCCAGATCCTTCAGGCCACCGGCCTCCGCTCGCTCCTTGAGGTACATTCCCAGTGGGGTCACTGCCTCTGTCACTACATGGAGGCACTTGTCTGTCTGAAGAAGGGGACATGGCCGGAGAGGAAGGGGAGATGAGAGGCACAGGGAGAGAGGTGGAGAACGAGAAATCAAATCTAGGGGTGCAGAGGCAGGAGGGGTGGAAGTTGAGGGGCAGGAAGGCAGAAGACAAGGCTGGGAGCCTGGGAGAAAGTGAGGGGCACAGATGGGACAGCCTGGGCAGCAGGTACCTCCAGCCCATCGATGTAGGCCAGAATGTTGGGGTGCCGGAGAGTTTTGAGGCGCTTGAAGGCAGCTTTGGCCACCTGGGTCTGCTCTTCGGCACCGGGCTTCACGTCGTACACGAAGATGGACACCGGGCTGCCTGTGGCCTGGGGGTAGGACAGAGGGACCTCAGGGATGTGGGCCGGGCCCAGGCGACCACTCCAGTTCGGAGATGGGCCCCCGAGCTGACAAGTGGCGGGAGAAAAGGGCCGCCGCCGGGTATCTCCCCAGGTCAGCCTTTAGGGACTGAGCCGGGCCCACGTGACCCCGGTTCCGTCCGCCGGTCGTCCCTCGGTCCTTCCGCCCGCCACGTCGGCACTGCCCGTCCCCCTCCCCCGGCCGGTTGCCCCGGAGGCTCCGCAGCCACGTCAGGCGGGGCGCGACGCGGCGGGGCCGGCGGCGCTGACTAGGCGAGGCCGAGGTCGGCCGCGGCCTGCGGAGCGGGGCCGCGCTCACCTTCTTGCGGCCGCGGTGCAGGACCCAGGGTCCAGGCGGGCCGCCCTCGGGGGGGTCCGGGCTGAGCTCGAACGGGAAGTCCCGGACCGGGTCCCGGGCAAAGAACCACATCGTCCCCGCCGCCGCCGCCGCCGCCGCCGCAGGCCGGGGCGCCTCAGCTCCGGGTCCTCTGGCGGCCGAGCCGGGCGGGGCGGGGCGAGGGCGGGGCCTGAGCGGTGGGCGGAGCATATAAACGGGGCGTGGTGTGGGGCGGGCACGGGGGCGTGGCATGGGGCGGGGCGGGCGGGGCCTAAGCTGCGCGGAGACCAGCTCTAGAGCAGCCGGGGCCAGACGCTCGGTGGCCAGGCGCCGCCGGTTACTAGGTGCGCGGCCCTGGCAGATCACGCAAATCTGAGCCTCTGTGTCCTTATATCTAAAATGTGGGTGGTAGTAGAGTCCACCTCCCAGCGTTATTATGGGGATGAGAACTTGGGAAGGAACAGGGGATGGAGAAAAGGCATGGAGGAGGAGAGATATCCCCAAGCCAGATGCTGTCTCCCACCAGCCAGTGGGGGGCTCCAGTATACAGTGAGGCATCAGTGTTTGTGGAATGGCCTAGTGACCAGGGGAGAAGCACAAGGAGACAGAGCTCCTGAGAATCGATGGAGGGAGGGGGGTGTGGAGTGAAGCAAAGGTCCAGGGGAGGCCCAGGAACCCTGTAGCAGGGAGGGAAGAAGCTGTAACCCCAGGAGGAGAGAAGAGTGGAGAAGCAACAGCCCAGCAAGTCCAGAAGAGGCCAGAGGGCCAGGAGGGGCTGCTGCCATCAGACCTGGCTCTCTGGTCTACAAAGCCAATGCCTTTTCCCAGCTCCCCAGTGCCACTCAGAAGAGTCTCATTGTCTCCCTTTTCTTCTCCAAGTACCTGGAGGGACAGTCACGCAGAAGGAGGGTTGGACAGGGTGTTGGGTGCTCAGAGCAGAACAGAAATAACAACTAGAGATCTTCCTGTGTACCTTCTACAGGAAGACAAGACAACATTGTAAATATGGAATTTGCAGTATTAGGAGGTAGGGGGCTTACTATCACTGGAGGGGAGCCAGCAGAGGTCTCGAATGCCAGAGTGGAGAGTCTAGAACTTTATCGTACTGGAGAGGTGAGCCAGAGCCTGAGCTGTGTGTTTGGGGTGTGAAATGATGGAGCGGTGACACTTTGGAGGCATGGGTGAAGGGCCTTTAAGAACACAGGGTTCACGTGGTGGCATGTAGTGAGCGGCACATTCTCTTGGCAAATGTTTGGTCTGTGCAATGCAAGGGGCCTCGCCTGGAGATGTAACAGGTGCAGAAAGGGAAGACCCCTGGGCTGGGGGAGATCTGGGTGTCCCTAGTGCACGGAAAGACAGCAGGGAGGTAGGGGCCAAGTCTGGAACAGGCTGGGCAGGGCTACACCAGAAAGCTTAGTTACAAATGAAGAATCAGAAAAGGGAAGGTCCCTACAAATTCTCTGTTAACGAACCCTGCTTCTTCAGTGCAACTCAGCACAGGGACGCTGGCATCTTAGGAAGGAGACGGTGTCCCTTTCCCAAGTTCTCACCTTGTGCCCGCCCTGCCCTCACGTCGTGAGCCTCCGTGTCATCACCTATAAAACGGGGGTAACACCAGTTGCCCATCACTGCCCTGTGAGGGGGGACTGGTGTTCTCACGTGCAGATGAGCACCCTGAAACTCTGAAAGCCGACGCAGTAGGAAATGGCAGCCTGCGCTCTGGGCTGCTGGCTGCCTCCCTCGCCAGCCAGGACAAGTCCGAGCAGCCCTGCAAGCGTCCAGCGACCTGTAGACGTCCTGGGGCAGGTAGGCATGGGTTCTGCAGACCACCAGAAGGCCAGCTGCTCCAGAGGAGCTACAGTAAGAGGTCAAGCAAGCAGAACCTCGGGGTGGATGTCGTGGGTTAAATCCCATTTTATGGGGTCTTGAACAAACCACTCCGCGCCTTTTCCTCATCTAGAGAATGGAGACTAGAAAAGTAACTAAGCGTTCGCCACTGTGGTTAGGAGACGTACTTGGCCCCAGATAAATAGCACGCCACCAAGGGAAACGGAAGGCCTGGGAAAGGAAGTTGTCGACAAGACTTGCGGCTTGAATACAACATAAAAAGGGAGAAATTGGAAAGGCTCAAGGATGGAAGTGGTTTATTAACCAGAGACCTTCGGAAGATGACACTGGAGAGGAAACACAAAAACTCGACCAAAGCAGGCAAATTAAACCCTCAAACACGATGCCTCTGACAAGGCGGAGCAGAGGGAAATAAAGCTGGAATCACAGTCAATGTTAGGACAGTATTTTTGGTCCTGCGATACGTTACGGTAACAAATTATTTTTATTTTCTCCACGAAGCTGAGGGTTCTTTGTTCCCACTGTAATTTTTTGTTTATTATTGGGAGAGTAATATTCCTCTCCTTTCATTAAAGAGAAACATTTTTCAGTTACTCAGTTGATACGAAGTTGTAAAAATCCTTTGGTTTTGTGTACTCAAGCGATAGTCTGCCTTCAAAGCTTCTAGAGTCGGGTTGAGGAGAACTTCTGGCTTTTAGGAACTGCTGGGGGGAATTAAGTGACATGGCTGTGGTGAAGGACAACGTGGCAGCACCTGTTACACTGTGCCCCAGTAATTCTGCTTCTAGAAATGTATGCGACACAAACCCTCATTCTAGTATGCAATGATTTATGCAAAGTTGTGTAGTTGAGAAAACCTGGATTATGGAGCCAGACTGCCTGTACCCCAGCTCTCCTGCTTCTGAGCTGTGTGACCTTGGGCAAGTTACCTACTCTCTTTGTGCCTCAGTTTTTCCATCTGTAAAATGGGTAGAGTAATAGTATTTACTCCATGGGTGAGGTAGGCTGAATGTAGCCCACTCACAGGTGTCCACCTCTTAATCCCTGGACCCTGTGACTATGTTACCTTATGCGGGAAAAGGGACTTCACTGTTGGGATCAAGTCAAGGATCTTGAGATGGGGCGTTCATCCTGGATCATCCGCGTGGGCCTGATGTTGTCACAGGGGTCCTTCTAAGTGGGAGGCAGGAGGATCACAGTGAGTAGTAGGAGGTGTGCCTGGGTGGGGGTGGGGACAAGAGGGTGGAGCCAAGGTGGGGGAGTTGGTAGCCATGAGCCACAGAATGCAGGCAGCCTCTAGAAGCTGGGAGAGACAGAGTCTCCCTGGCAGCCCTCAGAAGGAATACGGCCTTGCCAACACCTTCATTTCGGATTCCTGACATCCAGAACTGTAAGGTAATAAACGTGTGTTGTTTTAAGCCACTCAAGTTTTGGAAGCAAATAGAATAGCGCGTTGTGAGAATTGGAGTCGCTGTATGTAACTGCTTCAGTGCAAAGCATATGTAGGCTGAGTGTTCAGGGGCGGACAGCTCTTCTGTGGATCATAGGGCTGTTCGTAATAACAGAAGAGTGGAATAATCCCAATGTCCATCAGGAGGTGAGGGATTCCACACTCCATCCGTACCACGGAACCATGGCCATGGCCAATAAGGCAGAGGCTACTCTGTAGGTATTGACGTGGAGACGCGATAATGACAATGACAGGGACGACGATGATGATGACGTAACCGCTGTTTTCTGAGTCCTCCCTGCGTGTTACACACTGAGCTCAGCCCTCTCCCTCCTTCCAATCCTCATAACAATATGTGGGATCGGGTTCAGGCTGAGGGAAACCACAAAGTAATTTGAACAGGGAACGTTTAATATAAAGAATTATTAACTAGAACAGGGGATTGGAGTAACAAGGGATCGGCTAGTAAGAAGTAAAGGGAACTCGGGCGCCTGGGTGGCTCAGTGGGTTGAGCGGCGACTTCAGCTCAGGTCATGATCTCTCGGTCTGTGAGTTTGAGCCCCGCGTCGGGCTCTGTGCTGACAGCTCAGAGCCTGGAGCCTGCTTCGGATTCTTTGTCTCCCTCTCTCTCTCTGCCCCTCCCCTGCTCGTGCTCTGCCTCTCTCTGTGTCAAAAATAAATAAACATTAAAAAAAAAAAAAACTCTTTTAAAAAGTAAAAGGAACTCTAAACACGACCAGACTAGCAGATGTAAGGAGCAACCCTCATCCCCAGGGCCCAGACAGAGCACTTCCTCCCGTAGCCGGAAGGGCTCCCATCCAGCCCCAGGTCTGAGATCCAGACCTCGTTGGAGAGGGAATGGCCGGGCTGGGCCGTGGCTCATTGGATAAGTGAAGTTGCTGAAGCACAGCACAGGCCCCATGGAACTTACTGGAAAGCCATCCTTTAGGGTGCTGGGGAAGAGGCCCTCCACTACTCCCAGGGTGGAAGTGGGGTGCTAGGGGAAGCAGCGGTTCTGGCTGCCTCTGCTGAAGGAGCCGGCTGCTGGAAAAGCTGTCCCCGTGGCAGGAGCTGAGCTGGAGAAGTTAGCCCGGCCGCATCACCACCAGGAAGTAAAGCCTCTTCCTCAAGAAACGGCCGCTGGCGCCCTCTAGTGGCAAAACTCAGCATTGTTCCATCTGGCAAAGGAAAATAAAGGGCCCAGACCCATTTCCACAGAGCGGACAAACATGATGAATCTGGAGCCCAGAAGCAATAAACACCCGGCACAGAGTCATTAGTTCCATTTTCGCAGATAAGGAAACGGAGGCACCAGAGAAGGGAAGCAGCAGCAGCGGCCTTAGGATTTGCTTTGCTCTACAAAGTGTTTAGAAAGCAGGTTGTGATGTTATTCATGTTATGGCATTGTGGTAATAACCCCGCCAACCGTGAACATGCACAGACATACTCTCCAACCTGGAAAGATACACACCAAATGCCAGCGGTTCCCTCCAGGGCACGGAGATCACAGGGAATTCTCCTTGCTATAAGGTTGAGCAGTATGAAATCGCTGATCGTGTAGGTCAAAAAAATAGTGAAGGTGGGGCGTCTGGGTAGCTCAGCTGGTTAAGCGTCCAACTTTGGCTCAGGCCATGATCTCACGGTTGGTGAGTTTGAGCCCCACAAGGGGCTCTCTGCTCTCAGCACAGAGCCCACTTCGGATCCTCTGTCTCCCTCTCTCTGCCCCTCCCCTGCTCTCTCTTTCTCTCTCAAAAATAAATAAAACCATTAAAAAAAAAGAACGAAAAATAGTGAAATATTGGAAATTTTATACAGCTCAACATAATATTTCTGTGATGTGATCTTTGAAGTTTTTATGGGCGTGAGGTGCTTTTATAAACAAAATTATAGGGGCGCCTGGGTGGCGCAGTCGGTTAAGCGTCCGACTTCAGCCAGGTCACGATCTCGCGGTCCGTGAGTTCGAGCCCCACGTCGGGCTCTGGGCTGATGGCTCAGAGCCTAGAGCCTGTTTCCGATTCTGTGTCTCCCTCTCTCTCTGCCCCTCCCCCGTTCATGCTCTGTCTCTCTCTGTCCCAAAAATAAATAAATGTTGAAAAAAAAATTAAAAAAAAAAACAAAATTATACATGTACATATGTATACACGTATACATACACACATATACATAATAAATGTTGGTATTATGTATGTGTGCTTCGGAAAGTCCTTCTTCTGACTTTTGCCTGTAGGGGTATCTGTCCCTCCAATAAAATAGAAACTTCAAGCTTAGCTAACAGGGATCCAAAGACTTCAGGGAAAAATATTTGTCGTTCAACCCGCCGTGAGGTCGCAAGAGCCTCTTGCCAAAGACTCGTGCTTTCATTCTTGACATTTTCCCATATGAAGAACCTGTCGCTTGTGTTCTTTCTACTTATTTTATATCTAGGTCATGAAACAGAAAAGCTGCTGTGAAACAATAATGGCTCTTATGCGACAGTAATCAAATTTTAATTTTAGAAAGGATTTGACTTGTGCTTTGTCCTAAGTCTGAATACTGAGAATTAAAGGAGACACTCCAATGTCTGCAAAAACATGAGAATAACTTCAAGGCAAAAGTTACTTTGCGTCCTTACTATTGCCATTCCCCGAAATGGTTACGTGGGTTTTTGTTTTTGGTTTCGGCGAACACGATACCCAAAAAGGAAGCTGCTCGTGGTTCTCGCCTGTTGTGTTAAGCAGCATAATGACCCCACCCTCTCCCCCTCCTAATGTCCATATCCTAGTCCTCAAACCCTGTGAATATTACATGAAAAGGGGGAAATTAATGCTGCAGAGAGAATTAAGTTCATTAATCAGCTAACCTCAAGAGCGAGTATCCTAGATTATCCAGGTGAGCCCAATGTAATTACAAGAGTCCTTGAAAATGAAAAAGACCCATCTAAGCAGAATATACATTCTTCTCAAATACACATGGAGTGGTGTTCAAGATAAACCACGTGCTAAGGCAAAAAATGAGCCTCCATGGGGGCGCCTGGGTGGCGCAGTCGGTTAAGCGTCTGACTTCAGCCAGGTCACGATCTCGCGGTCCGTGAGTTCGAGCCCCGCGTCAGGCTCTGGGCTGATGGGTCAGGCTCTGGGCTGATGGCTCAGAGCCTGGAGCCTGTTTCCGATTCTGTGTCTCCCTCTCTCTCTGCCCCTCCCCCGTTCATGCTCTCTCTCTCTCTATCCCAAAAATAAATAAACGTTGAAAAAAAAAAATGAGCCTCCATAAATTTAAAAGCATAGAAATAACACAAAGTGTGTTCTCTGAACACAGGTGAACGAAATTAGAAATCAATCATAACAAGAAATTTGGGAAACAAATTTGTGGAAATTAAAAACGACACACTCCTGGGGCGCCTGGGTGGCTCAGTCGGTTATGTGTCCCACTTCCGCTCAGGTCATGATCTCGCGGTCTGTGAGTTCGAGCCCCACGTCGGGCTCTGTGCTGACAGCTCAGAGCCTGGAGCCTGCTTCGGATTCTGTGTCTCCCTCTCTCTCTGTCCCTCCCCCGCTCCCAAAATAAATCAATAAACCTTAAAAAAAAAAAAAAAAAAGACATGCCACCTGCCTCAAAGAGTAAAGCCAAAGTACGGCGGAATCTTCGCCCAGCACACCCACTGTGCGGCGTCTCACCCAACCCAGAGGACCCGCACGTGTACCTAGAGCAGACCCGGGTGTGCGACAATGGGCCCACTTCTCTGCTTTTGGCTTATCTGATGACGCTTGCCTGTAGACAAGAATCTTTCCCGATAGGTGATTCCTGTGGGGAGACTTGGAAGGAGCCCTGGGTTTGAGATGAGCAAGATCAGGTCAGGAAGCAGGCAGATCAGGCAAGGCCCTCCGGGAAAGGACTAGAAGGAATAAAAGAATCATCTAGAGTACAGTCAGAAGGGGCTGGGGCGTGTCTGGTGAGGGCAGCCTGGTCGGGCCTGACTGGGGGCCGTGGGCAGTGCAGAGACTGTGTTGGGAGGTAGAGAGTCAGGAGTGAAAAGAGAGAGCCAAATAGATCTATCTCACGTAGACGCTGAATATTGACCCCTCAGAAACCCTTGCTGGAAGAATTTCCAGAAGGGCTTTAGGAAGGAGGGCCTTGGGCCCAGAAGGGCGGAACAGGATTCGAGAAAGCCAGAGACACTGGCACAGGAGTCGGTCAGGTGAAATAATAATCCCTACCCATAAGGGACAGCCGATTAGCATGCACGTGGGGAGATGGAAAAACAAGGTGGCCAGGAGGCAGGGGTGGCTGGGATCCTTCGGGGGGGGGGGGGGGCCCCGGGTACAGAGCCCGGCCGGCCGTTAGAGGTGCTGTTAAGTGCCCTGCTTCCAAATGCAAGGGGATAACAAAAGATTAGAAATAGTACACGTTTGGAAGCAGCGGAAAGAGAGACAAAAGAATCAGGAGAAGGTGGAGGTGGGGGAGGGTGGGGAGCTGGAAGGACCCACAGCGGAGGGGAGTGTGGAGCAGGTCAGCCCAGAGAACCGTCTGGAGTCGAGGGTATGACCCCACAGCCAGCCAGCCTCCAGCCTCCTGCCTCGGGGTGATTTTCCTCCTGTCCTCGCATGCGTGAGCCCCAACATTTCATCGAGGCTTAACTCAGACGCTTTCTCCTCCAGGAGGCCTACCTCCCACCGGGCCCATGAGGCCCTTTTCCTGACCCCTGGGCACCTCAGCTTGTACCTGAGCTCGAGTCAGAGCTGACGGCGCAGGCTCCCTGAGCCCGGGGCCTGTGCCTGCTCCGTCGCCGGCCGGGGGCCACAGTTCGCTGGCGAGCGTGTGCAGAGAGTGTGAATGGGTGTGTGCAGGCTGCCAGGCTTCAGATGCCAGCTACTGACTGTCGGTAGTGTGTGTGTTTCTGTTAGGAGTGAATGAGCAGGGCTAGTGCAGGACGTGACAGGGTGGCGGGGTGAACCACAGCCTGGCATCAGGTCACACAGCCAGTGCCGAGGCAGGGCTTGGGGACGGGGAGGGCGCGTGGGACCAGAACACAGGGCTCCAGGAGGCTCGGAGACCAGGGCAACTTTATTTATTTGTTTGTTTATTATTTTTATTTTTTTTTTTAATTTTTTTTTTAACGTTTTTTATTTATTTTTTTGGGACAGAGAGAGACAGAGCATGAACGGGGGAGGGGCAGAGAGAGAGGGAGACACAGAATCGGAAACAGGCTCCAGGCTCTGAGCCATCAGCCCAGAGCCCGACGCGGGGCTCGAACTCACGGACCGCGAGATCGTGACCTGGCTGAAGTCGGACGCTTAACCGACTGCGCCACCCAGGCGCCCGTATTTATTATTTTTTTAATGTTTATTTAATTCTGAGAGAGAGAGAGAGAGAGAGAGAGCATGAGCCGGGGAGGGGCAGAGAGAGAGGGAGGGGACAAGTTGGGCCTGCGGGGACGTGGCTGGAGACGCCAGAGGGAGACACGGGAGCAGGCAAGGAGGCCCTTGTGCAGGGAGGGGGGCACCCACGTGGGTGTGTCCAACCCAGAACTGAAATGGGGGTTTGAGACTCTCCGAGGGGGAGGCGTCACACGTCGAAGCTTCTGGCGGAGGGACAGAAGGTGAGGTCCGATCATGCTCCTGGGAGGCCTTCCCCACCCCCACCCCCCTCCCGCGCACCTCCCGAGTCCGCAGCCGAACCTCTTCCTTTCCCTCCGGGCCACCCTCTGGGTGGTCCCTGGGAGCCGGCGGATCTCACCACGGCCTATTTCTGAGCACCCCAAGTGCATCCGTTCTGATCACCCCGAACGCGTCCGCTCGGCCATCCCACGGGCCTTTCGGATGCGAATCCAACGCTCACCTCACTGTCGTCACCTGCCCGGGAACCTCTCAAGCGCTCCTGCCTGCCCCCCTCCGGCTGTCTCGCGGAAACGGCTGTCTCGTTTGTCCCCTGAACCCCTCCCCCCGCCAAAGCCAAAGGCCTTCCGCACAGCCATTCTCTCCCTTGGTCCCAGCCTAAGTATCTCGCTGCCTCAACGCCCCTGGTCCCCAGACCTCGGGTCTTTCCTCACTGACATTGTGGCCAGAATCAGGTTTCACCATCTGCTCCCCGGCCCAGCGCCCAAGCCTCTCTGGTGTTCTAGGACCTTAACCATCGGCTTCCAAGCGGCTGCTCCAGCTTCTTCCTCTTCTCCGCTGCCGGCCCTGCCCCCCACCCCCCAAGAAGTGCAGCTTTATTGATGGACAATAATCAAACCGTTTGAGGCGTACAATTTGATGAATTTTGACATCAGTGCGCGTCTACCAAACCAACGCTGCAGTCAAGGCAACAAGCACGTTCATCATCTTCAAACTTTCTTTGTGTCCCTTTGTAACTCCTTCTTTTTTTAATGTTTGTTTATTTTTGAGATGGGGGGGGGGAGATTGAGCGCAAGCAGGGGAGGGACAGAGAGAGAGAGAGAGGGAGACAGAGAATCCAAAACAGGCTCCAGGCTCTGAGCTGTCAGGGCAGAGCCCTACACGGGGCTTGAGGCAGGGCTCAGACTCATGAACTGTAAGATCATGACCAGAGCTGAAGTCAGACACGCGACCGACTGGGCCACCCAGGCGCCCGCCCCTTTGTGACTCCTAATCTGCTGTTATTTCAGGTTAGTTTTTATCTTTTGAGGATTGTTTAGAAATGGAGCCAGACTGCGTGTACTTTTCAAAAACTGGCTTCTCTCTCTCAACAGTTATTTTTAAATTCCTTTATGTTATTCCATACGTCAATGGTTCATTCAAGATTTAAAACTTCTGGGGCGCCTGGGCGGCTCAGTCAGTTGAGCGTTTGACTTCAGCTCGGGTCACGGGTCTCGCTGTTGTCAGCGTGCAGAACCCACCGCAGATGCTCTGTCCCCCTCTCTCTCTGCCCCTCCCTGGCTCTGGCTCGTGCTCTTTCTCTCAAAAATAAATAAACGTTAGAAAAAAAAATGTAGTGGGGTGCCTGGGTGGCTCACTCGGTCGAGTGTCTGACTTTTGATTTCGGCTCAGGTCACGATCTCACTGTCCCCGAGCTCGAGCCCTACATCGGGCTCTGTGCTAACAGTGTGGAGCCTGCTTGGGATTCTCTGTCCCCCTCTCTCTGCCCATCCACTGCTAACCCTCTATCTCTCCCTCAAAATAAATAAATAAACATTTAAAAAATACAGCCAGGTTTAAAACTTCTACTCTTCAAAGACAGTTACAAAAAAAAAAATGAAAAGGCCAGGCACATACTGAGTGAAATATATTCAAAATATACATGGACAAAGGACTCATATCTCGTACTTGTAAAAGGTCTTACAACGCAACAATAAAAAGATAAACATCCCAATAACTACACTGGCAAAAAAAAAAAAAGCGAATAAACACTTAACAAAAAAATGTGTATAAATGGTGAGTAAGCACAATGAAAAGATGCTTAACATCATTAGTGATTATAAAACCCAATTTATTTTTTTGTCACACTTTTGTTTATTTTGGAGAGACAGAGACAGAGCGTGAGAAGAGGAGGGGCAGAGAGGGAGACACAGAATCTGAAGCAGGCTCTAGGCTCTGAGCTGTCAGCACAGAGCCCGACACGGGACTCGAACTCACGGACTGTGAGATTATGACCTGATCTGAAGTTGGACGCTTAACCGACTGAGCCACCCAGGTGCCCCATATAAAACCCAATTTAAAACAACAATTGAAAAAATGAAATCCTGGGACATGTGGATGGCTCCATAGGTTAAGCATCTGACTCTTGATTTGGGCTCAGGTCATGATGTCATGGTTGGTGAGTTTGAGCCCCGCATCAGGTTCCTTGCTGACAGTGCAGAGCCTGAGATTCTCTCTCTCCCTCTCTGTCTCTGCCCCTCCCATGCCCTCTCTTTTCTCTCTCAGATAAACTTAAAAAAGAAAAAATGAAATCCTGCCATTTGCAGCAACATGGATAGATCTAAAGAGTATACTGCTAAGTGAAATAAGCCAGTCAAATTTCATTCATACGTGAAACTTAAGACACAAAACAAAGAGACAAACCAGATTCTTAACTACAGAGAACAAACTGATGGTTATCAGAGGGAGGGGGGTAGGGGACGGATGAAATACGTGAAAGGGGTTAAAAGAGTATGCTTACCATGACAAGCACTGAGTAATGTATAGAATTGTGGAATCACTATATTGTTCACCTGAAATGAATATAACACTGTATGTGAACTATAATGGAACTAAAACAAACAAAAAAAGCAATGAGGAACCACTATATATTCACTAAAATGGCTCAAATTTAAAGATGAGACCATACCAAATGATTATGAGGATGAAGAATAATAAGACCTCTCACACACTGT
Source organism: Herpailurus yagouaroundi (assembly GCF_014898765.1). NCBI lineage: Eukaryota > Metazoa > Chordata > Mammalia > Carnivora > Felidae > Herpailurus > Herpailurus yagouaroundi. The sequence goes on along the minus strand of NW_024412786.1, from coordinate 2,486,876 downwards.
TGGTGGGAATGCAAAATGGTACAACCACTTTGGAAAACAGTTTGGAAATTTCATGAAAACCGTGCATACGCCTATGCAACATACCAAGAAAAAGGAAAGCATATATCCACAAATACTTGTATGCAAATGTTTATAGAAGCTTTGTTCCTAACTTCAACAAAGTGGTAATAACTCAAATAGCCACGCAATGGAATACTACTTAGCAATGAAAACGTTCATTGAACATTCAATCGGGTTATGAAGCATTCCAAGGACAGTGCATGCAATGCTGCATTTACCCACTAGAGGGAAGCAAAAGCCCACTCATTTCCAGTTCCATCAAATTTGTGTAGTCCTTACCACAGCAGGCAGGCAGACAGGGCATTAACCCATTTTCTTTAACCCCATTTAACTGGTGGGAAAACAAAGGCCCGGAGAGGGCGACACCCCATGTTTGCCAACCTGCCAGAGCCAGGAGCCAGGACTTGACCCACATCTCCTGGACTTTGTGGGTTTCTGAATCAACAACCCGGAGAGACACTCGCACAGCTCTCCCCCACGCTCTGTCCCATCCCCCCAAGTCCCCTCACTCTCCTAGCCTTCGTTCCTATACCGAAGTCGGAAATCTGCGGCCTGGATCTGTAGCAACTGGGCTGGGCCTGGGAGGCCTGAGGGGAAGCTTGGTGAGGCCAGGAAATGTGGAGCTACCGCTTGAATTCAGGTTTGTTTTAGAGACACCCAGGAGGATCAGGGTGATGAAATGCAAAACAAAAAAAACATGGTAGGAGAGCACGTTGTCCAGCTGGAGGGTTGTGTAAATGCCTAGGGTTTGTCTATAATATCAAGACCTAGCCTCTTAAGTTGGACATAATCTTTGGGGGAACTTTATGTTGGCCTGCTCTCCATTCCCCTTTCGTACTCAGAGGGTAGCAGTGGCTTCAGGCCTACTTTTGTACCTTCCTGTCCCTGACTCTGTGTCTGGCCTTTACCTTTCCAGTCCTGGCCAACCCTAAGCATGCTCGGCACCAGGAACCGTGTAGCCCCTAGTGAATACAGGCCTCTCTCTCTCTCTCTCTTACTACTTTGCAATGAAGTCTTTCCGGGGAGGCTTCCAACTCTGGAAAAAACGAAGACCTTTCTCCAAAAGACCCTAAGACGGCGTCCATTCAGAATAGGCAATCAAGTCCAGGGGACCATGGTTCGGCTTCTCCCTGCCATCTGCCTCTTACGAGATCACTTCAAGGGAAGAGGAAGTCCCTGTGCCCAGGGCCTGCACGGGCTGGGTGGCTTGGAGGTTGGTCTGCTGCGGACAGTGACACACGCACTGAAATAACAGCAACAGAGTCAGCCTTGAGACTGACCAGGGGTCAAATCCCAGTCCTGCCACATTGGTTGGCAAAGCGACCCAAAGCCTGCTTTTCCATTTTTAACACGAGTAACATCTTCCAGAGTTGTAACGTAGAAAAAAAAAATTCGGTTCACCGAGGCCCCTCCCCTGGACTGATCTGTGGCCATCAGGTGAACCAGGATGGGAGGCCTCTGCTGGGTGTAGCATCTTCTGTAGACCAGGGTCCCCCACTCTCCTAGGCTTGGCTGGGTGGAATGAGCCTCTCCCACCTCTTCAGGCAATAGGTCAGTTGGGAGTGGAAGGGACTTAGCAGCCAGGTTAACACCATGAGGGTGTTTCATTGGGGGGCTGGGGAGGGTGGTATTTCAGTATTTTCACTTTAACTGAAAAGGGAAGACCTGAAGACCACCTATCCAGGCCGTTCCACAAAACAAGGGGACTCCGTGACCCAACTTGTCTGGGGCACCAACAACTGATTAAGGGTGTTATCAGGAGTAACAGATGGCCACAGAGCTACTTCTTATTAACCGCACAAAGCGCCCCTAGGCCTGCAAGTGTTATTTCACTGAAGCAATGGAGAGCTCTCCTTCCTCGCTCCCAGCTGTTTCTCTACACCCCGGCCCAGCTCCCCAACTGCTGCTGCAGGACGAAGCTGCTGCTGCTTCTGTGTGGACTCTCTACCACTTCCCTCAAGTCACTCCCCTACTCGAAGATTATGCTGATCTTTCACACGAGCCAGTAACAAGGTGGACAAACCCCCACAAAACGCCCCATCTTCTCTCAGCTGCTCACGCACAGAAGTTTGGTTCATAGAAGAATCACACATATGAAAAGTTTTCCTTTTTATTTTTATTAGTAGGAAATTTTCAGCTTTCAATAGTGAGGTTTCTTCATGTACTAGATGCACGGGGACTACCTGAAAATGAGACAAGTTATCATAAGGATCCCACATAAACACCAACTGATTTTGGTTTCTGACGAATTTAACAAAGTCTCTCCCACCTTCCCCAACCCCAAAAGCCTAGAACTAGAGAGAAGGAAAACGGAAAGAGTTCTGAAGACAGAGGTCAGAGTCAAGCAAAGACGCCGCAGGGATTTGAACCCTGTCCTGGAAACCAGGAGTGCCAACCACCAGCATCTTTTGCTTTTTTTTTTTTTAAGCTAGGAAAAGGCCAAAAAGCAAAACCTGAGAAAACAAAACTTGTTTTCTCAGGAAAAGAAAAACCTTTACAACCCTACTGAAGAACACTGGAGAATCTGCTTCAGCTAAGATGCTAGCTTGGCCAAGTCTGTTATGTTCACCTGAAAAAGTCTTAGCAGAGAATTTTTGCAATCCCACCCAACAGTCCTCGAGACTAAAACGCCGATGTTTCTTCAGTTTACAAGGTAGATTCTCCCACCCAACATGACAGTCTTAAAACATTATTCTCCATTCACTGGTTTAAGTGTTTTAATCACTGGATAATGGGGTTATAGATTTAAAGTTATCTTTGAGCTTTTAGTTGTGGTTTTAATAACGTTAACTATTTGCAGGCAAATTAATGGCCTCTTCTAGTAGTGCAACCCACCGGAAGGAACAGCTCAGGACCACTGTTACCTTGAAACCGATTATGGATCATGGCCTGAAGGATCCAAGCTACTGGCGGCATCGAGGTGAGGGGTGAAGGGTCTGCGCTAGGCCAAAGGCAGGGAGTGGCGATGTGGCAGAGAAGTCACTTGTGGGGAGACCTTGCTTTTTAACAGGCTTCTGGAAAAGCTAGGGAAAAGTGGTTGCCCGCTTTCCCCTTTCCCTCCCCTTCAACCGTCACTGGACGTTTGGGCTTTTTAAAGAGCTGCTGTAAAAGCAGCACAATCAAAGGTCAGACAGGCCCGAGAGTATACAAGGTACTCAAAGCATTCCTTTAGATGCTCCATTCTCCAAAAAGAGCCTCAGTGCATGTCTGCCAAGGGCGTGGAGGCGAGTCCTCGTTTCTAACAGAAGATGGGGTTATGAGGCCGACACCGTTTTTATTGACCTTAGTATAAGAGCGCATTGTTGTCTCTCTTGCCACAGGAAGGCTCCATGGTTGTCCTACTTTAAGCCTTCGGTGCCTTTAGGGAAGGATACCTGAAAAATCTTAAAAAAAGGCTTAGCGCCCACCTCACCCCTCCACCCCCAGGCCAACAAACAGCTTGCTCACATGCTATTCATTCCAGCATAAAGCTGAAACTATTGAACACTAAATTATTTACTCATCATGGATCCGACTTGGTACGTAAATATAGAAAAAAGCTTGTTCACCTGTTGTCCTCATTTTGTCCACTGGTGAATTCAACTGGAAGCTCCTTCTACATGTCTGAAGAATACCATCTGAAAGAACTAGTGGTTCCCAATCCCCACATTTTAAATGGAATGTTTATTTAAAGTAAATAAGCTATTTTTTTTTCCTTACTGGTCTGGCTTCTCTGGCCCTTCGCATACGTCTGCTGTTTTGAATGTTCCTGCGTATAAGAATTAAGACCAAGGGAGGGGAGAGAGAAACCCACACAAAGACAATGCACTAAGACCACTGAACTGATAAACATTTCCACTTGCCAGTTACATTTCTTGAAGACTGTTGCTTGTTTGGAATTTATTTCTTGTCACTGATTTTAAGGTTGCATCTGGAAAAGACTAAAGGCTTCAGTGCCCTCCCCACCGCCCCCTACCAGAAGTGAACAAAAAGCATTTTACCTAAAGAAGCACAGCAAAAGGTACTTGACTTCAATCACAAACACGAATGCTTAAAGCTGCAGAAATTTCCTCAACACTCAGCCTTTATCACTCAGCTGGATTTTCCTTCAACAATCACTACTCCAAGCATTGGGGGGGAACACAACTTTTAATCATACTCCAGTCGTTTCACAATGCATTCTAATAGCAGCAGATCAGAACAGTACTGCATTACTTGCCAACAGAACAGACAGACCTGAGGTCAAGACAACTGCATTCTCTGTGTGGTCTGTAAAAAAAAAGCTAAAACAAGTAAGCCCCACCCCCTCCTCCCTTCCCTCCAAAACAGGGGGAAAAAAATTTACTTGAGTATTATGCGGATACACTGCAAGGTCTCACACACTCACTAGGAGAACAGAAGGCAGAGCCAAGCGCTTATATGCAAGTCAAAATCCTGAACAGCTTCATGAAGGATGAAATGAAGCCTCTGCAAAGGAAAATTCTTTAAAAACCCACATGCCCCCCCCATACCTATATGAAAGGCCAGTTGTATAAACGTTGGCTAACACCAGATGAGATGATTATAAGCATTTAAAAGTTAACATGCAAACTCTGGAATGTGGACAGTATTGTATTACTCTACCACTGTCAATTTATAGACCCCTGACTTTCTAGAAACAGTGTTGGTGTAGTTACCTGTTATTCTGATCATACTCTCCCACCTGTCTAAGAGGTATTTATTCCTTATTTAGAGGGCCTCTATTGCCATGTGCCTGGAATTATTAAATGCTCATCACTTTACGAAGGATAAAATGTTTTTCCTGCCTTAAAGTTAAATTCGTTCTTCCGCTCAATTCCTGATCTTGTCCATTAAAGTGTGTTTCGCAGACAAAGTTTCTGAAAGATTAGAGAAGAATCCCCCCAAGATTGCCCAACACTAACTACAAACAAACAATACTTTATTTAAATGAGGAGACAGCTTTCTAAAAGCATACATTCTCTATATTAAAATGGTTTTATTTTGAACGATTTTATGTTTTCTGCACAACGTACATCACAACACAATTAAATTTTAGCAAGATTAACAGCATCCGATTCTTAACACATTATGCTATCCTTTTGTAGGATTTAAGCGATTCAATGCTAAACAAGTTTTCTTAGTTTTATAAAACGCCGCCTTATTATATAAAGGCACCACCCTCAAGGCTTTTAGGAATTACTTGCCTGAGTGAGGTGTGCGATCCCATCATGGAAGCCCACAGGTACAAGTCCTGTCTAACTTTACAAAGGCTAGATGGGAAAATTCCTCACAATCCTGGAATCCCCTAGGGAAGGGATCAGGAAAAACGGCCATGTTCAATACTCAAGACATCCACAGCTCTTATTTAAAATAAGCACTTATCCCTAACATGCAATACTGCAGGTGCAAGTTAAACTTATCTGTTAACAGCTGCCTGCTGTTTTCTGCTCCCAGATGAAATGAAGCAACTCTTCTGATAATGAAGAGAAACCTGTCTGAGGCAAACGAAAGATTGGCAAACAGCACAGCCTCCTCCTCTCAATCCACTTGATCCCACTCTGAATTATTTCAGCTTCTTTTATTCCACGATTAATGTAGTATTATTTTCATTTCATTTCTTTATTCTGCTTTTGTAAAAGCAGCATTTTGAGATGGACACTTGATCTTCGTTGCATTTCTCATCAATTCATTATATTATTTCTCATCAATTCATTTTTGTGTGTGGGTATAGCTTGATAGGCCAGAACTTTTAAATGGTAGATTCCATTAACTTTAAATTGGTAGTTTCATTTGGTTAATTTTTTTTTTTTTTTTTTTTTTTTGCATATGCAGACCATGCGTTCATCAGTAGTAAGGATCTCAAGGTTATGCTTTTTCCCCAATGGAGGTATGAAATAGAATCTTTTCTGCCTTTACTTATCATTCACCAAGGAGCTGTTCCCTCTCCATCTAGGCCATCATATTGCCAGGCTGGTTATGACTCAGAAGAAGTTATCTGAAAAAAGTCTACAGAAAAAAAAGGTTTCCCCTCCCTCATCCACAAAGACCCACCCTCTGTATCAGTTATGATTAAAATACACAATTTACAGCAATTTTGAAGCATACCTTAGCATCTTGTTTGCAGTCATACAAAAGAAAAATACTTTTCCTACACTAAGAAAAAAACTTGCTTATACACAACTGAAAATAGAATCTTACTTGAGAATATAAAAGCTACCATCAGAAGAAATCCCTTCAGGATCATTAAGCCACTTCCTTTGCTCTGAAGCTCCTACAGTAGTATTAAGTTATATTAAATCACCTGAAAAAAATTCCAAAAGAGAACCACACACTACCATATCCAAACAACTTTAAGTCATTTTTCAAAGTTCCCAAAGTTTCTAAGTCAGCCAGTGGGCTAGACCAACCCCCAGTCCTGTACTTTCCTTCCCCAAGCCCTACACTGTGAATCCAATGGATCTTCATGAACTTCCCCAGCTGCCCAATTCAAACATTGGGGGAAAACAAAAACTAGAGGATCGGGAGTTACTTGCCAACTTGGAAGTTGAGATTTCTTTAGTTTTTCCATCCTAAGTATTTAAGTTCTCTGGCATGAATTATCTGAAATCATAAACTAAACAATTACCTAACCCCAACCCTCCCAAATCCCAACCATTAACAGGCCACTGCCAACTACCAATTGCCAAAATTTGCCCTCCCCTTTAATAAAAGTGATTTTAAAGGTCACGTTACTTGAAAACTTAACTTCAACATTTGGCCTAGTCAAGCTCTTCTGAAGTGCTCCTGAGAGGACTGAATATGAACCAAAGCTGCACTGTGCTGTACCACTCCAGCTTCAACTGGGAATACTCTTCCAAGGAAAAAAGCAGCTCCAATCCCTGAAGGTGTTCGTGCCAACAGCATAGCAGTACAATCCTTCTCTAACCCAGTTTGTCAATAGTACTATAGCATCTGTGGAAAATCTTAGAAAGAAAATTTTCTCCCCCACCCTCTTCCCTGTTAAGACCACCCCAAAATAAGTAAATATGACAAATTTAAAGGGTTATGTATTAAAAAGCTGACAAAGGGGTGGAAAAAAAAGAGTAACTACCAGCCATTTCTCCAATGGACAGCTCCGCCACAGAACTCAAAAGTGAGAGCTGCTCGTGCTCTAGTTTCTAGAAACTGTAAACCTGTGGTGTTCTGATTATCCTGATACTGGATTTTCTTTTTTTCTGTTACCTTGAGTCATTTGCCTTTGGGAGTCTAGACAGACCTAAGGGGAAAAGAACTCAAAACATATTTTGCCCCCCCCATCCCCACAAGAAAACTTCCCCCCCCAGAGTTACACACCCAAACTCCACATTTACATAACTTTAATACAGGGTGAGGGAAGAAAAATAGGTCATCTATTCACAAAACTGAAATGCTTCATTACCCCAAGCTAAAAATTAAAACTTCTTACAAAACTTGCCAAAATCTTGTCTCAAAGTTGTTCTATCAAATTCATTTGGTTCAAATCAAATTGGTTATAAACAAAAAAAACTTGCCATCTACCACTCCTCCGGGCCTTGGAAGTCTGCCCTCAAAAGCTTCAGACAAGATGCATGAGAAAACAAGCCTGAAAAAGAGAAACCTACAACACCCGGAATCGGCCTACACCCCGTCAAATCCCTTGGCGCTTAGACACACAACTCCCCCGTTACCATTGGAAAAACAAATAAAGGTTACCATACTCCAGTTACGAAAAACACATTAGCCGACCTCACGGATTTTTACCACACCACTCGCTCGCTCGCTCGCTCTCCCTGCGGCCTTGCACACTGGGATGCTTGCTGCTCTAGGATCCTCTATCTATCCTCCACACCGCCTGCTCGCCGCTCCTCGTGGTCACCGAGCCACAGCCGCCAAGCCGCTCGCTAGCTTCATCACCACATCGCACTGGCTCCTCCTCCTTCCTGGAATCCTCTCTCCTAGCTTCACCTCCAAATCGTTAGGGCTCCTTCTTTCTTCCTAGCTTCCTTCACCAAACCGCACTGGCTCCTGGACTTCTCCTTCCTTCCTTCCTTCCTATCTTCACCACGAACTGCAGCTGGCTCCTCAGTCCTAGCTTCACCACACACTGGTTCCTGGAATCCTGTCTGCTGCTCCTGTCTTCCTAGGTTCACTGAATCCACTTCTGCGTAGCACCTGGGTCAGCTGCCAATTACGCTAGTCCTCAGGATTTAAAATCATCTTAGCCCAAAGTCCAATGCAGAAATGTTAAGTTGGAAGTTATTCTTGATCTTGAATTACTCCAGTTATGAAAGTTCTTTAAATTTTCCAAAAGACACTAAGCTACTGCATTTAAAGACTTTGAAATTTTTAGCTCTCCAAAAATATGCTACCTTGGTTCTTAAATAATTTCAAGTCTTTTTAGTACCAAGGCCATGAAACGCTGTAATTTTAAACTGATTCCCCTTCTAGCTTCTGAATAATTCTTCTAAGTTGGCGCCGGTCTATAGTTGTTTTAACACCCTCATCTTCTCAAATCTAGCTTCTGCATCACCAGAAAGTAAATTCATGGGCGTTTATAAGAAATTCTAATAAATATTAATTTCCTCCTTAGTTTTCCTGTTCTTGTACTTAATCCAATTTTTTGTTTTTGGCTTTAACCTTTTCTATCTTCTTTTTGACGTCTATCTTCTAAGCTTGCGCTCAATAGTTGTCCTAGCTTTTCGTATTCTACCTGAAATACTTTCCCTGAAGGTATCTTCCACCTCGTTTCCAACTTCTGGTTTTCTCCTGAACTTGTAATCTGAGACCTTAGTTGCCTTGGTTTTCTAGTTTGTCTAAACACACCTTTTCTTCTGCTTCCTCCCTTTGGACTTTTAATTTTCTGTCTTCTAAAAGCCGTAATTTTTCTTCCAGTTTTCCTATCTTCTCTAAGTCTTTTCTTCACCTTCCTGTACTTGTCTTTAAGTCTTCACCTTCCTGTACTTCTGTCTTCTGAGTTCTCCACTTCAATTTTCTAAGCTCTCCAAATTTTTATCCTACTACTTCCAATTAGTATTTGTCATTTTAAGAACTAGGTTTCAAATGATGCAATCCTCCCTGCGCCATGAATTTGAAGGCCTATCTCTTAAGGCACCTTCAACTTAAATCTTTTTAGAATAAACTTAAAAAATTTTTTAATCGTCTACAACTCGTCTTTTTAAAATAGCGTTTAGGCCCTGTTTAGGTCGCTTACATTTTTAACGTCAATCTACACGGCTGCCCTTCAATTTAAGGATTTTTTTTTGAATCCCGGGCTTGGCAGTTCTGGCCTCAATTTTTAAAGCCTAAGTTTTTTCACTGCATGAAGAAGCTTCGTCTCTTAACCTCCGTCTTGTTCTAGAAAGATCTTTCCTCTTTCTCAACCTAGAAGTCTTCATCTTTTCCCTTACAGATCTTTTTAAGATTAAATTACTCTAAGAGTTTCATGCTAAGCAATATCTCAATAAGCATTAGCACTATTTACGTTTCCTAAAGAATCGTATCAATTCCTGTCTATCTCTTTTTAAGAGAAAAACTTATCTGCAATCTCCTCAGGCAGTGCCTCCTGCCTCCCCAGCCGCCTCTGCGCTCGCTGCCTGAAAGCCTGCCGCAGAGCCCCGGAGAGGCGTATTTATAGACGAATGACGGCTCACACCGCGATCTCAATAACCCTCCGCCGCCTTTGTGAGGGAAACAAAAATAGTTCCAGGGCCGGGTCAAAAATAGAATCCAGTTTTACAAGACTTTCCAGATTTTTCGTGACAGTTCACGCAACTTGATTGCACACTAGGTACCCACGCGTATTTTAAAACGTAACTAGCCAGCACATTTGAGTTGAAAATGCAGGCAAAAACAGAATCACACATAAGTAGACCAAACAGCAAACAGCACCCCCCCCCCTCCGAAAAACCCCACACCCATTACTTGGGAGTTTTTTCGCAACTTTTAAAATGCCTGTCATGTTTCCTCCGGAGTACAGTAGGTACTATGTAATGCTTTTTGAAGAAAGGTTACAATGGGTTTACCGACGGCCTTCATCTCCATTACGTAACCCAGCAGCAGCCTGGAAAACGCCGCAGCCATTTTAGGAGCGGCAAGGTGTCCCTCTGTCCCCCAGACCGCCTGGGGTCCTGCGGGTTGGTGCTGAGCTTATACTGCACGCGTTCTGATTGCCCTGTTACTGGAGAAGCCCGAGCAGCCTGGGGTTATCTGCTTAAGAATTCTACTAAATGTAGAAATCGCTTCCAGAAAGGGCCTCTACTGGCCTCTGTGTGCTGCTGTCTCTTGCAACAAGAGCTGCCGAGATCTAACGCATCCCGGTGGGCTGGCGTTCCTTCCTTCACACGCTTACCCTTCCTGGCTTTGTGTAAATGCTTGCTAGACGTCCCCCAACCATTTTTGGTTGGTTTGTTTTGTTTTTTTTTTTTTTTTTTTTTTTTTTTTTTGGATCATGCCTACACTTTGTTCCGTCCAAACGTGAGCCGTATCGGGGCTTCCAGTCTTCTCGCTAAAGTTATCAATACCCCAATCCGCTGGCAAAACCGAGTCTCACGAGTTTCACCTCCAAAGACATAACGACCTTGGGCACCCAGTTCGGGAACGTCTTCTCGAATATTCCCGAAGCTTTGCTTATGGGTTTGCTTTACCGTGTGTTTTAGAGTCTGCATGATCCCTGGCTTGGCTCCATTCTCCCGATTTTCTAAACCGGACGTGCAAAGGATACAAAAGGCTTTCCCCCGACCCAAAGCCTTTCCTTTCTGCACAGTCCGCGTTTTGCTTTCAAAGCACCCCCCGGAGCTTCCCAACTAAAGGGAAAGCTAACTAAGCACCGCGTTGCAAGGATTCTGGAAAAAAAACACCTCGGTTCCCAGGGACGCAAAGGGGATGTGACTCCGGGGCGAGGCCAGAGGATGTGGAAACAATGGCGCTGCGGGGGTGGGGGTGGGGTGGGGTGGGGGTGGGGTGGGGGTGGGGGTGGGGGTGGGGTGGGGGTGGGCAGGGGGGTTCCACGCGGCTAAGGCGGCTGCGCGGAGAAGCACGGGGCGAGGCGGCCTGTGAGGGGGTCACGTCCGCTCCGGCTCCGTCCGGCCAGGCTCCGCTCCGCGCCCAGGACCCTCGGGCCATCGGGACCACGGGGAGGACAGCGGGCACCGGCTCGTCCCGAAGCCCGGGCTGCCCGCGGCCCCAGAACGGGGACAAAGGCTGGGGGAGGGGTGCCGCACCGCACCCCCACACCCGCCCGGCGCAGGGATACGCGGGCCGTGAGCCGCCGCCTCGCTTTGTGAGGCTTCGGCTCGCGGGCGGGCACCGCTGGCTCTAACCGGCTCCAGCCGGTCCCGGCCGCCTCCCTGAGCGGTGGTGGTTGACGCAGCGCGCCAGTGCGCGTGCGCACCCCGCCCCGCCCCCAGACCATGTTCTAGTGCCAGAGAATGGTGGAGGGGGCCGGGTAGGGGGGAAGCTGGGTTTGGACAGGGGGCTTCCCGGCCGAGCCTCGGCTGTTGGCCACGCTCGAGCTGCTCTTCCCTTTTTGTGGCTGCTGCTCTCCCTCCCTTTGCAACCCACGTCTGCCTTTCCTTCCCCTTTCCTGGCCTTTGTCGTTCCTCCATATTGTATCCAAGTCATCCGTTAGTTGAAAATCCGCACAGGATCCCCCTGTCGTTAGCAAATGCTGTTTCTTTATTGTAACACACTTCGGGTGTTTGCGTGGCGCCGGGTCTTACTAGTCTAGGATGCAGGAGGCGGAAGAGGGTCTCCGAGACCTGGCAGCTGGCTGGGTTTTTGGAAAAGAAAATGATGTAGCGAGAGTGAGGAGCTCGGGGACAGGGTGGGACACCCATCCTCTCTCACCTCCAGGAGCTTTCTTGTAGAATCTGCAAGATGGCATAAATTCAGAGAGGGGAAGGTGGAGTTCAATGACAAGGTCTAGGTTAGGGTGGCAACTTAGGAATGACATGGCAATTGTGCAAACTTGTTTCTGTTTTTAAAAACCCCTTTGGCTCCTGTAAATGACGGTTTGTGCAGGCGTGGGGGGGGGAGCGGGGGATGGGGGCAGGGGGAGGGCGGGGGGGCAAAGGGGCCGGGGGGCCCCCCCCCCCCCCCCCCCCCCCCCCCCCACACACACCCGACTGACCCTGGCAAAACTGTTCTTGTATAATCTAATCGTTCTTCCCCACTTTCCCTTTAAGAGTGGAATTTTACTGAGACGCACAGGATTCCCTTCAGACACAGACTTGATGTTTTTTCTGGGTTGGAAAAGTTTTGGTGGGATTTTTAGCGCTGGAAGGAGGAAAAAGGAGTTGGGTCACCTCGATTTACAAATGGGGAGTTGGGAGCTTGGGGAGTTTGTGATCGGGCTAAAATCGGACACAGCTAATTAGTACCCGAACCTATTCTTGCATCCCAGAATTTGACCTCAGGCTGCCTCCCCTCCTCCTCTCTCCTACCTCCGTCCCACCCACCCCTCCGGGCCCTCTCCCTGTGCCTCTGTCAGCTTCCACTGCTGTCTTCTCCAGGGCTGGGGGAGAGCCGAGGGCCTCGTCTGTCATCCGTGCTCTTTCTCTCCCACCCTGGAGCTCGTGAGATGAAGAAGAGACTCTCAGTGCTTTAGGTAACTGTCAGAATTGCAAAAGAAGTCATTTCCATTCCCTTATAGACTATAGCATTTTCCTCATACTGTTAAAATGGCTGCGTATCACTTGGTCAAGTCTCCATGGGTTTGGGGAATGAAGGTCAGCATTCAGGAATCTGTTGTGCCAAGAGAGGAGACTTGCCAAGGCGAGAGAGAATTTTTTTGTACCAGTTGGTGGGTGAGTGCTATTTTGGAGGAGATTGTGGACTCTCACCCCCGTTTTTACTATGTAGGCCCAAGCATTTATTGACTTCATCTCTCCTAGCTTTTGTTTGACAAAGGGAGCTTTTGCTGTCTCCAAAGTATTCTGATTCCTTCCTCCTCTTTATATAGTGAGTCCCTTCTTTCCCGGAAGGTTCGTTTCAACAAGATGGCCCCTAAGCACCACATTCTTTGGTGAAGATATTAACACACGTTTGATTATGTGCCCTTTTCTCAGCCCCTTGAGGATCCCTTTAACATAAAACTACATTTTTTCAAGGCATCTCCTCTCTGGCCTGCATCCCAGTTCCTTTCAATTTCAGAATCTCTGATGGCAACTGGTCTCCCCACTGGTGTTTCCATATTCAGTATCACCTGAATCTGTAATTTAGTCTTCATTTGAGCCTAACGACTCAAATATAAGAGGGTAAGGGCGCCTGGGTGGCTCATTCAGTTGAGAGTCCGACTCCGGCTCAGGTCGTGATCTTGCAGTTTGTGGGCTCGAGCCCCCTGTGTCGGGCTCTATGCTGACAACACGGAGCCTGGAGCCCGCTTCAAGTTCTGTGTCTCCCTCTCTCTCTGTCCCTCTCCCACTCTTGCTCTGTGTCTCTCAAAAATAAATGAACATTTAAAAAAATGTCAAATGTAAGAGGGTAAATCCATTTTAGCCAGTTGTTTCTTGCCCTCCCCACCACCACCCTCAAAAAAGCCTTGGCTAAAAATAGGTGGCCCTTGGTCTGTTTGGGGCAGTCACCTCACTGACAAACACACCCGCGTGACCTTGGGCACTAACCCAAATAACTTCTCGCTGGCAATTTCCTTCTGTGTAAAATGAGGAGATTAGATGAAAGAAGTGATGATGCTAATTCTATAAAATGCAGTCAGCGAAGAGATGGGAAGAGAGCAGGAAAAGTATCAGGCCTCCTGGCTGTGGCTTCAAGGAGGCGGGGCAATGGAAAGGACTGTGGGAGCAAAAATTTAAGGTCAGGCCTCCAGGCCTTTTGTCAGCAAGGCCCTACCTCATGCTCCAGACTCCCGTCAGGCCAGAAACCTCCAGAGAATGCCAGAATCCACTCCACCTCCTCCCCTTTTTAGCAAGGCCAGTCGAGCTTACTCAAGAGAGAAACTATGGGTGCCCTTCATTTCTGGATCTGGGGTCCAGAGTTCAGTCTGGGGGAGACAACAGCGGCCACCCCTTTGGTTTGATTTCATCGAATCCTGTGATTTTTATCTAATACTGCATTACCAAAGACTGTTCTGGAAATGCAGATCAGAAGGGCAAGGGGGGGTCCCACAGAAACAACTTTTTTGTTGTCTGAGGACTAGGAATTTGCAGTTCCCAGCCCCCTCCTGCCGCCCACCTTCCCAGAGCTGATCTCTGGAACAATACTGGTTCAGACGTGGGGCTCCCTCTCAGCAAGAAAATCCCACAGAGGCCACACAGCTCAGGGCTCCATCACACCAAAGAGAGAGCATTGTTTTTCAGGGGATTTTGGACAGCTAAAAATGTACCCTGGAGAAACTCTGAAATCAGCCCCTGAAACCCAAGCAGACTGTTACCTTGCAGAGAGCTGAGGGCAATTCCAGCAAAAACAAGTTACAGAAACTACAGGCCGCAGCAGTGTCACTGGCCTTCCCCGAATGCGGTTAGAAAAGGCAGCCTGGGGCCTCTCCCTCTCAGGCACCGAACATCACTAAAGGAAACATTCTCCTCCTGTCTTCCTGAGAGAAGCATCCACCTTCTAAATGTACCCTCCTCTAAGATGTAGTGTGAGATAGAATCCTCCTCAGAGGTGGGGGTGGGGGGTGGGGGGACAAGGGGGAAGGCATCTTGTAAGAACAGTTCCCCCACCCCCAGCCCATGAGCTCCCTGCTGCTAGTTCCCTTCTTTAGTTTATTCACCACATAATGTCCTTGGCGCTAGGCCCTGCAGGCTGTTTGTGGATCTTTCTGGAAGGTCTGGCGGTGGAAGCCTGTTGGAGGACAGAGTGACAACAGGGCAGAAAGTGCTCTCTAGGGGAGCGGCTTTAGCTTCATCTCCCCAACTTAAGAGCTCTGCAGGGCAGGGGAGGGGGGTGGCCCTCACAGCCTTCACCCGGGGTTTCTAGACCTTTCCCCCATGCTGTCCTCCTCCCTCTGGCCACTCTTCTTGTCCCAGTTAGTCTTTCCTGGAGACTTACTACTGACCTCCTCTCCCTCTCCGTTGTCCCTGATGTGTCTGCAGAACAGTAAATTTGGCACATGGCTTTATTTTCTGTAACTGGTAGCGAGGGCTGCGCTGCCACCCCCTTGCCCTGCATAATCCCCTTTCAGCTGTCACCCCAGCTCCCTGTGAGGGACATGCTGCAGTCCCCCAGACGGATGAGGAAACTGAGGCCTAAGATGGCTCTCTTGGTACCACTAGTGGCCGGCACACAACAGAAGCTCTGTACGCTCTACTGAGTAATGACTAAATGAATAAATCGGGAAAAGCATCTCGTTGGAAGTTAAAACCCCAAGCCGAATAGCTCAGGGGCATGTGTGGTACGTGCTCAGCTGTGCAGTGTGACTGACTGACAACTGAGCACGGGAGGGGCTCTGAAGGGCCAAGCGGTCCTCGTTCTGGAATGTCCCGTCCGGGGTCACTCGTGGGAAATAAGCTCCGTCATAATGTGAGGTTTTCAGTGGTTTGCTGTGCTGCTTAAGTCTTGAAAGGTGGTAGGAAGGAAGAAGGAAGCGATTAGACCCAACTTGACGTGCCGTGAGAGGAACTAAAGGCATCCGGATTTGACGTAGATGTCACTGCTCATCAGGGTGCAGCGCGATGGCAGGGAGCAGAGCTACGTAAGTCTCCGGAGAACTTCCGGACAGACTGATGCACGGGTGCAGGGGAAGAAACTTCCCGACACACTGACCCACAGGGGTCAAAAACAGGAGAAAGTACAGGGGAAGAAACCCGAAGGCCACCTTAGGTCTCTCTCCACCGAGCTCCGGCTGAACACTCAGGCTGTAGAGCGAAGGGACCGGCTGAAGGCTCAGGCCTCATTGTCATCCCCCTGTATGGGGGTCAGGCCTCACCTGTGCCGGGACCTCTGCTTACTTAGCCTCGGGGCCTGCTGAGTGGACCTTTGGAAATAGCCCAAAGGAGCGTGAGTCTCCACATTCTTGTATCCCTGAGCTGTTCAGTCACCCACTTGGGGACCCTGGCGGATGTTTGTGTTAGCATCACATAGCCCGCCTGATGCTTATTAAACATTTCACATCTTCTATACATACGCACAAACACACTCACACACACACACACACACACACACACACTGGGTGTGCCATTCGTCCTCGACACAGCTGTGGCCCACATCCCATGCAGACAACTTTTGTGGAACAAGGGGGCAGAGGTCACCCAGTTCTGGGAACTTCGCCTGAGGTATATTTCTCAACACAGGGCGGGTAAAAACAGAAGCCCGTGGCATTACAGGTCCTTCTCCAGGGCTAATGTAACAGGAGAGTCATGCAGGGATTGAGGTGGAATGGACCATAAAGCTCATTAGGCGATGGGAACTCACTAGAAAGCAGGAGAGGCACGAAGGGAAGACTGGAGCGAGGGCTGGGGGGTTTCAGTGACCTGGAGGGGGAATTTGGATTCTGCTGCTTGGGCCTTTCTGGACTTGAAGCAACCCTGTGACCATAGGAAGTATTATATGGCGGCTCTTTGGAAGGTGGCTGAGCTGGGAGAGGTGGCAGATGGCAGGACACTGGAGTCCATTGTCGCAGCCCAAGCCAGAGGTCATAGAGGCCTGGATTGGGGTGGGTGGCGGCCATGGGACAAGAGAATGAAGACAGAGAAGTCTGCCTGAGGCTCTGAGCTCCCCAGTGTTTTCCTCCTCTCTGGTTCCTCAGCACCCCCGGCCCTTTCCAGACTCATGCTCTTTACTCTCAATGACACATCTCTGCTCTTTCCTCTCGATGACATAGCTCTTCAGGTGACACTCATTCTCATCACCCCGCCTAGACATCACTCCTCCAAAAGGGCCTCTCTGACCAGCATATCCAAAGTCATCTCAGATCACCACCTCGTAGTTCCTCTCTGTCACAACGCAGCCTATGTTCTCCTGGATACCGATGTGTATTAACATTAACATGTTCCCCTTGTTCCTCTGACAGTCAAAGGGACTCCAGGTCTGTAGCTGGTTGGCAGGGAGGATGGGGTGTCACTGCTGGGGCCTGAACGGGGGAGGGGGGCAAAGAAGCCTCAGGCTCACTCATGCACAGACATGGGAGAGGCAGGTCTGTGCCAGCCTCCCGGAGAGACAGTCCCTCCCCCAGCTGCAGACAGAGAGTGAGGACACCATAGATACATCATTTGGCTCCGTCCTGTCTGGACCCTGCATTTCCAGCTGTGGCTGTTCAGGAAGAACCTAACTAGAACCTAACCAGGGGTGGAGCGGGGAGCCCAGCAGGGGGAAGTGGGGGGAAGGCAGAAGAGGAGAGAGAGCTTCCAGTGTCTTCCCAGCCCCACTCTTTCCTTAGAAGTCACTCTTCCATTTAGAAGCTTCTAGAAATAAGTATACAAAATACTACCCCCGTAAGAAAATAGAACATCCAGCTAATTTCTGGGGAGCAGAAGTGGTGCACCCCCAATATTCAGGTGCCTCTGGGCTTGTTCCAGCCCTGCTGCGCTGTCCTCTGGGGGAAAGACACCCATGTGGAGTTGACCTGGCTCAAGAATGCTGTGGTGATTGATGGCGGAAGCTGTCACTCCTCCCCTTTGCCCTCCCAGGACCAGGAATCCTGGGGTCTCCGGGACCATCAGTGTGGGTACAGATCTGGCATTCCATAGCACCATGGTGCCCTGCGCCTGAAGTTCTGACAAGTTTTTTGGCTGTCCCCAAGTCCCCAGGGCTGCCCCAGGCCTCTTCAGCCACAGCCTACACAAGCAAAAGAACTCAGCAGAGCCTGGGAAGAAGGTGGAGCTGAGAACAGCTTTGGGAAAAGAACCTAGGTGGAAATTTCCATCACTGTTCTGCTTAGGCAAAGACCAGCTGAGGCCCAAGGTGTAGGCAGACACTGCAAAGGGGTTACAAAGGGTCACTCTCCCTCATTCTTCCAGTGTTAATCACCTACCGCCCCACCCTCAAGCTGGGCCATAAAGCTCAATCAGCGGTGTCCCTCCTGTGTCCCCACTTCTGGCCCTGTTTACTGCCAGCTCCCTAGTTCACGGACATCCACCACCTCTGCCCTGAGGATATGCCCATTCTCCCTGCCAGTCGGAGCCCCCCCCCCCCCCCCCCCCCCAACTTTAGAAGCCAGGCAGTGTGCCTTTCCTTTTACAGGAAGACTTCCCTGCTGAATGGTCAGTCTGTCCTGCAGCCATCGTGGTCCAGTGACCTCAGCAGCAGTCCTGTGGTCACACCCTTCCTCCAGTGACTCATCTGTTATTACCTTCAGCTATGGCATATTTATTGTTTGTCCTTGTCGTTTAGCATCCTTGAAAACAGAGTCCTATAGCCCTGCCTCAGCTGAGAGCAGCTCGTCCATGCCGTTGATCCTGTGTGGCCTCTGGCTTGGGCTGGCACTGGGGACTCTGAGAGGCTCAGCCCACCCCACACTGTTCCAGACCTGGTTCCCCAGATCTGCCCCCAGCCCAAGCCAGCACTGCCTCAGCCGGCGTGGAGGGAAAGGAATGTTTGCAGGCTGGACTTCCTCCCCCCACAGCCAGAATACCAGCATGGCCGGTGCCAGAGGCTGAGACGACTGGGCCTCGGGCTCTGGCCGAAACCACCCCTGGGGCCTGTCTGGTCTCACCCATCAGCCCTCTGCTCTGGCCTGGCAGCTTGGGTGTGCTGGAACCAGCAGGTGCTTCCTCCCTGTCCCTCCACCCAGCCTAAATGTCACCCTCCTTGGTTTGGTGATGGTCCCCTGAAGACCGTGGATACCTCCCTCCTGTCCCCCACCCATCTGGGACTACTGCAAGCGTTCTATGGAGGAGTCATGAAGAGAGCGGCCCCAAGAGTCCCACACACTCGGTCTGAGCCTCGTTTGTTCCTCCGCTTTCTGCCTGAGCTCTGTGACACCGGCAAGTTACTTAACCTCTCTGAATCAAGTTTTTGCCTCAGTGAAATAGGAATGATCTGCGCAGTACCCCCTTCTCAGGGTTGTGAGGTCGTCAGCAGCTTGGTTCAGTGCGTGGCTCAAATGCTGTGCTCTATAAATGGTGGCTGTCACTACCAGCGGCAGCTTCCCGGCATGACTGGAGCCAGGCACGTCTCGGGAAGGGGTTAACCATTGGCAGTGACTTCACCCCTGCAGTGGAGCAGGAAGGAGGCAGAGGAGGTAACAAAATCAGGCCTCAGCGGGGTGGAATTTTCCAGTGCTCATAAAATCGGAGTTGCAGTCAGGTTGCTAAGGGAGGTCACCATGGAAACGGTCAAGTGCGCTTGCTTCTGGTGATTCCAACCTGGCTCCAGGACGATGACACAAGTTCCAGGCCTCTTCATTGGCTGCCACCTTCCTCTTGCCACCGAATCTGGCAGGAGATTGGCCGAGAGCTGTTGCTGGGCTGGCGTTAGACCTCTTTCCCACTCCCCTACACCCGGAACCTGCTGGAAGCTGTTATTTTGAACCCGAGGAAGGGGGAAATAGGCTGCCAAAGATGTTGCCATAGCAACTGCTGTCCTTTCTGCCCTCCTTGGGGTTAGCAGTTGACTTCTTTGTAGCTGAAGTACTTTTGCAAAGACAGAGGGGGTAGCAGCCATTTTACACGGACTTAAAGTAAGGGCAACTCCCTCACCTTCCAGAACAGTCAAGGAATTTCTGAACCTCTCCTTATGGCCTTGGTTACTAGCCCACCCCTGGGGGGCTTTGTTTCTTTTTTTTTTTTTTTTTTTTAATTTTTTTTATCAACGTTTATTTATTTTTGGGACAGAGAGAGACAGAACATGAACAGGGGAGGGGCAGAGAGAGAGGGAGACACAGAATCGGAAACAGGCTCCAGGCTCTGAGCCATCAGCCCAGAGCCCGACGCGGGGCTCGAACTCACGGACCGCGAGATCGTGACCTGGCTGAAGTCGGACGCTTAACCGACTGCGCCACCCAGGCGCCCCCCTTGGTTTCTTTTAGTGAAACGGGGTATTCATCCAGGATTCACTACTTGTGCGGCCACCGTGTGTCTTTAACTGACCGGCATTGACATTAGCTTAGTGTGGGATAACTCTATGAGGTCGGGTTGGAGGCCCCACAGACTTGTTTAGCCAAGCCTGGAGCCTTCGGGACCCAGGGGCCCCTCAGGAGTCTATTTCTTCTGTCAACAGCTGCCCTCTGGAACCATCAGCAGGTCACATAGCCCCCCAGGGACTCATTTTCTCTTTCTGTAAAAGGATTCTTCTGTAGATGATCTTGAGAAGCCCTTTCTAGCTCGGACATTCCACAGTCCTAAGTTAAAGGGCTGCCTGCTTCCCGCAATAAATCTGTGGAACTCATCATCCTCATAGGAGGTAAAAATACAGGCAAATTCCCTATGCCAAGCACTTTCTATGTGGCAGGCCCTGCACATGCATTAGCTCAATGTTCACAGCAACCTTAGAAGGTGAATATCACTATTACAACACCTACCCATTTTACAGATAAGGAAACCGAGGCCCTGGAAAGGTAGGTAAATTTGCCCAAGGTCGAGATGTAAAGCCTGGGGGTCTGGCAGCAAGTCCATGCGGGTATCTTTCCAAGTACCAACTGACATGAAGATTAGACAATGTGGGTCGACTCAGAGTAGGTAGAACACTGGGTGGAATGAATCCCGCACTAGGAATCACAAGCCTGGTTCTACTCTAGGTCCTGCCGTTAAGTCCCATTGCGTTGTCTCCAGAAAGTCACTTTCCCTCTCTTGGCCTTAGTTTTCCCATCCATGAAAATAAGAGATTGTACCGGATCTTTGAGGGCCTCTCCGGGTGAAACACTCTGAGTCTCTGAGAGAAAAATTGGCTTAGAGGAGACCAGGGATAGCCTTCCCGAGTCACAGAGCAAATAAATGCAGCCTCAAATGGCCTGTCCGTTAACTTTGATCTCACCCTTTGAGGTGTGGGAAAGATTGTTTGAAGCTGGG
>NW_024412786.1:2418293-2455940 GCF_014898765.1 Herpailurus yagouaroundi | reverse complement strand
TAAATTAAAAAAAAATTAAAACAAAAGGTTGTAATATTTACAGCCTTATCATATTTATACATCTTATAAACAATGAAATGTATAAAGCAAAAAGTGAAAACACACACACACACACACACACACACACACACACACACACACACACAAAGCAGCAGCCCTGTGTTTCTCCAGGCTTCTCTACCTTTCTAAGCATATTTCTGGAACTTGCTTTAAGATGCCTCCGTAGGGAGAGTTGTCACATCTATAAATAGCTGCAGTGCCATGTGGGCCGTGCGAAACGGCTGCTGAGCCACCCGGTGCACTGGGAACTTGCGTCAGGGAGACAGTCATGAGCACAGGGGTGGGGCTTTAATTAGGACTGAAGGATGAGGTGGCAGATGAGTTGGGAAGAACATTCCAGGCAGAGGACTTGATCTGGGGGTGGGATGACATTTCTTTTTTATTTATTTATTTTAGAGACAGAGAGAGACAGGGAGAGGGAGGGAGAGAAAGCGCCAGTGGGGGAGGGGCAGAGAGAGGGAGTGAGAACCCCAAGCAGGTTCCATGTGGTCAGCATAGAGCCCAGCTCGGGGCTTGATCCCACAAATGGAGAGATCATGATTTGAGCAGAAATTAAGAGTCGGCTGCTTAACCGACTGAGCCACTCAGACGCCCCGGTGGGATGACATTTCTCCATGCAGAATCCTGACCAGGGTGACACTGAGGCCCATGGAGAGGAGTGTAGGGCTGAGCCAGGCAGAGGTGGAGTATCCCGGCTCGAGCCTTGCGCAAAGCTAAGCTAGAAGCTGGGAGGCCACAGTCAGACCTGTGGCTTGAGTTCCAGTCCCAAGAGACAGGAAGGGTCCAGGCTGTGAACCTCCTGCGCCCTGCAGAGTGGGGTCCATGGAGGAGCATCTCTTTGCTGCAAAGAGGGGAAGTCTGGTCTTTCCAGAATGCTGGAGCTGGAAACACGCTTGATGCGGGAATGGGAAGTCCTCGTGCCGCAGCCCCGACTACATCAGGCACTGCCCAGAGGTGGAGCCCGGAACTGTAGGCGGCCTGTGTCCCAGTCCTAGGACTCCTTGGGAGTCCCTCTGAGGAGCACACAGTCCCTAAGGCGCTGGTGCCTCTGGGGCAGGCAAGCAGTGCGGGGAGGGGACACCTGCTCCTTGGGGCGAGGCGGGACCTTCACCCCCTCAGCCTTTCCCCAGCCAGGCTGGGAGCAGAGTGGGTGGCAGGGCAAACAGAGTGGGGCCTGGCTCAAGGCCCCTCAGAGGATGTGAAAGCAGCAGGTCTAGAATTCAGATTTCCTGCTCCTCAGAGTCAGGCCAAGTCTACGGCTGGTCTTTTATCGGCCCTCAAGAATCACGGCCAGATCCCTTTATTACTTGCCTAAAGTTGCCCAGCCAAGGCACGTCAGCATGAGTGTGCTAGGCCAAGGTCTAGGTCTAGCAGACCTCCTTCAGTTTCACCTGAAACTCCCACCCCACCGCAAAAGGACAGAAGTAAAAATAGGCATTTGTTGGATCATATAACTAAAAAACCCAGAGGCAGTCTCTGTTCTGGCTTGGCTGGACCCTGTTCTCCCTGGCCCTCCACCCTGAGGCCCTGCTACCCCCAGGCATGCCTTCCTTCCCAGACCGGCCTTCTCATACCACTTAGATAAAGTGGTTTATATTGTAAAATAAACAGGGAATGCTTGTTAAACTAGTTTAATAAGTGCTTAAAAATGGATAGTTAACTGTGATGTACTCATGCTGTGGAATATACCAGAACTGCAAGAGACCACACGGTTTCACCGGGGATTCCAGGGAGCTATTTCCAAGTTGTCCGAACACTACACTCATCAGAGCACCATGAAGCTGGAAGGGAAAGGGCAGGGTCAAGGTCAAAGCAAAACAGTCAGACCAGGCCAAAAGAAATGCAAATGTGACAGTCAAGGGATAAGAAGACTGGGAGAGAGACAGCCCCCAGGAAGTCTGGGTGTTGAAGTTCAGTGTGAGTTCAGGAAACAGGTGATCTATAGGGGCTGAAGGGAGGGAAGGGCAAGCAAGTTCTCTGCCCCGCTCAGCACTGATGCAAAGATGAGGACCGCAGTCTCACTTGACTCTGACTCGTTTCCCATGCTCCGTAACTGGAGGGCTTGCAGTGCACAGACTCAGTGTGTGGCCAACAGGGGCCTTTTCTACAGCTTGCTCTGTTTCGTGGGCCTCATTTTTGCATGGTGTCTCTGGTTCTTCTTCTTCTTTTAATGTTTATTTTTTTTAATTTTTTTTTCAACGTTTTTTATTTATTTTTGGGACAGAGAGAGACAGAGCATGAACGGGGGAGGGGCAGAGAGAGAGGGAGACACAGAATCGGAAACAGGCTCCAGGCTCTGAACCATCAGCCCAGAGCCTGACGCGGGGCTCGAACTCACGGACCGCGAGATCGTGACCTGGCTGAAGTCGGACGCCCAACCGACTGCGCCACCCAGGCGCCCCTAATGTTTATTTTTGAACGGAGGGGAGGGGCAGAGAGAGGGAGACAGAGGTTCCGAAGCGGGCTCCGTGCTGACAGCAGAGAGCCTGATGTGGGGCTCAAACCCGTGAACCACAAGATCACGACCCGAGCTGGAGTCGGAGACACTTAACCTACCGAGCCACCCGGGCGCCCCTGTGTTTCTGGTTCTAGTGCTCTTCCATTTTCCTGCTGAGCCCTGCTGAGTTCTTCCCGTGTTCCCCGATTATTCTGGCAATTCTTATTAGGAGATAGTCATCTGTGGGCAGGAATGGCCAGGGGTTGGGCATTTTCAACTAGAGGGACTCTACATATTTCATGGCTTCCTGTGAGGTCCTAGAACACACATTCCTCTACCAGGTCTGCTTCCTGGTCACAGGAACCTCTGCAGCCCGTGGACACCTCTCTCCTGGACATTCTTGTATCTCTGTCTCAGGAGGTGTCGGGCCAAGCATTAGCTCACAAAGGGATGGGGAGCAAATGAGGCTGCAAGATGAGGCTGTGGAATTGTCAGGCATCCTCAAGCTTTTAATGAAGAGCCTCCATCCTGAAGATGCCCAGGAGCCCATCAAGAGTCGTCCCATTAGAACAAAGGACACTCAGCGCGCCTGGGTGGGTCTGTCGGTTAAGCACCAGACTCTTGATTTCGGCTCAGGTCATGATCTCACAGTTCAGGAGTTCCAGACCTGCGTCTAGCTCCACACTGACAGTGTGGGGCTTGCTTGGGATCCTCTCTCTCTCTCTCTCCCTCCCCCCCTCCCACTCTCTCCCTTTTGCTCAAAAATAAATAAACTTAAAAAAACAAAAAAACAAGACACTCCTATCACCCAGGAAATTCCAAGGGATTGCAGATTGTGTCAGAAACAGGTCCAAAACCAAACGTCAGAATAAAGGATGCTCCTAATGCTCTTATCACTTAGGAAGTTATAGGAGTTTAGGAGCCCTGTGTCAGGAACTGGGCAGAGACCAATATATTTGCTATTATTTCATAGGCTGCTACAATACCACAGAATACCACAGACTGCATGGCTTAAACAGCAGACATTTCTTTCTCAGTGTTGGAGACTGAAGTCTGAGATCTTCGGTTTTGGTGAGAGCCCTCTTCTGGGTCGCGGCTTGCCGACTTCTCACTGTGTCCTCCTCACATGGTGGAAAGAGAGCAAGGGAGCCTTTCGTAGTTCCTTTTATAATGGAGCTAATCTGCCTCATGAGGGCTCCACTCTTATGAGCTAATTCTCTCCTAAATATCCCACTGGGGGCTAGGATTTCAACATAGGACTTGGAGAGGACACAAACATTCAGTTCATTACAAGTATATTGTGAAAACCAAGAGATTTGCCTTGGTGCAATCCAGAGACCTGATTCAGATTTTAATGGTTTTATACACACTCATTTGTATGTGCGTTGTGTAACACTGTGTAATTGATGTCATGTGTACATTTATGTAACCACCATCACCATCAAAATACAGAACTGTTCCATCATTACAGAGATCCTATCAGATGCACCCTTGTCCCTAACCCCTGGCAACTACTAAATCTGTTCTCTATCTCTATAATTTTGTCATTTCATGAGTGATATATAAATGGAGTTATCAAGTATGTAACTTTTTGAGATTAGCTTTTTTTTTTTCATCAGCATAACTGCTTTGAGATCCACTCAAGATGTTTTGTTCCTTTTTATTGCTGAGTAATATTCCAGGGTGTGGACACACCATTCATTCATCGAAAGACACTGAAATTATTTCTAAATATTGGCTATTACAAATAAGCTGCTATGAATATTCACGTACATATTCTGAGTAGACATATGTTTTCACTTCTCTGGAATAAGTGCCCAGGAGTGTGATTGCTGGGTTGTATGATAAGCGTATGTTTAGGTCAACAGAAACTGCCAGGTAGTTTTCCAGAGTAACTATACCATTTATATTTTCACCAACAATGCACAAGAAATGCAGTTTCTTTCTTTCCTCCTCAGCATTTGGTATTGTCATCATTTTTACTTCAGCTGTTTGAACAGGTATGCAGTTACCACTGATCATGTAACTGATTTTCTACCTTGGTCTCAGGGGGCTGGTTTCTCTACCCCTCTATAGAGAGACTATACTATACATCTATTTGTCCCTATTCATTAGGGCATAATGACCCCTTGACAAGTGTTATAACTGGTCACTATCCCTGTATGAGACACTCACGTTAATGGGACAAGGGAAGACGTACAGAAGTAGACCCTTCCTGGAGAGCAGCAAGTCACAGGGTGAAGGTCAGCAGTTTTCTAGTTCTTCCCCATCCTCCAGAGGTCACTATCCTGTGTCTTTGTGCAGTTCCTCTGAAAGGTTTGTACTGTTCTTCACCCTTTGCCTTCTAGGCTGACTTTGCCACCCGGTGGTATAAATTTAGGGGTTCTCTTCTGGCTTTCAAGGATTTCTTTTTTTTTTTTTTAATTGAAGTTTAGTTGACATACAATATTATATTAGTTTCAGGTGTACAACATAGTGACTTGGCAATTTTATACAATTCTCAGTGCTCACTGTGATGTGTAGTCACTATCTCTCACCATTAATGTTATTATAATGTTATTGAGTATATTCCTCATGCTGTATTTTTTCATCTCTGTGACTTTTTTTTTTTTTTTTTGAATGAGAGAGAGAGAGAGAGTGAGAGAGAGAGAGAGAGAGGAGAATGCGGAGTCTGGAGCAGGGCTCGAGCTCACCTGATGTGGAGCTAGAACTCACCAACTGTGAGATCGTGACCTGAGCCAAAGTCGGATGCCTAGCCAACTGAGCCACCCAGGCGCCCCTGGCTTTCAGGATTTCAAGAGGCATGTGTGGTATGCGGACATGTTAGGATCATCTTATATTGAGCTGTAGAGTGTCGTCCATGGATATCTAGCTGATTGTACAAGACTGACTTGAAATGAGAGGCAGGTATCTATGAAAGATGGTCAAGGGTATCTCAAGGGCCCAGTGCTGGGTGGGAATCAGTTCTTTTCTCTAGAAAAAGAACTGGGTCTTCTTAGACACGGGCTCTGTCTAGAGTCAGGTATTGGTATAGAGTTCACTGTTGGTCTGGGTGCCCCCAACTCCGGGTGAATGAAAAGCCACTCGGAAGTGTTTGAGGGGGACAGCAACACATTCTCCAGAGCTTGAAGGAATAGCTAGACGGAATATGAGCTGAGACCATCACCTCTAATAATAGAGATCACAGCAGGAGACCACCTGTGACTCTGAAGGACAAGGTAATTCTATTTAAGGTTGTGGGATCAGTGATCCCATAATTCCAAGAAGGGTGTGGATGCTGAGCCCCTTCTCAGATTCTAGAAACATGCAGGCTCTAATTCTGTCTATTGTCAGAAGCCTGCAGCAACATTTAAACTGATAAACTCAAGACACAGGCATAGTGACTTCATAAAGAGTTTTGAGAATTTGTTATACACTCTGGATACAAGTCCTTTATTAGATATTTGATTTGTAAGTATTTTCTTCTAGTCTGTGGCTTGTCTTTTTCTTCTCTTAACAATGTTTTACAAACAGTAGAAGTGTTGATTTTGATGAAGTCCAAATGGTCATTTTTTTCTTTCATGGATTGTGTTTTTGTTGTCATTTAAAAATTTTTTTTAATTTTTTAAAATGTTTATTTTTGAGAGAGAGAGAGAGAGAGAGAGAAAGAGAGACAGAGACAAAGTGTGAGTAGGGGAAGGGTAGAGAGAGAGGGAGACACAGAATCTGAAGCAGGCTCCAGGCTCTGAGCTGTCAGCACAGAGCCCAACGCAGGGCTCGAATTCACAAACCGCGAGATCATGACCTGAGCTGAAGTTGGACACTTAACCAAGTGAGCCACCCAGTCACCCGTTTTTGTTGTCATTTCTAAGAGATCTTTGCCTAATCCAAGACCACAGAGATTTTTCTCTTGAATTTTCTTCTAGTAGTTTTATAGCTTTAAGTTGTACACTTAGGTCTATGATCCATTTTGAGTTAATTTTGGTATAAGATGAGATGTTTGGACTGAAGTTCGTATTTTTGCATATGGATGTCTACTTGTTCCAGCATTACTTGTTGAAAAAACTATTGCTTCTCCACTGAATTGCCTTTGCACTTTTGTCAAATATCAATTAACTATATATGTGTGGGTATATTTTCTAGACTCCCTATTCTGTTTCATTGATGTATCTGTCCCTGTTTACACTAACATCACACGGCCTGGATTGATCTAATCTTCTAAGTCTTGGTTGTGTGAGTCAGATAGTTCAAGTCTTCTAGCTTTATGATTTCCCAACGTTGTTTTTGACTCTTCTAGGTCCTTTGCATTTTCACATGAATTTTTGAATTAGCTTGTCAATCTTTATTTAAAAGCCTGGGATTTGGGCTGGTATTGCACTGAATCTACAGTTCACTTGGGAAAGACTGACATCTTCACAATATTGAGTTCGTCATACCTCATCTCAATATTGAGACAGTATATCTTCATTTTTTAAATCCCTTAATTTCTCTCAATAATTTTTTTTTTAATTTTTTTTTCAACGTTTATTTATTTTTGGGACAGAGAGAGACAGAGCATGAACGGGGGAGGGGCAGAGAGAGAGGGAGACACAGAATCAGAAACAGGCTCCAGGCTCTGAGCCATCAGCCCAGAGCCCGACGCGGGGCTCGAACTCACGGACCGCGAGATCGTGACCTGGCTGAAGTCGGACGCTTAACCGACTGCGCCACCCAGGCGCCCCTACTTACTTATTTATTAAAGTGTATTTAAAAAGTTTTTTAAATATTTATTTTTGAGAGAGGGAGAGACAGAGTGTGAGTGGGGGAGAGGCAGACAAAGAGGGAAGGAGAGAGAGTCCAAAGCAGACTTCAGGCTCTGAGCTGTCAGCACAGAGCCCAACTTGGGGCTTGAACTCACAAACTGCGAGATCATGACCTGAGTTGAAGTCAGACACTTAACCAACCGAGCCACCGAGGCACCCCTTTAAAAGTGTATTTTTAAGTACTCTCTACACCCAGTGTGGGGCTCAAACTCATGACCCCGAGATCAAGAGTCACGTGCTCTAACAACTGAGCCAGCCAGGCACCCTGGAAATTAAAAATTTTAAAAGACAATACCATTTGCAATAGCACTTAAAAAATGAAATAGTTGAGGTGCCTGGCTGGCTTAGTTGGGAGAGCATGTGACTCTTGATCTTGGGGTTGTGAGTTCAAGCCCTGTGCTGGATGTAGAGATTACTTAAATTTAAAAAATAAATAAATAAAAATAAATACAATAAAATTTCCAATGGTTCATTGACAGTATATAGAAATACTATGATTTCTGTGTATGGATTATATATCCTGCAACCTCTACTTAGTTAGAAGATGCCCTGGTCTTTTTTTTAATATAGACATTTAGTGTATAAATGTCCCTCTAAGTACTTATTACCTGCATCCCATAAATTTCCATATGTTGTGTTTTTTTATTCTCATTTGGTTCAGGATACTTTCTAATTTCCCTTTTGATTCCTTCTCTGATCTATGGGGTATTTTAAAGTATGTTATTTAGGGGCATCTGGCTGGCTCAGCTGGTATAGCATGAGACTCTTGATCTCGGGATTGTGAGTTCAAGCCCCACATTGGGCTTAAAGCCTACTTTAAAAAAATAATAAAGTATGTTATTTAGTTCCCAAATATTTGGGGGTTTTCCAGAGATCTTTGTGTTATGGATTTCTAATTTAATTCCATTGTTGTCAAAGAATATACTTTCTATGTTTTGAATCCTTTCACATTTATTGAGACTTGTTTTATGGCCTAAAAATGGTCTATCTTGGTAAATTTTCTGTCCTAGAAAAAGTTTATTCTGCTGTTGTTGGGTGGAGTGTTCTATAAATGTCAGTTAGGTCCAAAAAATATCAATTGAGTCAAGTGGGTTGATAGTAATGTTCACATCTTCTGTATCTTGACTGATTTTCAGTTTACTTGTTTTATCAATTATTGTTCTATTCGATATTGAAATTTATGATTACTTGACTATGCCTATTTCTCCTTGCAGGTCTGCCGGTTTTTGTTTCGTGTATATTTGAAGCTCTATTATTAGATGTATAAGCATTTAGGAAGGTTCTGTCCTCTTTATGAATTGACCCCTTTATCATTATGAAATGACCCACTTTATCCCTAGTAATATTCTTTGTTTTGAAACCTAACTTGTCTAGGGGCGCCTGGGTGGCGCAGTCGGTTAAGCGTCCGACCTCAGCCAGGTCACGATCTTGCGGTCCGTGAGTTCGAGCCCCGCGTCAGGCTCTGGGCTGATGGCCCAGAGCCTGGAGCCTGTTTCTGATTCTGTGTCTCCCTCTCTCTCTGCCCCTCGCCCGTTCATGCTCTGTCTCTCTCTGTCCCAAAAATAAATAAACGTTGAAAAAAAAAATTTTAGAAACCTAACTTGTCTGGTATTAAAAAAAATTTTTTTTAATATTTATTTTTTCATTAAATTTTTTTTTAATGTTTATTTTTGACAGAGAGAGAGAGAATGAGTGGGAGAGGGGCAGAGAGAGAGGGAGACACAGAATCTGAAACAGGCTCCAGGCTCTGAGCTGTCAGCACAGAGCCCAACGCGGGGCTCGAACTCACAGACAGTGAAATCATGACCTGAGCTGAAGTCAGATGCTCAACTGACTGAGCCACCCAGGCACCCCGATTTTTAATATTTATTTTTGAGAGAGAAAGAGAGAGGGGTGGGGGGAGAATGGGAGAGGGGCAGAGAGAAAGGGAGACAGAGTCTGAAGCAGGCTCCAGGCTCTGAGCTGTCATCACAGAGCCTGATGTGGGGCTTGAACTCACAAATGACAAGATCATGACCTGAGCTGAAGCTGGATGCTTAACCGACTGAGCCACCCAGGCACGCCTAACTTGTCTGGTATTATTAGAGCCACTGCAGCATCTTTTGTTGTTGTTGTTATTGTTACTGTATCTTTTCCCATTCCTGTACTTTTAACCTATTTGTTTCTTAAAAGTATGGTTCTTATAGGCAGTATATGGTCGGGTATTGATTTTTTCATCCATCACATTTAATTGGAGTGTTAGGACCATTTCATTTAATGTTGATAGTATTTTGCTGCTTGTTTTCTATTTGTCCCCTCTATTGTTTCCCTTATCCTCTTTATTGTATTCTTCTAGATTGTTTTTATGATTCTGTTTTGTCTCCTTTTTTGGCTTATTAGCTATAACTCTTTGTCATGTAATTTTGTGGTTGTCTTAGGGTTTACAGTATACATCTTAAACTTATCACAGACATTACATCACAGAATGTATAAGAACTTTACAATACTATGCTTCTATTTTGCCCCACTCTGCCTTTGTGCTATTATTTTCATATATTTTATTTATACATTTGTTATAAACCCCACAATACATTATTTTGCCTTACACAGCCAATTATCTTGTAAAGAGATTTAAACAATAAGAAAAAAAGCTTTTTAGGGGCACCTAGGCGGCTTAGTCAGTTAAGCGTCCACCTCCTGATTTCAGTTCAGGTCCTGATCCCACGATTTGGGAGATTGGGCCCCACACTGGGCTCTGTGCTGACAGCACAGAACCTGCTTGGAATTCTCTCTCTCTCCCTCTCCCTCTCAAAATAAATCAACCTTTTTAAAAATGTTTATTTCTTTTTGAGAGAAAGAGAGTATGAGCAGAGAAGGGGCAGAGAGAGGGAGACAGAGGATCTGAAGCAGGCTCTGCACCATCAACACAGAGCCCAACGCGGGGCTCGGATTCATGAACCATGAGATCATGACCTGAGCTGAGGTTGGACACTTAACCAACCGAGGCACCCAGGCGCCCCTAGATCTTATTTTCAAAGGGTACCCTCAAGATCCCTCCCCACCACTCCAGAAAACACTCAGGCATCCACAGGGAAGAGAGACGTTTGCTTTCAAAACTATACAAAGTTGAAAAGGTTGAAAATACACAATTCGAAAGGTAATTCAAAAGCAGGTTTGAAAACACAGAGTCAGAATAAACAAGGGAAAATGAAACTGAAGGGAGAACTGGATATACATTTGAAAGGAAAGGAAGTCACTGTATTGTTCAGAAGGACAAGGAGAACTATGACATAAATCTTTAAAGCATTCACGATTTAAGGGAATAAAATACCTAGGAGCCTTTCTGTTAGTGTGGTACTTTTTAGACTGAATTGTGCCCCCGTCCCTGATCCCCAAGTTTATGTGTTGAAGTCTTAATCCTCAGTACCTAAGAATGCCACTGTATTTGGAGGTAAGTTCTTTAAAGGGGTGACTAAGTTAAAATGAAGCCATTAGGATGAGGCCCTAGTCTAACATGGCTTACGAGAAGTGGAAGGGTTGCCAGGAACGGCCATGTAAAGACGCATCAAGAGGGCATCTGCAAGCCAAGGAGAGAGGCCTCAGAATATACACCGGCCAATACCTTTTCTTGAACTGCCAGTCTCTAGAACTGTGAGAAAATAAACTTCTGTTATTTAAGCCACTCAGTCTGTGGTGTTTTGTGATGGCGGCCGGAGCAAGCTGATACAAGGATATAAAGTTCTATTAATTTTATCGTTTGTTGCTGGATCCAGCTGGGCCTGAAGATGGAGGTTACCTCTGGTCTTCTGAGCAGACTTAGTGTGGCCATTTCCTGGCAATGGGAAGCTAGTTAATTTCTCTGTACTTTGTGTTTTTCATCTCTAACACTGAACCTAATAATACCTGTACAGCAGCCAGCATCGGGCACATAGAAGGTGATCAATAAACACCAGGTTATTTCCACTTTCTCACAGACTATATTTTGTCCAGTATTTTATAATAACCCCTGTATTTATACTGCATTTTAAAAAAGTATATTTATTTATTTTGAGAGAGGACGAGAGTGAGAGCGAGCGCAAATGGGGGAGACAGACAGGGACAGGGAGACAGAGAATCCCAAGCAGGATCTGCACTGTCAGCATGGAGCCTGATGTGGGGCTTGATCTCATGAACCGTGAGATCATGACCTGAGCTGAAATCGAGAGTCTGACATTTAACCAACTGAGCCCCCCAGGCGCTCCTATACTGCATCTTAACTGTATTTATACAATGTATTTCTCATATTTTTTTCTAATAGGCAAGGCAGAGATTAGTATTCACAATTTACAAACTAAAAGACTAAGGACAAGTCCAGAGAGTTTCAGGAGGTTACACAGTGAGGCTGTGATAAAGTCAGGAGACAGGCCAGATAGTCCTATGGGTGTTTGTGGCTTCTCTGCATTTGACTTCATTGCCAACTGGTGAAATGTACCAGTTGTCTGTCCTACACTTAATGGTCACTACAATTGTGCCTTTTTGAACTGTTTGCTTTTTTTTTTTTTTTTTAAATTTTTTGGGGGGGGTTGTGGAGAGACGGAGCATGAGCAAGGGAGGGGCAGAGAGAGAGGGAGACACAGATCCAAAGCAGGCTCCAGGCTCTGTGCTATCAGCACAGAGTGTGACACGGGGCTCGAATCCACAGACCGTGAGATCATGACCTGAACTAAAGTCGGACGCTTAACCAACTGGGCCACCCAGGCGCTCCATGAACTCTGTTTTTTTAATAATTTTTCTGTTTCCCTCTTTTGGGTGAGGCAGTTCAACTGCCCACCTACAGCAGGCCTGCTATCCCATGGTAATCTCTTGTTTTAGTGGCTCTGATCCTAGAAATCAGACCCTACTTGATACCAATGTATATAAAACAGAAATCAGTAAGCTCTGAGGCCTCCAGGAGCTATGTTCTTAAATCTTATGCTATTGATTGTAACTGCTCAGAGGCCTTCAGGGCTCCCTTCTGGGGTGTGGGAGGCTAGCTGCTGGTTCCGTAGGACCCTGCCCGCCTGCCCGATCCCAGTGACACAATCTCACCAACAGCTGTGGCACAGTCAGTGCCTATTGAATAAACGGTCTAGTGGTTTTGCAACTGTCATATTTGACGTTGCCACCAAAGGGCTCTCCCCAAGGTCGCCAGGGATTCCAGTCTCTAAACCCAGTGGACAATTTCCAGTGTGGACAATTTTCAAAAACCAACGATAGTTCCAAGCTTTCTAGCCGGAGCTGCACGAATGACAGAATTGCTACCAACTGCTGTAGGTGTAGATTTGGAGGAAAGACCAGCAGCTCCGTTTTGGACTTAGGAGAGAGAGGTCTGGCTGGAGGTGAAAATTTGGGAGTTAAGAGCATATTAATACTCATTTAAAGCCAGGAGACCCAGGGAATGTGCACCAACAGAAGAAATATAATTGGAGAACCCCTGAGGAGCTTCGATGTTTAGAATTTGGGAGGTGAACAAGAACCATAAAGGAGGCTGAGAGTCACCAGTGTGGTGAGAGGAAAGCAAAGGAAATGTCAGAGGAGGGAGACATGGGCTGTGTCAGATTCTGTCGTTAACTACCTTGAGACCGCTGTGCCGGAGAGGTCATCTATAGCCCCGAGAGCCCCCAGGCTACACGGGGGTCTCTGGCTGCCTTGTGAATGAGCCATCATGAACACGTGGCCCAGGTGAGCCTTCAGGTTGACTACAGCCACCACAGACATCTGACTGAAACCACACGGGCCTCTCCGTAGGCCTTTTCACAACACGGTAGCTGACTTTCCTGGAGAAGTCATGAGAGATAGGGATCCTCTAGCCTCAGGAAAGCCTTCAGATGACTGCAGGTACAGCTGACAATTTGACTACAACGTTTTAAGAGACACTGAGCTGATGGGGTGTCTGGGTGGCTCAGTTGGTTAAGTGTCCAACTCTTGATTTCGGCTCAGGTCATGATTATCTCATGGTTCATGGGTTCCGGCCCCACATCAGGCTCTGTGCTGTCAGCATGGAGCCTGCTTGGGATTCTCTCTTTGTCCCTCTCCTGCTTATGCTCTCTGTCTCTCTAAATAAATAAATAAACATTAAAAAAAAGAGAGAGAAACCACCCAGGTAAGCTACTCCCAGATTCCTGACCTACAGAAACCAGTGAGATAATGAATATTTATTGTTTTAAGCCACTACACTTTGAAGTAACTTGAATGTGGTTAACAGATAACTGATACGTGTGGCAACAGCCTCATTTTATGGGTGAAGAAGGTAAAGCTCGGGGGACAAGGTGACCAGCTCAAGATCATGGAATGAACGAATGACAGAACCAGCTTGCACCCAGAGTAGGATCTTGCACATGGTATGTTCTTGACGAATGTTTGTTGAATTGGCCCAATCATTTTCTTCTGCTGTCAGGTTAGGTTATAGTTGAAGTACAACAGTGATGAGTTACAACCAATTATTATAAACATAAAAACAGTCTGCATGATTGATTAAATGCTATGGGGCCTAGAGACATCTCCTCTCCATCTAGTGACATGCTGACTCAGGGAAAGGCGAAGGCTTGAGTACATGCACATTTGTCTTCCTTGTTGCCAGAATCCAAACATGCTTGTTTTTGGGGTATCCCAAGAGAACTAATAGGGCCTGTGTCAGTCAGGGTCCAATCGGAAGAAGCCACACAATAATTTAAACCGTGATTTAACATAAAAGTTATGAATTGTCTTGTAAGAATTCTAAACAAATACCAGGGATAAGGACCAGGCGCTAACTATCTCAGGGGCTGAGTAGATGCCCAGGGAAGAGGCTCCCAACTGGAGGGCTGAAATCCAGCCCATGTTGGATACATCCAGATATACAGAATAGATACAGAAGAAACACAGAGAAATTGTTGCAGTGCCACACTGGCAGAATTTGCTGGAAATCTCCCCTTTAGGGTACTGGGGAAGGCTGTTCATGGTGAAGTGTCTCAGCAGAAAGATTACATCATACAACTGCCTGTCGGGATAAGCCAGGGGATGCTGCTGACTGCGGGGGGGTGGGGGGGGGGCCTGCAGGACACTGGTGCTGGAGACATCAGCTGCACTGCAGGAGTCGGCCAACTGAGCAAACCAGGAAGGAAAACTTCTTCCTTTTGAAACGTGTCTCCAGTGCCCTCCACTGACAAAGCTTAACATCAGGCCTGCTGTCAGAGGAAAGATATTTAAAGGGCCCAGATCCATTTTTAGAGAGCAGACAACAAAGAATGAATTTGGAGCGGAGAAGCAAGTAATTGATAAATAGCACAACCTGGCTCAAAGATGCGTAAGAAGTCTACAGCTCAGGCATTTTGCTCGAGGCAGCAAGTGACGGTTTTTCCCTGGCTTGAGACAAGCAGAAAAACAAACACGAAGTATGGCAACCAGCTCCATCAGGCCGAAGTCTCAAACTAAAGTTGGGTAGCCAAGTAAGTTAGACAAGCAAGCGTAACAGGCCCCAGTATATGAAAAATCAAACGCCAAGGGAAAAACAAACAACCTGAACTTTTTTTTTTGCAATCGAACCACACTGCAAGTGGGTAACATATAAAGTTTATAATACTGGGTGTTTCAAAGACAAAATTTAAAAATACATGTTGAAAAATAGAAATCTTTTAATTATTAAAATTTTTGTTCATAATCTGTTATTCCTTTGATTTGGAACCAGAAACCTGACACCTTTTTTTCTGCACCAAGATGTCAATGTCTGGTCTCATATTTCGAGTCGCAATGTGGAGAACTGAGTGTAATCCTGTATCCTTTAATTGGGAGCGAAACTTAGTTTTACTCAATTTCATAACAGAAAACAGCTGTTCACAGACATAGGTGCTTCCGAACATGGACAGAATTTTTGCACAATGTTTTCTATATTTGGGGTAACTCTTGCTGAGGTATTTGTAGAATTCTGGTATTCCAATGTCATCATATTTTGTTTTTAATACCGTATTACACTGCAGTTCAATAACTTCCATTTGTAATTCTTCATTAACACTATCGATGTTAATTGAGAAAGGTGAGCTAAACAGTATGAGTTCATTTTCATAATGTTTGAAATCAAAGAACCTTTTTTGGAATTCCATCTTTAACTCCGCAATTTTGGGGATGTAGATTAAGCCATCACGTTCGTTTCTGGAAACCGATTTCAGCGTAGGAAAGTGAGCCAGATTATTTGCAGCCAAATGAGCTTCCCAGAGACTCAATTTTGCGAGGAAAGAGCAAACTGAATCATACATTTGTGTCACTACTTGTGAACGTCTCTGAAGGGAGATATTCAAAGTGTTCAGATGGTTTGTGATGTCAACTAAAAAGGCCAGGTCTCTGATCCAGTCTTCGCTGGTGAGCTGGGGAAGGGGTTTGCCCTTGGAAGACATGAACACATCTATCTCTTTTATCAATTCAAAAAATCTCTTCAGCACCATGCCACGACTAAGCCACCTTACCTTTGTATAGTAAAGGAGATTACCGTATTGGGCATTCAGTTCCTCAAGCAAAGCCCTGAACTGCCTGTGGTTGGAGCCCCGGGTGCGTATCCAGTCCACTGTGTTAATCACTACGTCCATGACATGTTCTAGCTTTAACTTTTTAGTACAAAACAATTCCTGGTGAATAATGCAGTGGATAGATTTAAGCTCTGCATCCTTGAAAAACATTTTGACCTTGGACTTAAGTTTTGCCACAAGTCCAGTGTTATCACAGACCATCGCAGGAGCACCATCTGTGGTTACACTTACTAGTTTTGACCAGTCAACATTAAACTTTTCAAGACTTTTCTCAACATACAAAAACAGGTCATTCTCAGATGTTGGGTCTGTCATGGGCACCATGTCCAAAAGTTCTTCAGTGATGTCAAAATTCTCATCAACACCCCGGATAAATATAATCAACTGCCTCGTATTATTTATGTATGTGCTCTCATCAACTGCAATAGAAAATGTCACAAATGATTTCACTTTTTCTCGCAACTTGTCCTGTAGGTTCTCAGCCATATCTTTTACTCGCTGAGCAACAGTGTTTCCAGTTAGACTTACGTTGGCAAATGCCGGTTTCTGCTCTGGACACAGGATTTCCGCAGCACTCAAGAGACAGTCTTTTATAAACTCACCATCTGTAAAAGGTTTCGATGCCCGGGCAATTTTCTCACTTATGACATAACTGCATTTCACAGCAGCATCACTTAGTTTATTTGTATTTGATGACAGATGCTGAAGAAACTTTAGTCCTTTCTTTAGTTCGTTAAGTTTTTCATCACGCATCTCTTCCGTATACCGGTCAAAGTGCTTGCTATGGTTTGCCTCGTAATGGCGTCTTAAGTTGTATTCTTTTGACACAGACAAAGTCTGGTTACATATTAAACACACGGGGCTGTTCTTAACTTCCACAAAGAAATATGCTCGTTCCCACTTTTCTTGAAACATGCGATGCTCTCGATCCATCTTTCGTTTTCCCACTTTTGACAGAGAAACAGGGACAAAAACAGAGTTCACTTTTCTTTACTGTAAGAGAAACACCACCACAAGCCTGAAGATAAAATGGTGCCTGACATTGGTTCTGAGGAGTGGAGGAGGGAGGAATGGAACCTGTAGCAAACTGTAAAGCCTTCCAAAGGGCACAGCCACGACTCAGCCGGGGCAGATTGTTAGTATGTGGGAACCCAGGCCCCACTGCCACCAGATCTACCCAATTGCTGAAGCAAAGCCAGATATTGTTATTTTAACACAAAATCAGCCGACTTTTAGACACGGTAAATTAAGGCAAAATATGCTACACACTGCGAAAGGCAAACAAAGTGAGTAAGTGTAAGGATCATAAAGAACCCCATGGTACCAGTTTGGCCTCCTGCAGCCCGACTCACCTCCTAGCATTCGGCCAACCACTTCCAGGGTTGCCAGGGCTTCTACCCCACACTGACCCAGGGTGGCTTCATCCTGCAGGGGAGAACCCGCAAGAAGCACGACTTTGTCTTCAGTGGTGAGGCCCTCCAGGAAGGCCACATGAGCCTAGGGAAGAAAGGGAGGGTCAAGAGTGTTCTCTGGGGGAAGTCACAGGAAGCCAGGCACAGGGCACATGGGTTAGGGAAGCTCAGGGATACACTATCACCTTTACCTTGATCTGGGCAACTGTCTCCAGGCCGGTCACTTCAAGAGTGTGCAGCTCCCGGGCACGGACAAACAGCTGCATGTCAGTGACTTGGCGACAGAGAAGAGTGAGGTCAGCAGCTGGGAGACTCAGGAAGAGGGGTTGTGGGGGTCCAGGACAGTTCGTGGGGCAGAAGAACACTAGTGGGCGGAACAGCATCCTTGGGGAATCGCGGGGCAGAGCTAACCAGAGCCCGCAGTGGGGGCACGCACAGGGGCGAAAGGTTAGACCCCCCTCCCCCCCGACCCCGAGCCCAGGTCCCGCTTCCCCGTTCCCCTAAGCCTTGCTGCCTTCGGTCCCTCAAGTATCACGTTTCCGTTCCACCCGGATCTTACCTGGGACCGAGCCTCGCGCCGCCGTAACCGTGGAAACGGAATCCAGAGGCTACAGAGCGAAGGCGCGAAGACACCCGCCACTAGGGGCGCATTGCGTCACTGCCCAGCGCCTCCTCAGGCCTCGCCCCCGCGCCCTTCGCCACGCCCCCCGCGGTCCGCGCACGCGCGGGCGCCCTCCTGGGCGGGCAAAGGCTCTCGGAGGCGGCGCCAAGATGGCGCCCCCCGTGCTCCGGCTCTTTTGGCAGAGCTGGAAAGCGGGCTCTCTGCCCCTTGTGGGATGCGGCAGGTGATGGGAGCCGCTTAGCCTAACACTCACACGGAAGTCCAGCCATTTCTCGGGACCTCGGAGCAACGAGTAGCCCGCTAGAACCTCGGTTTTCTCCTTCGAGATGGACATCTGTTTTAAGCACCGATAGGGTGAGGGTGCAGAGAAAGGGAGGAGGTAGCAAAGAGTGCGCAGGACAGGGGCGCCTGGCTGGCTGAGTCAGAGGAGCGAGTGACTCTTGATCTTGAGGTTGTCAACTCAAGCCCCATGTTGGGTGTAGAGATTCCTTAAAAATAAAATCTTCGAAAAAATGCGTAGAGGGACAGAACGACCACGGGGCTTCAGGTGTGGCCATGGTCCCTGATGGCCTCAACTACATGGCAGGAGGCAGACTGAGTGGGACGCCCAGGAACTGTGGGTCCCAGAGGGCCTTCGGCCCACCCCCACCTTGGCAGCCCCTTTCCGTTGTAACCCTCAGGCCTAATCCAGCACTGGGGTATTGTGTTGGAAAGAAATACTCCACGAGGATCCTTATGGCAGAATAGTTGTCATAGATTGTAGGGGGGGAAAAAAACAAAACAAAAACAAAAACCTAGGCCTGAATCCCAACTCACAGTTTACCCTGAGGGTCTAACTCTTCTGTGAAGCTGGGCAGCAATAATTACTCTCCAGAAGGGTTGCAGGAAATAGGGACAACTCTCACTTAGCATGGTGTTGGGTATGCCTGCATAAAACTAAAACCAGGAAAAACGTGTGTCAGAAAGACTTTTAAATGTTGAAAGCCTTTTATCTTGGCCTGGTATAATGGTTTAGACTTTGGAGCCAGACTGAATTCAGATCGCAGTTCCATGGCTTACAATCTCTATGATCATCGGCAAGTCACATAACCTGTACCTCAGCTTTCTCATCTGAGAATGGGGATAATAGAACCTACTCCTCTGAGAATTGAGTAAGTCAATGTATTTATAAAGCATTTGGAACAGTATCTGGCACAGAATAAGTAAAACATTGTTAATAAATAAAAACAGAGCTATACCATGTTGAGTTAGACTTGTGATCCAAGCGTTTTTTCGTAATTCTTCAAACACAACTCACTTGAGCCTCACAGATGGGAGAAGCAGACACGTCAGAGGCCAGCCCTTTTCCAGTCTTGTAACCCATTAGTCTGGGTTCCTGGCCTTGGCTTCTGCTTTGCTCCCTGCCTGGAATGTTCTCCTTTCACCTGTTGAGTTTCTTCTATCCATCCTTGGAAGCCAGTCGCTAAGTTGGTTGTTTCTTTGCTTCAGACACAGACCCAGGAGCTGACTAATCACTCTACCATGGTGGAGGCTGGTTGAGTGCTAGTCTGTGGAGATCCTGCTACCCCCAGAAGTATCCCAAAGCCCCCAAAGCATGCACAATGTTTCATCTTGAGTGGCTGGCACCTCTACACATTTAATCCCAGGATATGGGGGTAGCTTGAAGGCTGTGAGGGACTTTCAGGGGTACCCTCAGGGCAATAGTATCCATCACCGTGGCCCTTGGTGTTTGTGGAAGAGCCCACTCCCGCATCCCATGGTCGGCCCGTCTTCATCTGGGGTTTGCCTGATGGACAGGACCTGTGGGGAAATTCCCCAGGGCTGACATCTGACTCAGGTCTTCAGGAGTGGCCAGAAGTAGAGCCCTCTGTCTCCAAACACTATTGGATGCCTTACAGAGCTTTCCCAGATGAGAACAAGTGAAGCACAGAGAAGACCCAAGTGCTTGGATTCCCCCAGTAGGCCTGTGTTCTTGGCCTTGCATCCCTCTCGTTGCTGCCTGAGGTTTCTAATTCAAGAACATGTGGCATCACAAGAACATAGGCTTGGGAGTCAATGGGTCTAGGTTTAATTTTGGCCCCGCCATACACTGTGGGTGTCAGTCTCTCCCAACCTCAGTTTCACCAGGATAGAGATACTACATCTGACCTCAGAGGGCTGTTAGGATAAAATGAAGGTGCACATAAATCACTCAGAACTCTGTTCCTTTGTTCCAGAAATTTATCTGAGTCTTCCCGGCCTAAAGAAGGGAGAGATCGTTCTCAGAGAGTCACCTAAAACCCCACAGCAGCTGTGGCCTTGGTTTCATTTATACATTCATTTCTTCCTTCATTCCACAGACACTTACTGAGCACAACTCAAGCAGGAGACAAGTGCCAGGCCCTGTGCCCGACAGTGAGGTGTCAGGGTGAATAGTTTGTCCTGGCTGTAAACTTATGGAAAGGGAGGCTCTTGACCTGGAGTCTGGAGGTGGCTTGGCCATTTGGTGCTGTCCGTCTGTAGACGCTGAGAAAACAGGTGCTCAGCTTTGGGGAGATGAAGCCTAGGGAGAACTGGCTTATCATCCGTATTCTTTGCAACTCCCCCCCCTCCCCCCACCTCACCCAACCCGCCCTACTCTGTAAGGTGTTTCCCGACGCACAACATCACCTACCTTGTGTACGAGCACTACCCACAGCAACCTCCAGATGAGAAGAGGGGAGACTTCTAGTCAGTGGGTAGCTGGGTCAGACTTCTGGTCTCTTGCCTTTTCAGGGCTAAGGGGGTGGGAGCCCAGAAGGCTGAACTGCTCTCTCTGTCCTATAGAGGGATGAGGCACCCGGCTGGGACTGACTGACCTCCTTCCTTCTGGACATGGAGAGTTTCCCTCCGGTGGTACCGGGTTTGATGCCCATTGCCTAGACCAGCCAGGTGATGGAGGATCATGCTGACCAAGGGCAGCTACATCTTGGCTCCTAGAGAAGGGCTTCTGACGTTTGGCCAAGCAGCCTGCGTGACAGTGTTCCCTGCATTACAGACAAGCTCTTGAGGTGGTGGAAGAAGCAGGGCCTCAGAGCTGGGGAGAGGTGCTGGCACTGTGAGGCAGGAAGCACAGTGGCTGGAATCCTTGGCACCAGTCCCTGCCCTGAAAGGGGGAGGCATGGGAGCTTGCAGAGGTTGCCAGCAGTGGAGGAGGGAAGACAGGGCCAGAACAGCTACGTACCTTCAAGGAGGGAAGACCCACCAGGAGTCGCCAAGCAAGGGATGGCACGGCTGATGGCCCCCGCGTGGTTCCTATCCTGACACAACTCAAGCAGGAGGCAAATTTAGGCTCTGGAAATGGGCATGGTGCCGGGAGGGGGTGAGCCTCAGACGTCTCCTTCGTAGGCCACTTCGTCCTTGCGATCTCACTCCTGTTAAGTGCCGCTGAGCCCCTGCCTCGTGCTAGGCTGAGCAGAACTGACCCAGGGATGGGCATGAAGGACAGTCCCGCCGCCCCCGCCCCGCCCCCACGTGGGAGCCGCCTCCTAGTCCCTTCAGATTCCGTTTCTCCAGCCCAGTACAGCCACCAGGAGTGGCCTCCCAGGGCCTTTGGGCTGGTGCGTGATGCAGGGAGGATGGGGGGCACAATTCCAGGGGACCCGGGGAAAGCACATCCCCCTTCCCTGGCTACTCTGGCCTCAACTCAGGTCCAGGTCAAGTGTGGCCTTCCAGCTGGGTGAAGCTCTAAGGAGGGTGTCCTTTTTTCTTGTCTTCCTCTCCCAAGGTAGAAGGGACAAGCCACCCAAGCGCCGAAGGGGGACCTTGCAGGCAAGAAGGTGCTGGCCCTTCAGCTCCCCACCCCCTGCCTACAGGGTTATTTGGACATAAAAAAAGAAAGAAGCATCGACACGTGCTACAGCATCGATGAGCCCTGAAAACACGCCAAGTGGAGGAAGTCAGACCCCAAAGGACAATTATTTTATTTTATTTATTATTTACTTTTATTAATGAAAAGAAGAAGTTACATTATTTTTTCTTTCTTTCATTAAGATTTAAAGGTCTTTGGGGGGGGGGGGCACGTGGGTGGCTCGGTCGACTGAGCGTCCAACTTCGGTTCAGATCATGATCTCACAGTTTGTGAGTTCTAGCCCGGCAGCAGGCAGGTGTCAGCGCAGGGCCTGCTTCGGATGCTCTGTCCCCCTTCCTCTGTGCCCCTCCCCTACCTCTTGAAAATAAATAAGATATTTTAAAAATATATATAAGGGTTTGTTTTTTTTTTTCTTTAAA
The DNA here is from genome assembly GCF_014898765.1 of Herpailurus yagouaroundi. NCBI lineage: Eukaryota > Metazoa > Chordata > Mammalia > Carnivora > Felidae > Herpailurus > Herpailurus yagouaroundi. The sequence continues at coordinate 2,433,885 of NW_024412786.1, read as the reverse complement.
AAAATTTTTAACTCCAGGGGCACCTGCGTGGCTCAGTCACTTGAGTGTCTGACTTAGGCTCAGATTATGATCTTGCAGTCCCAGAGTTCAATTCTTTTTTTTTTCAACGTTTATTTATTTTTGGGACAGAGACAGAGCATGAACGGGGGAGAGGCAGAGAGAGAGGGAGACACAGAATCGGAAACAGGCTCCAGGCTCTGAGCCATCAGCCCAGAGCCCGACGCGGGGCTCGAACTCACGGACCGCGAGATCGTGACCTGGCTGAAGTCGGACGCTTAACCGACTGCGCCACCCAGGCGCCCCGCAGTTCCAGAGTTCAAGCCCCACATCGGGCTTGCTGCTGTCAGTGCACAGCCTGCTTTGGATCCTCTGTTCCCCTCTCTCTGCCCCTGTCCTGCCCATGCTCTCTCTCTCTCTCTCTCTCTCAAAAATAAATAAACATTTAAAAAACCCCCAAAACTCTCCTGCCTTAAAAAAAAAAAAGAATATAAAAATTTAACTCCAGTATAGTTAACATACAGTGTTGCCTTAGTTTCATGGGACAATTATTTTAGATTCTATTTATATGAAATATCTAGAATTGGCAGATTCATAGAAACAGAAAGTAGGGTAGAGGTCACCAGGGGCTGTGGGGGAGGGGATATGGGAGTAACTAATGGATGTGGCTCGTCAGGGGCTATGAAAGAGATTTGGAAACAGTGGTGATGGTTGCACAACGTTGTGAATGTAATTAATGCCATCGAATTAAAGACTTAAAACCGGTTAAATGGCAGGTTTCACATCGTGCGTGTGTGTGTCCTCAATAAAAATTTTTTAAACATTTAAAAAAGGCCACAAAGCCAAGCAAAATGCCTCCTGGTCAAATTCAGCCTCCGCGATGAAATCTGACACAGGACCTGGAGGCAGGAGAGGATGGGGGTGAGGGGAGAGTCTAGGATCCACAGGGTCAGAAGGATGAAGAACCAGCGGAGAATGGAAGAAGGGGAAACTGAGGCTTGAACTTGCCTCCAGCTGCCCACGTGGTCTGTACCAGTCAGACACCAAGCCCCATCTTAACACTCTCCCCACCTCCGTCCTGACTGTCCCTGCCTCGTCCAGTCTTCCTCATCTGCACTGGCTTCCTCCGCTTTGACCTTTGGTCCGTCTTTCATTGGCCTGGGTGGTGACCCTTCTAGAACCTGGATCTGATCACGTGTCTCTTCTGCTTAAAATTCATCTGCAGCTCCCCACTGCCTCCGCTCAGCCTTGCAGGCAAAGCTGTTCCCAGCTGATTCCAACCTGCTTTTCCTGCTTTACAGTCGTCTCGTTCCCAAGCTCAGAGTTCCTTTATGTCCGTAGCCATTTTTGAATACCTTCCATGTGGCAATTCATAAATGTTATTCCTAGTTTTCCCCACAACCCTGCAAGGTAGGTACAATTGACTCAGTTTTAGAGATGGAGAAACTGAGTCTCAAACAGGCTAGGTCACACTCAGGTCCATGCTCTTTGAGACATGTTGGCTCCTCTCTGTCGTTGCTTCCCGGCCTCCCCGCCTTTGCTTATGCGCGAGCATAATAAGCCTGTCAGCCCCTAGCAGCTGGTTGATCACGTCCAAGGACTAAAGGTCCCAAGGCTTCTTCTGACTCATGTGGTGGCCGCACTTCAGAGAGACAGGCACCTTGGTGGACATTGTGACCTTAGTGCCAGGCCTGGCTGCTAAGGGTGGACACAGGCCACCCGCCAAGACCACAGCTTCCTGCTGCCTCCTCTCACCACCTCAGCCAGAAACACCAGATCCACAGGGCAATTTTCTGTCACCAAAATTTGCTAGGAGGTTGAGGGATTGCAGACGATGACAAAGCGGCCATCAGTCTCCTTTAGGAGGGCCCAAGCCAAGGTCCCTTATTATTATTATTTTTTTTTATTAACTAAACTCTACCCCCAACATGGGGCTAGAACTCATGGCCCTTAGATCAAGAGTCACATGCTCCGCTGACTGAGCCAGCCGGGCTTCCCGGAAGTCCCTTAAAAGAGGTTCTCTCGGGGCGCCTGGGTGGCTCAGTCGGTTAAGCGGCCGACTTCGGCTCAGGTCATGATCTCACGGTCCGTGAGTTCGAGCCCCGCGTCGGGCTCTGTGCTGACAGCTCAGAGCCTGGAGCCTGTTTCAGATTCTGTGTCTCCCTCTCTCTGACCCTCCCCCATTCATGCTCTGTCTCTCTGTCTCAAAAATAAATAAACGTTTAAAAAAAAAAAAAAAAAAGAGGTTCTCTCTGGGTGCCTGGCTGGCTCAGTTGGTTGAGCGCCGGACTCTTGATCTTGACTCAGGTCATGATCTCAAGGTTCAGGGGATCGAGCCCCAAATCGGGCTCTGCACTGATGGCGTGACCATGGGCTGGGCTGGAGACAAGGCAGCCATCAGCACTGTGGCCAGTGAAATGGATTGTGATCCTCTGACCTCTTTCTGGGATGCGGGGAAGGGATGGGGAGGCTGACAAAGCTGGGAGAGAGGCAGAGGCAGCCGCTGCTGGGGCTTGCGTGGAGCTTGCTCAGGATCACAGCACACTGTCCCTGTTGGGTCCCAGGCAGGAGGCGGGGTGGTGGGGGGAGGGGTGTCTCCTGGGATCCATCCAGGTCCCAGGAGCCTGGAGAGTGCAGTCTCAGATCCCTCGGTGCCCATTCTGGCCCCTCCCACCCCATTTCCTGCCCCAGGGCCTGTGTGTGCCTTGGCCCTGCCTTCTTCTCCCCCAGGGCCACCCAACACCCTGACCTGCCAGCCCAGAACTCCTCACCCCCTCAGCCTTCCCAGAAGAGCCATCCTGGTCCTTGGAGGTGGAGGGCGGTGGTGAGTTGGTCCTGGGAGCCTCAGATGGAGGAGACCAGGCAGGGAGCACACACACCGTCGGCCTTGGGGTTCACAGCTCCCAAGCTCTCTTCTTCTCGAAGGATTGGTTCGGATGGGGCTAGTTCATCTACCTACAGCCCAAGGGAGGGGGAGAGCCCTTGAGAGCCCAGCCCCAGGTCCTCCAAGGGGGCGATGGAGGAGACCATGGAGGGGAGCATTCCTGGGGGAGGCCCTGGGTGCTTCAGCCCAACATCTCTCCTCAGGACCACGGAGGGGAAGGGCCCGGAATGGGGAGCAGGAAGGAAGCAGAGACGCCACAGGGACTCGAACCCTGGCCCAGCAGCACCGGGCGTGCCACCACCAGCGCCTTTTGCTTTTTCCTGCTTGTTTTCTCACAGACTCAAAGGTGAAAAGCAAAACCTGAACGCGGCCATGGGCCGCGTCCAGTAAAAGAAACACCTGCGGCGGCTCCGGGCCCCCCTCCCTCCCAGGCTCCCCCTCGCTGCCCTGACAGCCCTGTCAAAGGTACAGCCAGGGGGACGCGTGTCCCCTTGGCCGCGTGGCCACATGTTTCCTGTTGTGCTGGATGCACATCCTAACTGCAGGAGCTCACAAAGTCTGACGGAAAACTGAACCACAAGTTATGGTCCTGCTCACTGTAGGGCAATGTCTTCGTATGTAGATGGAAATTTCCAAAAAGATCCTAAGAAATGGGAGAGGCCACCTCTCTGCAGTAGGGCTGGGATGAGTGAGGGGAGAAGGATTTTACTTTCATTTTATACCTTTTTCTATGACTTGAATTTTTAACTCTATGCAGATGACTTTTATAATTAAAGGCAAAACTTTCAAGTTTTTCATCCAGAACAGGAAATCTAAGAACTAGAGGAAATTTCAAGCACCCCAGCCTAGCTCAAATGCCAGTGGTCCTCCGCATCTGCTGGGCCCCTGCTGTGTGGGGCCACACAGTCTAGCCCACCTGCCTGGCCTTCCGTCCTCGCTCTCTCCACCAGTGCCGGCTGTGGGGTCCTTCCTGCGAAGCTGCCACTGCTTGAAAACGGAGTCAGAAGCACAGTGTCCCCACCAGCCTCTGGCCCCGTGTCTGAGTTCCCCGAGAGGACGGTCTGAGTCACCAGGGCCCCAGAGACAGGAGGAACAGGAAGCCTACCCTGGACCCTGGGCCAGTTTACCTGCCCTGGGCCACCCTCCCCATCTGGGCCCCAAGCACCTGCTGCTCCCAGGCTGGGCTCTGCCTCCTGTGGGCCCACGGCGGGTCCAGTGGGAGCACCCCCAAGCTCTGCAGTCCTCATCCAGGAGTCCTGTCCTGGCCTCTCACGAGGGGAGGACTCCTGGACCCCTCCAGCCAGCCCTGAGGAGCCCAGTAGCCCTTCTCCAGCGGAGTCCAGAGGAGAAGGTGAGGCTCGGAGAGGACTGAGACCTGTTCAGGGTCACACCAGGCCAGGCTGACAACGGGTCCTCTCTACTAGTCCTGATGGATGCTCTGCAAGCACAGCCAGTCTCGTCTCTCTCTCTCTCTCTCTCTCTCTCACACACACACACACACACACACACACACACACACCAAGGTCTGGGGACCACTGGGTGAGCTCAGAGCCAGGTTTCCATCCCCCTCACCCATCTCCCTCACCTCTCCCCTACCTCCTCGCTTGCCCATCGCCCCTCCTGGCCTCTCTCCAGGCTTCATCCCCCAAACACACCACAGGCACTTACTTACTGCAGCAGGACAGAGGAACCGTGCATAGCCATCTAAGTCCCAACCTGACGGAGGAACAAAGCTCTGACCTTAAAAGGCCTTAGAAATGGGGGGGGGGGGGGAGTCAAAACACAGTCTGTAAGATGAGCAAAGAATTAATTCAACATGTTAGTGACAAGACCCTCAAGGTGTCTGCTTAAGGAAACTCAGAGAGTGACCTACATAGGGAAACGTGTCCCCAGTGAAAATTAAAATGGCTTCAAGGGAAAAAAAAAATAAATAAATAAAATAAAATGGCTTCAAGGAAGCACTCCACACTCACAGTCAAAAACAGGAAAAATTGTGTTGGCAAGGCAGTGGGCAAAACAGGAGTGTATAACCGGCCCTTTCCAAACATCTGCACCCAGGGCAGTGAGCGGAGAGAAGAAGCCCCTTGCCTCCGGCCAGGGGGACAACCAAGAGCAGCCTGGAGGTATAAAAGGGGATTTGCCCAAAGACGCCTGTGCCCGTGTAATTCAGGATTACAAAATGCTGGAACCAGCCCACGCAGAAGCCCACGAGGTGACAGTGGCAGGCTCACAGCCTGGAACCCCCCAGAGAGCCTCAGCCAGAACAGGTGGATTATTTCAACACGAGTCACTGTGTCTACAAGTGACAGTGCAGACACTGTGTCTACAACCTGAAGTGGAAGAAGCAAAATGGCTCCCGATCACAACTATATGTACCACGAAGGCACGACACGGGCAGGAAACAGACGAGAGATGGAAAAATGGTTTCAAGGTTCAACAGTTGAAAATTCCAACACACAGGTACTTCATTCAACCCGCAAAGGAGGAGACAGTGAGGTGGGGGCGGGGAGGGGGTGGGCTCCCGTCTGCCCGGTCGGCACCCGGCACTCCACGCGGCAGGGCCGGACTCCACGCACCAAATACACTGCAGCGAAACACACAGAACAAAACTGGTGAGCAGTCTTGGGGGCGGTGGAGAGAACCACGAGTGGTGGGGAAAATGGAATCACACTTCGCATTACATAGGGACGTCGCGGCTTTGGACTGGACCCCAAACCGTCGAGAGGGACGGACCCAACGTATGGAATGTGACAAAGAATACTTTCTCAAACGCCATGGAGCATTGATAAAAATAATCATACCTTAAGCAGTGAAGAAAGCGAGCCACAGATCCAAAAGGTAGAAATTGTACTGGGCACTTCCTCAGGTAACCATTCATTAAAATAGAAATTGATTATAATAGTTAAAAAAAAAACAAAACACAACCCTTCCAAAACCTCGGAAAATTTAAAGCGTACTCTTTAAATAACTATGTTCAAATGATACATCAGAACTGAAACCAAAAAGCAAATAGGAAATGAGGACAATAAACTCTTTTCCCAAATACAGACGGGGAGCCTTCAGGTGCACCATGGGGCACCTCCTGAGTCCCCACCGTGGCCCGGCCAGCCCCACCTGCACTCCTAGCTCCAGCCAGTTTCCTTCACAGCTCAGAGGCTTTTCTCGCACCCTTTTCTCAGCCGGGAATGCTCTTCCTTACAGCCTCACCTACCTGTCAAGTGACAGCTCAAAGGTCTCCCCTGGGTTAAGGCTCTGTCTTCACCCTCAGGCTGCACTCCATCCCCGGTGGCTGTTGCCGCACTGTGTTAACTCACCATCTATCTAGTCACCATCGGAGACCGGTCCCCCGGGAGAACAGGGGCACCACGGGAAGGCAGGGCCATTCATCTCACCTGCCTGTGTCTGTGGAGACCAGCTGAGTATCTGGACACCGAGGAGGCTGTTGGTTGGAGTGATCGTTAGAAACCGAACTGTGGGCCGGAGCAACAGCAGTTGGCCGTTCCCCCCTGCAGAACGCCCCCCGTGCTCCCGCTGGGCCCTGGCCACTAACTGGCCTCCACGCATCCTCTGGCGGCGGGGGTGGCGGGGGCGGGGAGGGGGCAGCAGTTGCCTCCCTTACGGAGGGTCCACGCGTCGGCTTTGGAGGGCTCTGTCCATGGTCACGGTGGGGCTAGAGCAGGAGCGCCTCCTGCCACAGCCTCCCTGACCGCGCTCTGCCTCCCCCGCCTTCCGCACTAAGCATGTAAGGCAAGACTGGAAAAAGAGGGACAAACAACATCCAAGGAGAGCACAGGAATTAATGACGTAAAAGCAGAAATTAATAAATTACAACACGAAAGCAGAACTGGGTATTCTATCTAAAGCTGCTTCTTTGAAAAAAAACAGTAAAATAGATTTCTCGAAAGTCTGTCAAAGATAAACTAGGAATAAAAAGTGAAAACTATTTTTTTTCCTTCCACCCCCAAAAACCATTGACAAGGATATTAAAATGCAAAAAAAAAAAAAAAAAAAGCTCTACACTAATACGTATTTAAAAAGGCAATTTTCTTAGAAAACTGAATTCAAGCAAATTGACTTACAATGAAATAGAAATACGGACTAGCCTATAACTCAGGAAGACACTGGAAGTTCACAAAGAACTTGGAATCTCCAAAAGGAAGTGGCAGCCCGGGCGGCGTTACCCAACACTCTGTGTCCAGTCAACTGTGCCAAGTGGGGAGGCTGACAGGGACCGGAAACAGCAGGGCCCCTCACTCCCAGCACCTGTGCCGTGTGACCTCTCATCTCAGCCTCACGCAAACCACGAGTTATGTTCTGACTTTATTTTTGTCCCCATTTTATTAAGGAAACCGGCTTCAAGGATTTTAGAAATGTGGCCAACGTCACGTGCTAAGTGGCAAAGCAGGGAACAGAAAGTCAGTTGTCCAGCTCAGAGGTCTGCTCTTTGCTGCTGCTCTTAAAAGCGTCTCTGCCTTTCCTGAGGTCCTGATACGAGAGCCTGCCTGACAACTCCCTGAAGCTGAAGTGGACCTTCTGATTCATTTCTGTGTTGGCGGAATAGAGCTCCAGGCCTGGGATCGGTGTGTTTCAGAAATCACAGGAGGCCATGATATTCTGTGATGCAATTAATCATGAGAAAATGAAAGGAGAAAAACTCGATGCTTGGGGGGCCCCCCCGCGGGGGGGGGGGGAAATGCAGAAAAGACATCTGAATAAATCCATTATCTATTACTGGACATAAAAAACAAAACCAAACCTTCCAAGCACTCCAACGAGATGACCCCGGCACACATACCAGGTAGAACCTGCTGACGTTGCACAGGAAGGAGTGCTCACCCACTTCACGCTACAGGATCGGAACACTCTTCTCTGCCCCCAAACCTTAACCATTCACATGACACCTGGACATTTTTTGCCATATAACCAGTCCCAGTTTTTTTTTTTCCCTTAAATCAAGTTACTTTCGACATATAAATTTATTTTATGTCAAAGAACACTATCAACAAAGTGGAAACACGACCCCCAGAAGGGAAAAACGTGATAAGTCTCTAGTATCCAGAATACACAAAGAACTCTTAAAATTCAATAATGAAAAGATAAACACTCAATTAAAAAGGGGACAAAAGATCAGTATAGACAGTTCTCTAGAGAAGATCTACACATGGCCAACAAGCATATGGAAAGGTGCTAGACACAGTTAGTCATGAGAGAAGTGCAAATCAAAATCACAGGAGATACCACGTCACACCCATTAGGATGGCTATGATCAAAAAGCCAGAGGGGTGCCTGGCTGGCTTGGGTGGATGAGCATGCGACCCCGGGTTGGGAGTTCAAATCCTACACTGGGCATAGAGCTTATATAAAAACCCCACACACACACACACACACACACACACACACACGCACACACACAGCCAAATAAGAACAAGGGTTGAGGGTGTGGAGAAATCAGAAACCTCATCAATTAATGGCGAGAATGTAAAATGGTGCAGCTACACTGGGAGACAGTTCTGCGGATCCTCAAAAAGTTAAGCACAGAGTTATCTGACCCAGCACTTCCACTCTGAGGCACACACCAATGACAATTTAAAACAAATTCAATAAAAAGTGCATAGAGGTATTATTCATGATAGCCAAATGAGTGGAAACAACCCAAATGTCCAACAAATGACTGGATAAACAAAACGTGGTGTAGCCACACCAAGGGGTATTCGGCCTCACAAAGGAATCAAGTATTGTTACATGCTGCAACGTGAATGAAACTTGCAAACACTGTGCTAACTGAAGTAGGACAGACACAAAAGGACAAATGTATGATTTCCTTCGTAGGAGGAACCTAGAATAGGCAAATAGACAGAAAGTATAGTAAAGGTTATCAGGAACCAGGAGGAGGAACACCAACCTGCAGAAGCTGCTCGTGCTGTGTTCTTGCCAATCACTAGGTTGCCTCTGCCAAATCAATGTCACATGTACTTAACTCACATTCACATCTACTGCAAACAGACTTTGATCAGTTACAATAATGAAAATGCAGGAAAAAAAGCGGGGTGGGGGGAACCGGGAGGAGGGAGGGAGAGAGGGATGGGAAGTTACTGTTTTATGGGGATCAGGCTTCTGTTTGGGAAAATGAAAAAGTCCTGGAAATGGGATGACAGTGATGGTTGGCAAAACACGGTGAACATACTAAAACCCACTGAATTGTACACGTTGACAGCATGAATCTTATAGTATGTGGGGGGACATTTCAACTAAAAAGAGAAAAAATATATTCCTCTTAAAGGAAATGTTGTATTACCACCATAAATAGAAAACCAGCAACTTTCAAATACATGATAAAACAAATACGTGAATATTAAAATTTGAAGAGGTCTGTCAGCAGATCACTCCAGCTGAGGACCATCAGGATGACAACCAATGGGCAGCCTGATGTGTGCTGCTGGGGCTTGTGCACACCTGCCAGGGCCAGCCTGACCCCTCTCTATCCACTGACAGATCCCACTGACAGATCCCAGCGGATTGGGTGGGAACAAGACCACGATGCTCACAGCTCATTAGTGATTACAGCCAATGCCAGCAAGACAGGAGAGAAGCATGAAAAACGGAATGAATCACATGGATGACAGAACCATTAAAGATGACTCTTACTCTGAAACTCCAGTAGAACAGTGCTCACTCCGTGTCAGCAGAGCACTGAGCACAATGCCTCTTTATTTCATTAAACCCTCATCCCACTTCTTAGTAGATAATATGATTATCCCTTCTTACAAATGGAGAAACTGAGGCAGAGAGCTCGCAGCACAGAAAATAAATAAGGGGCAAGTCAAGCATGAGAGCAGAGTCATCTGACTCAAAAGCCCTTTTAGCCTGGATGCTATATTGTCTTCCAATTGGCCTTAATAATCAGCCTATTTATGTCCGAAATAACGTATACCTATAAAACAAGTCTTCTCATATACTACCACAACCAGGAATTTTAATGGAAAAATATATCTAACCACAACACAGAATATAACATATCTAGGAGCGAACTTCATAAATGTCCATAACTTGCCTAAGAGAGGGCTAAAATTTCTGAGGACACGAAAATCATCCAATCCTAAACGAACAGGGGGGGCCTGTTCCTACATGGAAAGTCTCAACGTCATAACATATCGATAAACATAATGCAATTCCAGTAAAAATCAGAGTACCTTAAAAAAGAATGCCAGGGGCTTGTATTACCACGTTTTACAATCAGATGTGATAAAGCTAATATAATGAAAACACTGGACTGGCGGAGGAAAGATAGATCGGCGGAACAAACTAGAAAGTTCAGAAACATACTCAATTACATTAAAGGTACTTAGTACATAACTAACAAGTTTCAGATCAGTAGAGAAGGCATCATCCAGGAAGCGGCGCTGGGGAAATCAGCCATCTTGAATTAATTGGATTCTTACCTCACACTGTACAAACACCAACACGACTCCTAGACAGATTAAAGAGTTATGTCAAATGTCAAAAATGAAAGCACAAGGAAGCCAGTGGGAAATACAGCAGAACATCAAAGTATGAAACCACGATCAAAATAACAGACTTGACAACAAAACTTAAAACCACTGGCAAGATGCAACAAGTAAATTTAAAAGGCAAATTACAACTTGAAAGCAACGCGGCAGCATCGCGCATCAACTTAAAAAAAAAAGAAAAAAAGGGCAAACTACAAACTTAAACAATGTTTTGTAATCATTCGAGGGTAAACGTCCTCCAGTGAAGAGTTCTCAGGAGATGAAAACATAACTGAGGCACAAGCAGTCACACACGTCGGCCAACAAAGTGTTCACTCAGCTTTACAGAATCACAAAGTGGAAACTGAACCACGGCAACACTGGAGTTTACCTTCTACTCAGCAAAGATAAAACCCCAAACGGCCAAGGCCGGGCTGCAGGGAACCACTGCGTCTGGAATGGGGCAGGGGCTGGGGGGGCACTTCACAACCTGAGTCATAAAACCCAGAAGCCCTAAAAGAAAACAGTGATACATAAGTATATTTAAAACTCTGAACAGCAACATTCTAGCATGAAACACAAAAGCCAGATCAATGACAAACAGGCAAGTATTTGCCGCATCAGTGACAAAGGGTTAATTTCTTCGATATATAAAAAGCTCTTGAAAATCTGTAAGTACACAGCCCAATAGAAATAGAACTCAAAACTACAATGAAATGCTATTTTTACTTCTCACATTGACAAGTAACCAAGTTTAAGAACAGTGTTGGTGAAGTGTGGGAAAATGTCAAGCGGACGAACGGAACTACAGCGAGCATGGGCTGGCAGTACCCATCATGTTCAGAAAGACACACAGACCATGACCCAGAAACCTTCCCCCAAAGGCACAGTTGCCCATATACACAAACAACCACATAGGCAGATACTCAGTATAGCCTTATACACCGTAAAAATTGCTAGAAACAATCTAATTGCTCCTCACAAGGGAAAATGGGTAAATTTAAACAGTGACTACCACACAGATGTGTTTCGAAAAGCCCAAGGTAGGCCAAAAAAGATAAGCGGTGAGCTCCTAGATGTACCATTAACTGAACAGTCCAAAGTGCGAGACTGGATGTGGTGTGCCGGGGCCTCTGTAGTGAAATAGGTACACAGGATTATCCAGAAAGAAATTCAAGCAACTGGCCACAACTGCTGCCTCTGTGGGAAGGGAGGCTGGGGTTAGAGAAGGATGTCACTACATCCCCTTTACAGGGTTTGAGTTTTTTATATGTGCACATATCACTCTGAACATTTTTTATATCTTGAAACAAACTGGAAGAAAACCGGCAGAGCTTCTGCCCTTGGGGTCAGCAGGAGGCAGAGGCAGGGCCTCGCTCTGACACACAGACAGCTGGTCCCACAGCTGTTACATCGACAGAGGAGTCAAGGGGACAGCTACCACTTACCCCAGAAGCGAAGGGGGCAAGAATAAGGCTGCCGGGGATAGATCTGGGCCTTGTGGTTCCCAGCGTGAAGCTCTCCATGACCCTATTAGTCGAGTAAGAGACAGAGCAGGGCTCACACCTGTGCTCCTGGCCCTCGGGGGGCCTCTGAGGGGAAGCGCGTACTTAAAGGGGAAACCACAGGCAGCAGAGGGAGCAGACTGTGTCCCACCCGGATGCACGCCTTTTCCACTTGGGATTAGAGATGCTGACAGACAGATGCCAGGTAAGAAGATTTCAACAAGACCAAACACATAAGATATAATTAAAAGCCACTTTCGGCGGATGTCACAACTGCTGTCCTAGAATAGTTTGTTTTTCAGCCTGCGTAGGAGAAAGAACGCCAGAAGGAGACTCAGAGTCTTGCTAGGTCTAAATAAGTCAGACACTATCTGATGCTCACTTCTGGTACCGACAAGCAGTTGTAGAGACCGATCAGTTTTAACTCAATTCCACAGCACGTTACTCTACTTTGGCAGCAGAAACTCTCAACCCACCTGACAAGATGAAGAATCCCATATGGCACAGCTGCTGTGCTGTGCTGTCCTGGAGGGGCTGTGAATGCCTGGAGCTTCCTTAACAAACACACTTAGGTGGATTTTTTTTTTTTTTTTAAGTTATATGAAAAGAAAGCAAGTAAAGATAAATCCAGTATTCGGGATGGCGATTACGTTGGCCTAGAGATGGGGGCAGGGGGAGAAGATGACCACCCAGGTAGAAAAAGCTACTAACGTCCTAGGTTTTACACTGAACACAAGTCTCAGAAATGCTTACCACATTATTAAAAACACCAAGGAAGCAAATAAAAGAGAGCCAGGTCATGTCACAAACCAAAGATTAACCCAGTTCTGTGTACTCAAGTCCCAACAAGGAGAGAATACTCTTGCCTTAAAAGGAGCAGCATAGCCTCCACACACTAGGTTTTCAAACATAGTAACAGCGATGGTCTTTAAAATTTGCTGTATTTGACTAGAAACAACAGAAACTAGCGGCTAAAAATTCCAGAAACAGATTCAGGCAGATAATTAATTGAAAGACACTAATACTGACCTGGAGCAGAGCAAAGTAGAATTCATTCAGTAAAAGTTTGACATTTCCACTTTATGAGTATAACTCATCAATTTAGATTCACCCCTAAATTGGATTCATAACTCCTTAAACGGTGAAGAGTACTCAGGAAACTCTAAGAGTACACAGACATTTAGCTACTAAAGAAAACGTAATCAGAAGCAAAATGAACAGACTTATTAATTATTATTAGACTTGGTAGATGGATGTTTTAAAAGTCCTTGTGTGATAGATACTTTTTGTACCAACAACAAAAGGGGGAAAAAAGGAGTACGTCTGACACTCCTAAGTGGCAAACACACTTACCTTCTGAACGGAACAAAGAATTTACGACCATTATAGAACTCAGTGAGGAATTTCATACAGTAAGCGGGCAAAGAGGTAAAGGGCAGATGGTAAACCAAATGGTAAAATGGACTAATCAGTAAGTTCAAAAACATGGATTAAGACTACCACAGCACTTTTAATAGTAGCAATAAATACTTCATGACACTGGACTTGGCAATGCCTTCTCGGACATGGCACCAAAAGCACAGGTAACGAAGGTAAAAAAATAGATACACTGGACTACATGAGGACTAAACACTCCTGGGCATCAAAGGACGCAATCAACAGACTGAAAAGGCAGCCCACACAATGGGAGAAAATATTTCTAAGTCATCTATCTGATAAAGGGTTATTATTCAAAATATATTTTAAGAACTACAAGTCAATAACAATAAAACATGACCCAGATTTTAAAATGGGCAAAGGGCTTGAAAAGATGTTTCCCCAAACAAGACATTCAAATGGCCAAGAATCTTATGAAAAGATGCTCAACATTACTAATTATTAGGCAAATGCAAATCAAAACCACAACGAAACATCACCTCACACCCAATAGAATGGCTGCTATATAAAACAACAGAAAATAGCAAGTATTGGGGACCATGTGGAAAACTGGGATTCTTGCAGACTGGTGGGAATGCAAACTGGTGCAACCACTGTGGAAAACAGTATGGAGGTTCTTCAAAAAATTAAAAGTAGAATTACCATATGATCCAGCGATCCCACTTGTGGGTGTATCTCCAAAAGAAATAAAAGCAGGGTTTCAAAAGGTATTTGCACACCCATGTCCCCAGCAGCATCGTTCACAACAACCAAAAGGTGGATGCAACCCAGGTATTAATTGAGAAGTGGTAAACAAAATGTGGTAAACAAAATGCATACATCTGATGGAACATTCCGGCTCTTTTATTTTTTTAAAGTAAACTCCACACCCAACATGGGGCTCAAGCTCATAGACCTCAGATCAAAAGCTGCACACTCCAATGACTGAGCCAACCAGGTGCCCATTTCAGCCCTTCTAAAAAGGAAGAGAATTTTGACACATATAACACAGATGAACCTTGAGGATATTACGCCAAGTAAAATAAGCCAGTCACCAAAGGCAAGTACCGTATGATTCTGTTTAACATGAGGTACCTAGAAAGGCCAAACTCCCAGAAACAGAGAAGGGTGGTTGCCAGGGGAGGGAGGGAGAAGGGAATGGGGAGTTTAGCAGGTACAGAGTTTCAGTTTTGCCAGATGAAAACGCCCTGGAGATTGGTTGCACGACAATATATCACGCTACTGAAATGTACACTTAAAAATGATTAAGATGATAAATTTTATGTTGTGTGCATTTTACCACAACTAAGAAAAAAGTTGTAATAAGAAAAATTGAAAATATCTGATGTCACCAACTACGCAGGGAAATGGATATACTCACAAGAGGAAGTGTAAGCTTTCCGGAGAGTATCTGAGTCTGTGAAACTGCATACTCACCGAGCAGGCAACGCCACGCACACACCACATTCACAGAGATGCTCACAGCAGGCACAATCTAAAATAGTCAAGACGCTGCTTACTACTTAGGAGACGGAGTAAACTTATAGTATAAGCACCACGGGATACAATAATGCAGTTTTTCATTTGATCTTTTTTTGAGGTCATGGGCCTCTTCGGCAAGCTTATGCTCTTCACACACACACAATATATATATGTGTATATATATAAAATACACACCGTTTCTGAGCACTCACAGACCCCTAGAAGCCCATCCATAGCATTCTTACGGAAGAATTAACAACCCTGAGAAAAAGCCACGTCCAATGTGTTTGTGAACTCCACGGATACAGGGAAATGCAAATGAAAACAGAAACGCAAAACCAGAGCAGACCAGAATATGCACACTGATTGTCATCCAAGGCTCAGGGCAAGGCGGGCAGGGAGGGGGAACCAGGAGGTAGCGGTCGGACAGGAGGCTGGGTAATGAGAGGAAGGTGGCCCTGCAAACGCTCGATGAAGAGTAGCCGTGTGCCCAGGACACACGTTCACCTGGCACCATTTCACAGAGGAGGGAAACAGGCTCGGCGGGTGGGGTTCAGTGACTTTCTCTAGTGCATAAAGCTTCCAAGCGGCCGGGTCGGGAAAACCCAGATCCATCCTTCGGCACCTGCCCCCGGGGCTGGCGTTGCCATAGGTCCAAAACACTTAGGATGCGGTAACGCAACCTCCGTCATGGAGGCCCCCACTAGAAGACAATACCTGCCTGTCCCCAAGGTCTTCTCCAGTGAACTGTCCTATTTTGACAGCCGCGACTCTCCCACTCAATCATGTAGCCACGGGGGGGGGGGGGGGGGGGGGGGGGG
>NW_024412786.1:2354587-2418193 GCF_014898765.1 Herpailurus yagouaroundi | reverse complement strand
GGGGGGGGGGCTCTGAGAGGACATCAGCCCCTACCCCCCACTGGCTGCACAATAAACTCCAGTTGTGGTATATGTTTAAGCGTAAAAAATTAAGCCATAAGTGTCACAAGAAGATCCAGATTAATATTTATATACTTTTGGGGTGGGAGAGATCTAAGCAGAACACCAAGTGCAGAAACTACAGCAAAAGGACCTCAGAAAAATGGTGCCACTCTTTCGTATGTCTGAAACACAACACACAAAATGAAAAGGTAATCTAAAAACCGGGAAAAGTATTTACGTTGAACATAGATTGTTAATATCCTTAATATGTGTTTCTACAAAACAACCAATAGGAAAATGAGCAATTAGTAAGCCCAAGTAACCACCCCCTCCCACACACACCACTGCAAATGGCCAATCCACAGATATTCTGTCTCAGTAGCGGTAAAGATCTAAGGTTTTTAATATAGTAATACCTTGGAATACTGTAGAAAAGGGAAGACAAAGCCAGGTTTACCTCAATTATGAGAACATTAATTTAGAAAGTCCCTCCGGGAGGGCTATTTAGCACTATAAATGAACCTAAAGTCTTAAGTTTGACGTAGGCATTTCATATATTCATATACCCCAAAGAAAGAATATCAGATGTGATCAAGTGTGAGCTACAGGGAAGGTCATCATAGCTGTACTTCCTAAGAGAAAAAAAAAACCTGCAAAATAAGATCATCTAACTTAGATTGTTTAAATTGATATAGCCATATGATGGATTACATCACCACAAAACATGCTTTAAATGACAGGAAAAGATGTTCACTATATATTAAGTGAAAGGAGTTGCAAAGCAATTTACAGCATAATCCCATTTTTGTAACAAAAAAATCTTATCTTATGCATAGGAAGAAAAAAACACTCCAGAAGCAAACATACCAATAACAGAAAATTACTGAGGATTTTGGTTTTTCTGTCTTATTTGTAAGCCTCATGATAAACCTTTTTTATACGTGAGAACTCAGTTAAGAGGTATTTAAAAGCGAGGGAAGGCGGCACAGAGCTGAGGGGCCTGCAGCAGAGAGCAGGCAGTGTCCTTACCCAGCAGGCCAGAAGGTGGCGGAGAGGACACCCACAAGAGCAAGGTCAAGGCCACACCCCCAGGGACATACACCTTTGCATCTTTTTATTTTTTGTTATTTTGCTACCTTCCTCTGCCCACTTCCAGACTGCAGGGGTGCAAGTCTGTGTTAAATACGAACACTTAAAACATACAAGTATCTGTAAGCCTGTTTGCATTTCATTTAATATCAGCACCACACAATAGAAAGCAGACCAGAGATTAACATTTCCTCCAGACACTCAGCCACACAGAGTGGTATAAGAGGTCCTACAAGTCCCTTAATGTCCAAGGTCAGGAAGACAAACCAAGGGCAGCCGACAGAGTGGAAGAGGTGGTGGTTAGCGTCTGATCCCTTTTGTAAGGAGAGCCACTTAGGCAGTTCTGACTATGCCCAACCTGGGCACAGAGAGGCCTCAACCCATACTTACTCTTAGGGTATCTTCCTTTTTAAATGAACTTCCAAACGCAACTTTTGCTATCCTTATGCCCCCATTACTTTGATCTTGCACCAGATCACCATTTTCTACTTAATGAATTTCATTGTGTCATCCACTGCCTGTGCGAGTTCCGAGAGAAGGCCGAGTTCAGATCTATGCACTAGAAGGCAAAATGATTAGCAAAATCATCAACACGGTCATTCACACCTGCAGCCCATTCACTTGATGGGAGAATAATTGTGGGTGAAAAACAGGTAGAAAGCTCCTTTTTCACAGACCATCTCAGGAGCCCCTGGATTGGGCGGAGGCTAGGAGGCCTGAGCTTCAGCTGCCTGCTGTCTGCCAATACCAACCATTGGGTGCCAATCACACCCTTATGGAAATCCTTTATCAGCCAACATAGTTGCTAGGAAACACTGCCATTTAGAAAAACATTTATAGCAGTTACCTTCAAGGTTGGAAGCAAGAGTTTTGTAGTCAGCATATAAAAAACAAGAAGAAACTAGTTCTGAAAAGAGGGCAGGGCAGCTGGAGGCAG
This sequence comes from Herpailurus yagouaroundi, assembly GCF_014898765.1. NCBI lineage: Eukaryota > Metazoa > Chordata > Mammalia > Carnivora > Felidae > Herpailurus > Herpailurus yagouaroundi. The sequence continues at coordinate 2,416,125 of NW_024412786.1, read as the reverse complement.
GCTGGGGTAAAAAGCAAAGAGAAGAGAAGGGGTAAGATAGGAAAGGAGACCTAGATTGTTCTACAGGGATGAAGGACCAGAGGGGTGAGCAGGGAAAGGATCCTGAAACTTGCACACAGCCGTGCCCACTCTCAGCAGAGCCTTTAGCCTGTCCCACACCCCCCCACCCCTGCCCGGCCACTTCCTCCTCCCCAGCACCCATCTCCAGTTTCTCAGTAGCAGACACATGAGGGTTTACCAGGACCCTAGACGCAGGCCATCTAGACACAAGGAGGGAGGACAATAGCCAATCCCATGCCTGCTCTTGGAGGAATTCTTTAGGCCACGCTCTCCCACCCCTTCGTTTTGGTCACAGACCTAGCCTGTCCCATCTCCTCTCCCCTTCCAAGGTAAACTTCCCTTTCGGCTCCCTTGCAAACTAAAGCCTTAACGGAGGTTGGCAAGGGTTTCTATCCTGAGCCCAAAGTTTTGCCTCCTGCGAGGCAAAACCTTTGGGCCCAAGCGTATATACACAACAGCAGTGTGAGGCCTTTGCTCTCAGGATGAGCCTCCTGCCACTTCCCCACCCAGGACAGAGTCAATTTAGACACATGAGACAAACTATGGATTCCAAGAGCTTCTGTTCACACTCTGTTTAACCTTGGCCTGCTCCGCAGAGCAGGTGCACAATCGAGCCCAAACTCATGTCACTTACCAATAAAGCCAAACCAAAGTCTTTGGTACTAAAGATGAGAATTGTGTTTAGATTCGAGTCCAAAATACATTCCAGCTCCCCCAAACCACAAGTACAGAAAACACAGAACACGTGTCTGTTGTATTCTTCAGACGGTCTCCCTTCAGCAAAGGGAATGATAGGTCCCCTTTCCAACGATACCATTTGGAAATCTAACCAGTTAAAGTTCCAGGATATTAAAGTACTCGCCCAGGACCTTGACACTGACCTTCACCGGCTGGGTGGTTCAGCATCAGTTTGCACGACTATTAGACACTCCCTACGGTGAGCTGAGCCCCCATTCCTGTCCACCAGGCTGCAGACCATTGAGGACACGTTTTATTTGAAGTTACTACACACTCCACTAAGTGACCTCAATTATTTAAAGCTACTGAACAGCAAATCTAGGCCTCAATCTATAAGATGATACATCCAACTTCATTATCAAGACAACTTGTTTACAGAAAAGATAAAGGTCGAAAAACATAAGATAGCAATACAAATTAAAGAGTTTTAGAACTCAAACCTTTATTTGTGCTGTAAAGAAAACGATTAGCAATCATGTACACGATGCAACAGAAGACTAGTTCTCAGCACAGAGCAACACAGAAGTACTTTAACCACCCAGTGTAACAGCTTCCATTTCACAACAGCATACACAAACACATTTCCCCATATGCGCATGACTAATAAATTCTGAGGACAGGAATTACATCATACCCAAGTCATGATGAAAAGCTGAACGATACCAACATATTTTTAAACATTAAAAAAGAACCCATAAGACAAAAATCCCAGAAGCAAAAGGTATTGGGGATTTAAAATTTTTAGTGAAATCTAAGGTTAGAGGCACAGGAGAAAGAGCTACTGGTATTACTTTACCAACTCCCTGGATGCATCTCAGAAACACGTAATCATAAACGGTTTTCTTGTCTTTCCCTGAATTTTTAAAAACAGACCACATCGAGTAAAGGCTCCCCGCTCCCCCCGCCACCGTTTTGCCTGTTCCCCAAACTGATTTTGGCTGAGAGTTGCTCCTCCAGTACTGGATCAATCTGAAAAGCACAAATGTTCAAACTAAAGATAGAATCGATTCACTCAACCTTTGCAAGGCTACATGGATTGTTTGCTACTATATATCACAGTAATTTTAGTGACCATAAAAAGGTTATTCTGTTACAAAAACTAATAGCAAAATTTTTTACTGCTATTAATACGGACCACAAAGGCAAGAGATGTGTTTGAGACATAAAATTCCTATCATTGCACGTTCACTTTGCTCAGAATTTTCAACCACAACATCTCAGTAAATAGAAATGTTCCAAACCCCAAAGAGTACATCTAATCTCAAGTGCACACCACAATTTTAAACTTCAATACTTTAAAAGCTCGCAATTTGCACATTTAAAGTCCTTTCTAAGACTTACAGCTCCCCAACACCCGCACACCTTCATATAAACCACTGAAAAAGTTCATGGAGCAGCAAAGGCTAGTGAGCACTCTGCCGACCGGGACTCCTGCCACCCAGCTTTCATGGGACTTGTACTCATGTTCAGTTGTCGTCCCTCTTTCCCACCTTGCAGCCAGGCAAAACAATTTTAGCTTCTTTCTAAAGTTTTGAAGCAATCTTTTGTGCTTTCTAAGCACAATGTAACTAGCACTAACAACTTAGTAGCGTTAACTAGAATCTTCTTCCCCTGTGAGTCGATTACCTTCCCCAGAATTTTACCCTTTTTGCCGGAATTCCCTTCCAACCCCCATTCCCTACCACCCCTACCCTCTGCAACATATACGGTACCAACCCAACCCTCTCCCTTTCCTCACCCCCACCCCTCCCAGGACCAATGCCAACGTGTACCACTCCAACTGTCACCCCTGCCAGAACCGATGCCAAGGTGTGCCCCCCCAACCCTCACACCTCAGTTGGGTCCTCCCATTTGAAGTTTACTTTCAAATTAAATCAAGCAAAATCCACATTAACAAATACATAGAAGCATCAAAGATCACCGGTAGTCCCCCAACCATTTCCCTCACTTAGTCATCTGTGATGCAGTCAGAATGCCCAAAGACCTGCCATCTCTAACAGAATTTGGCCACAACCAACTTGTACCCACCCCTGGACTGTGGCATAACACGACCCCCCCACCCCCCCACCCCCTTCAGTTTGCCAGTAGGCTTCATTGAAGTATTTGCTCAAGGCATTTCAAATGTGAACACTTTCCCCAGACACAGGTTAGACCATCACACTAATTCCTCCAACCAACGTGCAGGCAGGCAGGCAGGCAGGCGCGTGGGTAGGTGAACGAGTCACTGGGCTCCATCTGCAAGATTCATCTACAAGGCATGACTCTGCGTTGTGGCACGTTAGAACGTCCTACAGCTTAAGAATCTTCTTGAAGCCATGTTCGTAGCACAGAACTAGCAAAGACCGAAGGCTCAATTTAGAAGACGCAGCATCTGAAAACCTCCGCCCCAGAAAAGGAGGGGTGCCTGGGGGTTGGTGCTCCGGGATCAAACATTCAAAGCAACAGATCTGCTGATGGCCCGATGCATCTGCTTTGGACTTTGAATGATTGCCCCCTCGTGAGCTCATCTGAAAACCTGAAATGGTGGCCTCCTGAATACAGGGCTTCCTGAGCAAGGCCTGGAAACAGGACACTGGAGAAACTTCCACCTCCTAAGCCTTTGGAAATTCAATCTGCAGACATCAACTTAGGCGGGCTCTCTCCTTCAGGGTCTCCCCTCCTGCACTGCTACGACTCACACTGGCCATGGGCTCCATTTCTCCTGGTGCCATCTGATCACCACGATGAACACTATAGTAACAAACCACGGTCCATGAGGCATTTCGTAACTTTCAGCTGGTGCCATCGCTGCAGGCCCACCCAAGGGTACACATTCAGTCCCCACCCTCTCGGCAGGCAAGCAAGACCACCCCACCCCACCCCGAGTCTCAGCAGGGCGTGCCTCTCCTCCTCCACGATTACCGACATAACCGAACTTCTCAAGGCCGTTGCCAACTTTCCCAGGCTTACCGGGTTACCAGAAGCAATGTTTTAAACGAATGGATAACCTCGAGAGAGTTAAAGGGAGGAGGAAGGGCAGAGTGAGCTCACAGAAGAAGTTAGCACGGAACCTAGAGGAAAAGTCCAAAGGGGAGCACTGCCACCTGGAAAACAAAGCTTGGGTCAATTTTGTCCCCAGACACACAAATATCCTGCCTCAGCAGCCCCAGCCGGTCAGGCGTCAGGCGCCACACCAGTAACCGCTTTGATGGCACCCTACCTCCTCAATCACTCCTGAGACCACCCTTACCTCCGACAAAGGGTCTGACCTCACACCCAGACCTGGGGTTCACCAGGCTGGGCATGGCCTGGACCCTGTCCCAGGCCGAACCAAAATTACATACCACCCTGGGCCAGAGCTGTCAGGCCCGCGAAGCTAAGTTCAGTATCCACAAGACCAGGCCTCATCCCCACGCGGGTTCACAACCCTCTGAAAGAAAAGGGGGCTGCTGACATCGACGAGTTCGAGGTCTGCCCTCCCAGCCCTCCTGGGGCCCTGCACCCCACTGCCTTCCTTCCTGATCACGCTCAGGGAGCCAAATGCCCAATTCCGCTTCCTCTCCAGTAAGGGCGTTGAGATCCTGTTCTCCTCCTGCTTCTAACTTCTTTCCTCCTCCCACACAAACCAGGGCACGGGGCTCGCTCGGCCCACGCAGGAGCGGTGCCCTCCTAGAGGCCAAGTTCCCGTCCTCCAGAAGGAAGCGACAGCCAGGGCTAAAGGGCTGTCCTCCCCTGGGTCACTGCGGGGACCTTCAACGCAGCTCTCCCCACCATAGGTTCCCCAAGATCTCGTTTCCTCTTTAACCTTTCTTATTCTCACACCCCAACCCCCTCGAGTCTCATCTAAGCCTGTCATCTCCCCCATCTGCCCCCTGAGGCCCTGAACTGGCCACTTCCTCCCCCACAACTACAGCCAAGCCCGCGGCCCTCCCTGTCGCTGACTCCTGATGGACAGGCCACAACTTTTGCTTTTATAGCCCCGGGCCGCATCACTCGGGGCACGGCTCAACGGGACGATTCCTCCACCGCCACGGCGAGGGGAAAAAAGTCCCTCCCTGACCTTGCCCAGGGAGACGACTCTGGGCGGGTCTCGGTCTCCCGGGGCGTCCACCACCTGGATGCCTCAGTTGTCCCCGCCTCCCCTTTAGCAGTGCCTCGTGACACGGAAGATGGATTTCAAGGTCATATTTGGGAAGAGGATTCCGCGGGGGAGAGTCCCCTTTTTCTTTTCGGAGGACGAGGGAGTAGGAACACCCTTCCCTGAGAGACCGGGCAGTGGAGGGGGGGGGGTGGTTGGCGGGCTGGGGCCGCATTCCCGTGGGGGCCAAAGCAAACGCCGGGTCTTCTTAGGTCGCCCCGCCCCGCATAAGCCCGAAAGAAGGGCCGGCAGAGCGCCTGGAAAATTCCAGGCGGCGGCGGAGGGATCTCTGCAGAGGGCGCATCACCTCGGGCGGTGGCGGCGGAGCGCCGCCGCGTGACTCCTCGGGCGGCGGCTCGGCCGCGTGAGCGCCGGTGACGTCAGCGCCGAGGCGCGCGGGTGGGGGCGGGGCGGCCGGAGGCCCCGGGCGGCCGAACTCGGGACGTTTCTAAGGGGTGCGGGGGCTGCCCGCATGTTGGCGACCAGCCGTCCCTCGCAGAAGCGCACGCGGAGCTGCGCCTGTAGCTTCTCTGGTTGAGAAACCCCCGCCGTGGGGTCGTTGTGTTAGGAATGGTTGGGGGGCAAGTTGATTAAAACGTTAATGCCCCGTGATGTTCCTGCGTGGTGACTTGTAGGGAATGTGTTACGGCTTTGTTATTTTGTCCCCAGGGGCCTGACGGTTTGAGGTGTTCCGTAAGAAAACCACGCCTGGGATAGGCTACTGAATGATTTTTCATAATGCATTAAGGGGAAATTAGTAATTGCCAAATGATGAAATCAAAATCTTGTCAGTGCAGAAAACAGTATACAACTGCGTGGCTGTAAGACCAAAAGGATACATGTAATTCAACCCGTTTTACTTCTGGATTGGGAGGCGGGTAAGAAGGGAGACTTTGGAGAAAAAACTGCATTTATCCAGGGTAGTTTACAGCCTGTGATGGGGCCCAGGGAGCCTGTTTGATGGCTTGGGGTCACTGCCTGCTGGCTGCCCACATAGAGCAGGCCTCCGACGTGGGTCTTCTGGAGCAGAGGCAAAAGACCCCGCTGGATTTACGATCCCCTCTGCCAAGGCCAGGCGGACCCAGGCCTGAGCGCTGGGTCAGGCTTTTACAAGGGACGGGTGGTATCGCGTTGCCAGGGTGAGGGAGAATCACAGCTCGAGACCCCCCTGTACCCTCCGTTCAGACCTTGCCCCCTGAAGTATATAGAGTGGAAGGAAGACTGTGTGGTCAGGTTAACCACAAGCGAGGACGGCTCCTTAGACCAACTCTCTGCCGGAAAGCCTCCTCCCAGGGTAACCAGCCGCGCCCCAAACAAAACATTCCCCGACGACAGGCTCCTTTGGCAACTGGGAGGAAGCTGGGGAAGATTTCTTCCCCAGCCTCAGTGAGATGGCATGTGCAGATGGGCCCCTCCTTGTGGTTCTTGCAAAACTCATGACTCTCATGTGACCGTCAGCATTGATGACTGAGTTTGTGGCAAGCCCGGGCTTGTTCCCCCAAAGGCTGCTTAGCCGAGCTCCTCTGTCCAGGAAGGATTCTGGGATTCTGGCCTCTCACCTTTCGTCGAGATCTGCCCCCGCAGTCTTGTCCTGGCAATATTTCCAGGGGTCGATTGGAGAGACTCGGCCTGAGAGAACAGTGTGGGAAGAGAGAATTGCCAGTCAGAATGTTTTAGAAAGCTGTACAGTGTGAATAATACCAAGCAGATTCCTTTCCTGCCGCGTCACAGTACCAGGCCGTGGGGTCAGCCCTTTATTTATCTACAAGGTGCCTGAGAGGTGGTAGTCACCGCTGTGTCGTTGCTTCCTGGGCCCAGCCTGAAATCTTAGCTTGCTTTTCTCCACCTCTGGTCTAAGAATCGCCCTCATTCACACGGATTCCCAAATCCCAGAAACAAACGTCTTTAGATTTTATTTTTCAGAAAGGTAGGAGTAGGTGGGGTTAGCAACACAAAGCATTCGGGTTCCACGAGGCTTAGGATTCGCCATCGCAAAAGGACATAAGGCCGTTCTTTGTGCCCTCGTGTCTGGAGCTGCTCTGTCCACCCGCTTTATTTTCAAGGACGAAATGGCAGTTTCAGAGGATCCTCGTGTAGAAGCTCTCCGGGCCTCCGGTTCCACACAGCCGGTTTTGTTTGGGAAAGGAATGTCCTTGAGGAGGGTGGAGAGGAAGACAGTGTTAAAAATAAACGACCCAGCTAAAATGGAGTCATGTGTGCTAAGCCCCATCAAGGTTTAATGCCTAACTTAACCACAGCTTCAGACCAATCACGAATGTCCAGATCAGCCCTAGTGAGGTAGTCTGCCTTGCCTTGCTCTCCCCTCTAAAGGAAGGTGATCTTGCTCGAAACAATCCATTTCCTTTCGCTAATACCCCCTTGTCACACGGTATCTCGGCCTGTAAAACCCTTCTATTTTGCACAGCTCCCTGGAGTTCCTTTCTATGGATCAGATGGGATGCTGCCTAACTCGTTGAATCGTCGAATACAGCCAATTAGGTCGTTCAACTTGCTCAGTTGAATTTTGTTTTTTAACAGTAGAAAGCCATACAGGGACATCTCTGTCCTGTGTGGGGGATGGAGGGGGGGAGGTAGTCTCACAGTGAGGTGGACAAATGTGGGGCTTGGGTTCTGCCTTTTTTTTTTCAACAAATAAGGCTAAAAATACCTCCGCCCAGAGGGAGGAGAGCAGGCAGTGTGTCAGCAGATTTCTCTGGATCAAAACAAGCTGTTCCAGGAAAACAGTCGTAAACAGAGAAACTTGGATCCCTGGGTGGGGCTGGTTGGTGATGGGTCCACCCCACCGGAGCAGGCAGGCGGCTGAAGCTTTCTCCTTCCTGGGCCGCCCACTGAGGAGCTCAGGGTTGGAGGGGGAAGGAGGACGGGAGAGGGCCCCTTGAGCAACATCTCGATTTCTCAGGGTCAGGGCCTGGGTTCCAAGTCCTTTCTCCGGTCATGGCCGCCTTCCCCTCTTATTCTGAAGCCGGCTCAGCTCTGTTGCCAAACACACACCAGCCCAGGAAAGGACCCAGGAGGTTTCCTGCAGGAGCTCCTGGGAAAGGGAGAGGAGAAGGGCGAGAAAGGGGTGTTACTTCAGGTTCACACCAAGGGCAGGGCAACTAGAGAATGTGCCGGAACCCTGACTCCATTCCCCACAGGTCCAGTTGCGGAGATGTGACCTCCCGGGTCACCTTGGCTCTCTACTTACAGGAAACCCTTGACTGGGGCCTTTTCCCTCTGAGCCATAAGGCCCCTTGTCTCAGAGCCTGGCAAAGGAAACCGCACAGTCACCCAGTGGTGGCTGGGAGCCCTTCCTGCCCGGCCTTGCCTCGCCTTGCCTCACAGCAGCCGGTGCTGGAACAACATCCTGCCCCACCCCCACTCAGCCCCCACTGGCCTCTCCTGCCCCGGCAGGAAGCTGGGCCCCACCTCACAGTGTAGCCCTGGGCACGCTCTTAACTTCTCCCAGCTAGTCTTTCCTTGTTCCCACTTCATAATTCTGACCCGGATTGTCCTGCCCAGAAGGCTCTCCACCTGGTGGCCATCTGGCCCAGCCGTCCCTCAGCTGCTTGAGGCCTCTGCCCAGAGGTCACCTTCTCAGTGGGTCCTGTGCACCCCTGGGACTTGGGCTCCTGGGGCAGGGGTTTCTGTTCCGCCCTCCGCTGGATCGCCCCAACCCCGCAGTCCCTGGCACGCAGTGGACCTCAGTGAAACGTGTTAACAAAAGCAGCCTGTGTTCCGTAAAGGTCATCCTGTCCACTGTGAGGCTCTTGACAAATATTTGCAATACTGGCAGACTGAAGGAAGGAAATGAGTGCCCAGGTCAGCAGCAGCCCCACAAATTCAATGGCAGGCCCGGATTTGGGAGCCTGTCCAACTTGGACTCCCAGGTCAAGAGACCAGGAGGAAGGACCAGGGGCTGCTCCGTGTGGACTGGGGCCCAGCAGCTCACCCTGAATGCCTGGGGCCAGCTAAGGGAACTAGGGAAGCCTGTCTCTGCTGGAGCTGGCAGAAGGCATTTGAGGGAGAGAGTGTTGGGGTACAGACTCCTCATAGGCTGGTTTGTAAGGCAGGGGAGGAGACGGACCTAACCTACATTTCATCCTACGTTTTTTTTTTACCCTGCCTGGACCAAAGGGCAGGCGGCCAGAGGAGGGGGAGCAGGAGAGATTAGGAGAGGGCTCCTTCCACATTTGATTCTTATCTCTTGCTGGTGCACGGAGCCTGTGGGCTCTCAGCCCTGATGCTCTTTCCTGAGGCTCTCCCCTCCTAAGGCCAGGCTTCACGCTTTGGCCAGGCCTCCAGGCAACAACTTGGATAGTGTCAGTCCTTTGCATCTGGATCTCCTGGACCCACTGACACATGCACCTGATACCCCTGGGCGTCAGGCCGTCGGTGCCCCGGCCCTGCTGACCACCCCCTGCCTTCCCTGAGTCTTGCCCAAGCTGACCTTCTGCCCGGAGCCCGGGCTTCCCTTCTCCTGCCAACTCTGTCACTGGCTCGTGGTCACCTCCCTATGTCCTAAAGCCGCTGCCCCTTAAGCGCTCACCAGACCCGCCTGCCTCCTTACCCCCCATGCTGAGCACCTGTGTCGTCACTTCTCAGTCCCCAGCAGAGGGAAGTCCTGTGGAACTAGGGACCCTGACCCACAAGCCTTGTCTCATTTGACCACTGCTGTGCCCCACCAGTGGCCCCCAGACCTCCTCAGTCCCCCTGTTGCTGACTGAGCAAGTCCCAGCTTGCCTAGGCCCCACCCTTTGGCCCGTACCCACCTTGCCAGCCTCTCCCCAAGCCCCACCCACCAGGAATCCTGGTGACAGTGTCTCTGGGCAGGGAGCTGGGGGTGCCGACATCCTACTACCCCACACCCCTAGGTTTGCATAGCCCCCAAGAAGCCCTCTACCTTCTCCAGGCTGCCTGCAGCCCCCACTGCCAAGCCTCCCACTTCCACTAGGGTCCCTGCTGCTAGGGTCCCTGTCCTCAGGCCTGAGCCTCGTCTTGTCCCTAGAGTGACTCCACCAGAGCACTGGTCATTTAAACAGTCCGTGAACCTCTAAAGGAGCCTTTTCTGATCTGACCCCAGGCCCCCTCCCCCCCAATCCCCCAGTGGCATCTGGGAGCAAAACGTGCCTGGCACCAGGACTTGTGCAGGCACTGGAGAAACCCTCTGAGTGGTACCCCTGGCCCCTGGAGGCTGCTGACCTTGACACCGTGAGGGAGGTCTATGCTCTCACTGGCCTAGAATATCAGTGATTACTACAACCCCTTCCACCAAATGCCAAGGTCGAATAGGCAGGGGACACAGGAACCCTGAGAAAGAGCTGGGACTATTATTATCCTCTTGCAAACTGTATTTATGACAAGTAGTTTAAATATAGTTGGCGGGCTCAGTATGGGTGGGGGAGGCAGGTGCTGAGAGACAGCTGGGCAGGGGGTGGGGGCCTGTTGGGCAGGGGCCGGGAACAGTGAGCTCTTGTGGGCACTGGGCAGAGCAGGACGGAGATGACTGGCCCAGGGTGTGCCCACCCCACCCCCTGGATTTCCCCACGTAGCCCTGGTGTTAAATATTTTGACTCGGTTGTCACTCTACAGAAAAACAAACAAAAAAATTCCAAAGCAGAATCTGTTTGCAGGATGCGGATCCTGATCTTTGGAAAATGTGGGTCTCCTCACCAATCAGTGCCCTTGGAGCTCCAGGACCCCCTATCGTGGACTGTGGGACGGTGGCGGTGGTCAGGAGCCAGGGCCACTGCCCTGAAAGGGGTTGCGGGGGGGGGTAACGAATGCAGCACCAGACCGGACCCCTCTCCTCCTCCCCTGCCGGGGGAGATTCTGCCCCGGGTTCCAGGTTCCAGGGATCTGGGCAGGAAATGGCGGCTCACTGCCTCTGCAAGCCCCGCTGGAGGAGCTGGAGGAGCAAAGGGCGGGCTCAGCTGCCCCCTTCTGGCTATATCTGGACCTGCAGGCAGACTCTCCCCAACTCTGCGTACCCCGCCCTTCCCACTGCCTCAGTGTCAACCTGATGGGGGCAAAAAAAAAGGCAGCCAACCTTGGAGCATGCAACTTGCTGCTTAAAACTTAAGTCCTGACCCAGGTCCAACCCTGCCATCCTGTTCTGGGTGACACTGGGGTAATCCGCCTGCATTGTCTGAAGTGTGGACCTGATCTGGGCAGGGAGAAAGTGTCAGGCAGCTCTAAAATGTCCTCCTTGCCTGGGAGAAGGAGGAGCAGTGAGAATCTGCCATGAAGTTTCCCACTTCCCTTGGCTTAGGGCTGGCAGTGTCTTTCAGGCTCAAGGTCACAGCCAGGCTCTGCGCGGCTCCCCCTGCTCTGTGCCTGTACCCTCTCGCTGTGCTCCATTTTTTCTCTATTTTATGGAATCTCTCAGGCCCTCTCCTCTAGGAAGGCTTCTCTGATCACAGAGACCCCCCTCCCTATCTGTTGTCTGTTTCCTTTGTCTCCCCCTGTCTGGGTGTGGCCAGCTCATCGGTCAGGTGCAAAGTGGCTTATATTCCTGGTCATCTGTGTTCCCATCCCCAGTGTCCCCTGCAAAGCCGACCGGACTCCGAGCTGACACCCTTTGGGCAACTCAGTCACTAATTCTCTCAACTCCTTTTGCAGGGGCGTCTAGAAGTGCTCCCTGTCACGGTCACTGCAGACCTCCCCTCGCCAGCGCTATCTGTGTGCCTTGAGGCCTTGACTTCTCAGACTGAGCATGCAGCCTTGCACGGTTGCTCTGCCATATTCTGAATCCAGTGTGGCTTCTGGCCTCCTGTGGGTGTCTCCCCACGCTGGCCCACCGCTGGCTGCAGCAGCACGAAGTGCGAAGCCCTCCCCCTGTGGCCGGATCTGAGGCGCTGCGGTTGAGGCAGGAGCCGCCCGTGCCCGACCAGCTGAGAGGCCGAGATTGGGAAGGCCTGCCCAAGGGTCCCGGATGCTGTAAGTGGTGGAGAATGACCCGGGACTGCCCCGGCCTCAGAAGGGATTGCCTGTGTAGACTGTTCCAGGGACCTCTGCTGTTCGAGTTCTGAAGAGTTAGGGGGTCTGGGGGTCCTGATGGCCCGGTATCCCTGCACTGACCGCCACGGGCCTCTTCTGGTCTGGGGACCTCTGGAGCCGGGTGCTGGCTGAGCCAGGCTCTGTGTGCTAGGCTAGTAGACATAAGCCACCAGGGCAACCCAAGGGCAGCTGGTATTTTATTATTACTTTTAAAAAAATGTTTAATGGTTTTATTTACTTTTGAGAGAGAGACAGAACACAAGCAGGGGAGAGGCAGAGAGAGAGGGAGACACAGAATCTGAGGCTCCGAGCTGTCAGCACAGAGCCCGATGCGGGGCTTGAACCCATGAACCGCGAGATCATGACCTGAGCTGAAGTCAGACGCTTAACCCACTGAGCTACCCAGGCATCCCTTATTTTATTATTTTTTAAAAATGTTTAGTTGTTTATTTTGAGAGAGAGCACGAAAGCATGGATAGGGGCAGAGAGAGAGAGAGAGAGAGAGAGAGAGAGGAGAGAATCCCAAGCAGGCTCTCTTGCTGGTATTCAGGCTCTATTGCTGGTATTTTAAAAACAAACTTTTGGGCACCTGGGTGGCTCAGTCGGTTAAGTGTCCAACTCCTGATTTCGGCTCAAGTCATGATCTCACAGTTCGTGAGCATGAGCCCCACATCGGGCTCTGCGCTGACAGCTTGGAGCCTGCTTGGGATTCTCTCTCCCCTTCTCTCCCTGCCACACCCCCCCACCCCACCCCCACTACTGTGTGCTCGTGCTCTCTCTTTTTCTCTCAAATAAATAAACTTTATCATTTTTTTTTAACATTTATTTATTTTGGGAGACAGAGAGACAGAGTGGGGGAGGGGCAGAGAGAGAGGGAGACACAGGATCCAAAGCAGACTCTAGGCTCCGAGCCTGTCAGCACAGAGCCCGAGGAGGGGCTTGGACCCACAAAGCACGGGGATCATGACCCGGGCCAAAGTTGGACGCCCAACTGACTGAGCCACCCAGGTGCCCCAATAAACTTTAAAATAACAAACTTTGATGCACTAAAAAGCCCCACCAAAGGAGACCAAGATAGTAATCTATTAGGGTGGTGTTACAGGTTGAATTGGGTCCCCTGCAAAAAGATGTGTTCAAGTCCTAACTCTTGGGACCTCAGAATGTGACCTCAGTTGGAAATAGGGTTGTTGCAGACGTACTGAGTTAAGATGAAGTGGCAGAAGGTGTGCCCCCAACCCAACATGACCGGTGGCCTTTTAAGAAGACGGCGACAGGAAGACAGACACACGCAGGGAGGAGCCATGTGATGAAGGCAGGGATTGGGTTTATGCGGCGCAAGCCAAGGATTGCCAGAAAAGCACCGGAAGCTAGGAAGGGGAAGGAAGCATTCCTCTGCGGCTTTCAGAGGGAGCATGGCCCTGCCGACCTCCTGGTTTCGGACTTCTGCCTTCCAGAACTGTGAGACCATAAATTTCTATTGTTTGAAGCCCACCAGCTTGGGGCACTTTGTTATGACAGCCCCAGGAACCTAAGGCAGGTGGAAGAGAGATGCATGAAAATGACTTCTGGAACACGGTCCGTCTTCAGGGATGAGTGAATGGACGAGCCTGACAAAATCACATAAAGATACAGCCACGCGGGTTCCAGGTGGTTTCACATCTGTTACCCAACATCACTCACAACTTCATAAAGGAGGGGTGATCGTCTTCACTTCACGGAGGAAGAAACTGGGGTTCATGGAGAGGACTTCCGGCCTCACAATGGTGGGGGATCCTGACTCTGCCACCACCTCTCCTGCCTCTGCAAACAGGTGCCTGCCTCTCATTTGCAGTGGTGTGCAAAACACAGTGCTCTGCCCTTGGGCGTGGGAAGAAACCATTAGACAGGCATCATACCTCCCCCACGAAGGGGAGGAGTAGGTATTGCTACCGTCCCCATTTTAGAGATGAGGAAATGGAGGCCCAGAAAGGTGATATAATTTGCCTAAGGCTGCACAGCAGGGAGGAGGAGTCAGACAACGAATGGGGTCTTGGCCTCCCCAGGGAGAAAGATCTGATCCCGGGGGAAGTCACCTGTCCAGGGTGAGAAGCTTGAGTGAAGGGAATGTGGGCTGGGGGGGGAGGTTGTTGAGAAGCCAAGGTGGGGAGGGGGTTAAAGAGTGCCGAGCCAAGCCCCCGAGTGGGGAGATGGTGGGGTATGCTCTAAAAACAAGTGGAGGGGCACCTGGGTGGCTGTGGGTTAAGCATCCGGCTCTTGATTTCAGCTCAGGTCCTAATCTCACAGTTCACGAGTTTGAGACCCGCGTCAGGCTCTGCGCTGACAGAGCCTGTTTGGGATTCTCTCTCCTTCTTTCTCTGCCCCGCTCCCACTTGCGTGCACGCTCTCTCTTTCAAAATAAAAACAAAAGCTTTATTTATTTATTTAAACAATTTTTTTTAAAGTTTATTTACTTTTGTGAGAGAGACAGAGCATGAGCAGGGTGGGGGCAGAGAGACAGAGGGAGACACGGAATCCGAAGCAGGCTCCAGGCTCTGAGCTGTCAGCACACAGCCCAAAACGGGGCTCGAACTCATGAACCACGAGATCACGACGTGAGCCGAAGTCAGACGCTTAACTGACTGAGCCACTCAGGTGCCCCCCAAACAAAAAAGTTTAAAACCAAGTGGGGCCAATATCTCTGGGTGGGCAGAGACCAATCTAGGATTTGTGTGGACTATAGCTTATGAAGTTTAGGTTTTAGTTTTAGTTTCTGAAGGTCCCTTCAGAAAAATAATCTTTAAATCCTACTTCTGCATATTTTACAAAACCCCTGAACACACTGATAGGCCCTCTCAGAGCCTTAGGAGGGAGGGCCCTGATGCTTGGCCTTCGTTCATTCCAGATGGCAGGCTCTGGGCAGGCCCTCGTCTGTGTGCAGAAGATCTGGGATGGGGGGGAGAGGTGGGGGGTGGTAGGGGGGTGGGAGGGTGGAAGGACGCGGCAGAGGCCCTGCTGTTCATGTTGCCGTCCTCACCATCCAGTCAGGTGTTGCTGGCCCCCTGCTCGGAGCAGGGACTTGGGCTGGTGCCACCTCAGGGGGATGCGTAACCCAAGACCCATGGGGGACACAGAGGGAGAGCACTACACAGTGTGGGAAGATGCCTGAGTGGATAAAAAGGGGGCAGAGCGCCTCCCAGACCAGGAAGCCGACTTCCAGGGGAACTTCTGGCAGCCGCCTTGCCATGCAGAGCCGCGCTCCCCAAGGGGATCTGGTTCTCAGCTGGGCTCCCTCCCCGGGCCCCTCTTTGGCCATCTCAAGGGTGCCTGGAATTGGGATCACAGGCTCGGAGCCGAGCCCTCAGAGAATGGAAAGGCCTCCCCGGCAGCCAGCCTCTCCCTCTCCTCCCGCCGGGTCCCGTATAGGTCACAGGGGGCGGTTTGTAAGGGTCAGCCGGCCCGGGGGTGGAGGGGGACAGGACACATAGTGTAGGGTGGACAGCGTCTTCTCCTGCTGTCGTGCGCGGTGGCTACAGAGGGAGCACAAAGGCCCTTCTGTGAGGGCCAGCCCGCTGATGGCTGAAGCGGTATGTGGCTCCAGGGGGCGGGGGGGGCGGTGGGGGGTGCACATTCTGAACTTAGGCCCGTGAACCAGCTGGAGAACTGGCGGTGGTCCTGGAAGGGGGTCCCCCAGTCAGCTTGAGCCTGCCCACGGACAGGCAGCCGCTGCTGCTCGCCAGGCCACCGGTGCAGGGTGTGGGACGAGGCCTGGTCAGAGACGGCAGGGGAGGCAAACGAAGTCTGGCAGGGCTGTGGCGGGAGGGGCGGCGCGGTAGGCAGAATAAGGTCCCTCCAAGATGTCTGTGTCCCGGTGCCCAGAGCCTGCGAGTGTTAGGTTATGTGGCAAAGAGGGGTGCCAGGTGCTAGTCAGCGGCTGTTGACAGGGAGATGAACCCGGACTGTCCACACTGGCTCGGTGTGATCACACGGGCCCCTAGACCTTGTGAGGGGAGAAGAGAGAGATGTGAGGACCCCGCATGGAGGAAGGGGCCACCAGGCAAGGAGAGCAGGCTGCCTCCAGAAGCCGCAAAAGGAAAGGAAAACCGCTTCTCCCCTGGAAGCCCCAGAAGCAATGAGGCCCTGTCGATACCTTGACCTTAGTCCAGTGAGACTCATGTCGGACTTGGGGCTACAGAACTGTGAGGTGATGAGTGTGTGTGGTTTTCAGCCACTAAGGTTGTGCCCATTTGTTACAGCGGCCGCAGGAAACGAATACAGGTGGCGAGGGCTGACGGGCCCGGGAAAGAGGAAGGGGCTCCAGGTGGGCCAGGCTCCGGGCCGTTGGTACCCCCTCGCCCACCAGAGTGGGGGTGTCCGCGCTGTCGGCAGGCCCTGGCCTCTCGGGTGGATCCTGTTCTCCCTGCCCGTGTCCAGACATGTGACTTGTAGAGACGAAAATAGCTAACACCCATCAAGTGCCTAGTCATCGCCAGACCCTCAAGCACCCCAACAACCCTCTGAGACGGGTACTATTATCGTGGCCTTCTTAAAGGGCAAGGAGCGGAGGCCCCAGGAAGCGCCCACAATCGTGCATCATGCTGCCCTTGCCAGATGGCGGACCTCACGGAGGAAGGCAGGATGGGGGAGGGGCCCTAGTCCCAGGACCTCACGGCCGCAGAGACGTGTGACTTGCTCCTTCTGGCTCCCAACCCGCTCAAGTGTGAACTCCAAACCCCACACGGTGCTCACCCTCCAGGGCCAAAGCCTGTGGGCGCCCAGGACAGGATCTATGGCCAACAAACCACTTCCTGGCGAGGCCTGGGGCACGAGGCATCCTCGGGGTGGGCACAAAAATCACCCCAAAAACCTCCTGGGTTCTCTGGCCTCTCGGCTAGGCACTGGTGTCCAGACTGTGCCCTCAGCCCCAACCCCGAGGTGTGAAGAGGAACGGGAGGGCAGGGGTCTGACAGGCCATGGCAGTATGGCTTAGGCCATGAGGGACAGGGGACAAAGGCCTGCCCACCATCGGTGCTTCGTTCCCCTGCCTCCCTGCAGACCTACCCCCTTGGTTCCCACCATGAACCACCAAACCCCTCCTGGACCTTCTTACCCTGGGAGTCCCTGGCCAGCCACCGACACTGGAAAACCTCACTCTGGGTTCTCCATCGAATTCCACTCTGCGGCCCAGAGAGCTGCATACCTTGACACGTATTCAATAAAAAGCAAACATGCAGCCTATAATCAACTCACAGGCTGTACTTAACACACTCCTGGTATTTCATAACGTGAACCACCCGGAGTTTGCTGGAAATTCATTTATTGTTAATGAGTCACATGATACAAAAGAATGAGAATATTCAAAGGGCACTTGGTGAAATACTGCTTTGTCCCAAAGGCCAGGCAGAAAAGGTCACGTCACAAGGGATGCTCAGAGAACAGCAGAGAGGCCGAACAGTAAAAACAAGTAATGGGTCCACACCCGCCCCTCGCAGCCAGACCAGCAGATAAACATTCACCTGGGTCAAAACAGCGAGTGGGAAGAGATAACCAGATGGCTGCGTGCCGGGCAGGCCGGGCAGCCACTCGGGTCCAGTGATT
This sequence comes from Herpailurus yagouaroundi, assembly GCF_014898765.1. Classification (NCBI taxonomy): domain Eukaryota; kingdom Metazoa; phylum Chordata; class Mammalia; order Carnivora; family Felidae; genus Herpailurus; species Herpailurus yagouaroundi. The sequence goes on along the minus strand of NW_024412786.1, from coordinate 2,398,637 downwards.
CCAGGAGGGGAGATAAGATGTTCTCTGGCTGGGACATTCCAGAAGGCTCGGATACCTTTTTATTATAACAAGCAACACAAGTCCCTACTGCCGGAGGCCAGCCCCCCTCAGAACATCTGGAGTGTGCAAAAGTCACCAAAAGGAAGAGGAAGTGAGTGGGCTCCACCCCTGGAGCCAAGTTCGCGTTTCCTCTGCCCAGGCTCTCCAGGGGAGGGGAGAACAAGGCCGAGCCCAGTGCTCTGCTGGGCCTGCCTCTTCCCCGCGGAAAGTCCCAGCAAGCGCCGTGAGAGCCATGGAGCCACCACGGAGGAGCCGAGGGGCTGGGAAGGCCCTCTGCTAGCCTGGCTCCTCTGGGCGAAGACAGGAACGTGAGGCAGGGGAAAAGCCACACCCAGTGCCACATCCAGCCTCCCTACAATGTCCCCGCAAAGATGAGACCAGCTCGCACGGGACATCCTCGCGCACAGGCCACCCCAAAGGGTCACGCGGATGGACACCATGGCGCTGTCTTGAAGGAAAGCCAGTAGCTCTGAGGTTGGCGGGAGCATTCTCTCAAGTTGCCCCCAGAGGCCACAGGCTTCGCAGAACTAAAGCAGATGAAAAAGGAGCAAAACCAAAACCTGAAGCCCAGGGTGGCTGGGAGCCTGTCCAAGTGTGAAGTGTGGGTCTGGTGGCGTGTTGGTCCACAGGACAGCCACCTCCCGGCACAGCGTGGTCACCAAAGGCTGGCAAAAAGGCATTTTCCTTCCGGTCAGAGGGTGTCCTGGCACAAGGGGCCTGAGTGAGGGGCACAGAATGACCCCTGAGCCAGGCCCTGCCTGGCTCCCTCTAGTTTCATTCGGCAAGGGAGGGTATGGGTGAGGGGCCTCGCCTTCTCTGTTCCTTCTGTGGTTCAATGCACGAGGGCCCCTTCCCGCCCAAAGAGCCATGCCCAGACTGGCAGCAGGTTGCGGGGCAGGGGGGTGGGGGGGGGGCGCGGCAGAAGGAATGCAGGGATGTGGTCACCAAAGTCCAGGGAAGAGACCAAAGACACACACTGGATCTACCGGTCCCGAACCCTATTCATCGGCCACCTGCCATCAGAGCCGCCACTGAGGACTTCAGAGCAGGGGACACTGTCCATCTCGAGAGGGGCACGAAGACAAGTCCCTGGCTGGGGGGAGGCGGCCAGAGCCTCCTCAGATGCTCCTGAGACGGCAGTGGGGCCGAGTCCAGGGGAAGTCCAAAAAAGACCCTGCAGGAGCCCCCCGCCAGCTCCACGCAGCCCGCGTCCCATCCCAGGCACAGAAGCCACTTCCTCCCGCTCGAGGTGGCCCTCTTGCCCGACGCCAGAGCCGCAGCCTGGTCCCGCCCCTCGGGGAGAAGGGCCCTCGGCCAGGCCCCAGGGGGCCTCCGGGTGCCACCCCCCGCCTGGCGCCGCTGCCCTCAGCCCTGCTCCAGGCTGTCAGCGGGCTGCACCACGGTGTAGCTCCCCTGGCCCACGGACAGCTGCCGGCTGAAGAAGGACGTGGTGCGCTTCGGTTTCACCCGCTTGATCTGCTGACCTATCAAGGAACAAGAGGACCGCGCTGAGGGAGGGCTTCCCGGGGTGGGCTGGTCCGCGCCCCCCCGGGAGCCTGGATTCCGGCTCCAGGGCCTGGCTCCTTCCAGAGCCGGTGCAGACCCAGTCCCCCTCACCGCATCCACCAACTATCTGAGCCTCAGTCCCGGACCCCAACTCTTCTGCCCACGATGGGGAGGGCGGGGAGTGCGGCCAGCCTTGCAAATCGGAGGCCGTTTCGGGTTTTCATTTGATGCTGGGCCAGCTGTGCTGTCTGAGGAGCTTTTGTTAAACCCAGTTCAAGAACAGACCAAAGAGGGGCCCCTGGGTGGCTCAGTCGGTTAACGTCCGACCTCAGCTCGGGTTGATCTCACGGTTCGTGAGTTCGAGCCCCGCATCGGGCTCTCTGCTGTCAGTGCGGACCCTGCTTCGGATCCTCTGTCCCCCTCTCTGCCACCCCCCTGCTTGCGCTCTTGCTCTCTCTCTCTCTCAAAAATAAACAAAAGCACAGACCAAAGAAACAAAACACCTACAACACAGACAACTGGTTCGAGGTAAACCTCGAGAAGACAGAAGGAATTCTTCCAAGTTAGAATTTCAGGCCAGGTGACCAAGGTCAACACCAACTGTCACAAGTCATGTTGATAATGCACCTTTGATGTGATGTGATAAAAATGGCACTTTTTACCTCTGTGATCTCCCTCCCCAGCCCACAGCTCCTGCCTAATCACGAGAAAAACATCAGGCAAATTCCAATAACACGGCATCCTACAATATCCCCACAGAGTCGTCCTCAAAACTGTCAAGGTCATCAAAAACAAGGGAAATCTGAGAAGCTACCACGGCCCAGAGGTGCCTACAGAGACACGAAGCTAAGTGTAGTATAGTGTCTTGGATGGGATCCTGCCACCTTGAAAAGGGACATTAGGTTAGGATGAAGGACTTTAGGGGCGCCTGGGTGGCTCAGTCGGTTGAGCGTCCGACTTCGGCTCAGGTCATGATCTCGCGGTTTGTGAGTTCGAGCCCCGCGTCGGGCTCTGTGCTGACAGCTCGGAGCCTGGAGCCTGTTTCAGATTCTGTGTCTCCCTCTCTCTCTGACCCTCCCCTGTTCATGTTCTGTCTCTCTCTCTCTCTCTGTCAAAAATAAATAAACATTAAAAAAAAAAGAAAGGTTTTAATAATAATACTGTATCAGTATTGGCTCGTTAATTATTAACAAACATACCACATTAACTAACATACGATGCTAACTAAAAAAAATCAAGCAACGAAAGAAAAATAGACACCAGAAATGAACAATAATCCAAGCACATAAAAATGGTCCAACTTCACTGATATTCAAATACAAACCCAAAAAGGTCTCTTTCAGTGTGACAGAGAGGGGGTGGAGGCCCGTGCGCGTTGTCTACTGGGAGGGGCACAAGCGGGCACGCGGTCTGATACCGCAACGCCGTCTCTAGGAATTTGTCTCAAGGAATCGGTTTGGATTCTAAGCAAGGATTTAGCCACGGCTACATTGTTTGTAGTGGCTCACAACTGGAGATAACGGTCATGTCCCACACCAGGGAGCTGGGTGACAGTGCCTGCTGGCCATTCCAAGAAAGACTACAATGGGGGAAACAGTTACATTATTGAAAAATTATTTTGCTGTTTCTGATTATAAAAGATGATGTGCTTGGGGCACCCGGGTGGCTCATAAGTTACGTGTCCAACGTCGGCTCAGGTCATGATCTCACCATTTGTGAGTTCGAGCCCCGCGTCGGGTTCTGTGCTGACAGATCGGAGCCTGGAGCCTGCTTCGGATTCTGCCTCTCCCTCTCTCTTTGCCCCTCCCCCACTCGTGCTCTGTTTCTCTCTCTCAAAAAAAAATAAATACAGATTTTAAAAAAATGGCGTGCTTCTCGTAAAAAATGTAGGGGTGCCTGGGTGGCTCAGTCAATCAAGCGTCTGACTTGTGGTTTTGGCTCAGGTCACCATCTCACAGTTTGTGAGTTCAAGCCCCGCATTGGGCTCTGCACTGACAGTACAGAGCCTGCTTGGGATTCTCTCTCTCCCTTTCTCTCTGCCCCTCCTGCACTTGCTCTGTCTCTCAAAAATAAATAAACTTCAAAAAAGTTTTTAAAAAATGATGTGCCTGTCATAAAATATGTAAATACTGCAAAGACGCACAAAGAAAAAGCGAAAGTTACAACAATTCACCACCAGGGCTGGCACATCCCCCTCCTCCTGCACACGGATGCAGTCTTACGTGGGCTGTCCTATTACCTGATTTTTATTACTTGGTCTTATTTTGTGAACATCTTGCCATTTATTAAAATTTTTTTAATGTTTAATTTTTGACAGAGAGAGAGAAAGAGAGAGAGAGGCAGAATGTGAGCAGGGGAGGGGCAGAGAGAGAGAGAGGGAGACACAAACAGAAGCAGGCTCCAGGCTCTGAGCTGTCAGCACAGAGCCTGATGTGGGGCTCAAACCCACAAGTCGTAAGATCGTGACCTGAGCTGAAGTTGGATGCTCAACTGACTGAGCCACCCAGGCGCCCCGGCATCTTGCCATTTAAACGTAGGTCTTTGTTATTGCGTTTAAAATCTTCTTATTTTGGAATAAAACCAGATTTATCAGAAGTTGCAAAGATAATCATACAAACAGTTCCCATTTGCCCTCATCTGGCTTCTCCTGAGGCTGGCATCCTCCGTCACCGTCTCACATTTGCCAAAACTAAAACATAAACCCCAGTACGATATGATGAACTGAACTACATACTTCGGGACTTCCCCAGTTTCCTTATAAACGTCCTCTGTGTGCTCCAGGGCCCGGACTGGGACATCACCCTGCACTCAGCCCTCTTTTTTACCAGCTGCCCTGATTCTACTGGATGTGGCCCCCTTGTTTCTGTCCCCACACCGAACTAACCGACGTCGTTCATTTCTAGTTTGTCACATCTGGACACTGCTGCAGGGAACATCTGTGGACGCAACAGTGACAGGGCCAGAAAAGGACTCTCCCGCCAGGGCCCCAGAGGCCCCCATTGCCAATCACAGAGCTCACAAGATGCGACCCTCACCCAGCTTCACTCCTTCTCCCTTCTCCACTCCTGGCAACTGGACCCTACCTCGCTGTCCCCGGGGCTCCCCGTGGCGCGCATATGTGCATGTGCACGCGCGTGTCGTGTGTGCGTGTGCACGTCGTGTGTGTACGTGTGCTCAGGCTCACCTTCCTCCACGTAGTCGATGGTGGAGAGATGCTGGAGGCGGCTGCACACCACGCTGCCCTGCCTCTGCAGCTGCGGGCGCTGAGCAGAAGATGGCAGGGAGCTGGCGGCCGAGGGCGGGCCGGACACAGTCTCCTGGGGGGCGGCGAGCTCTGAAGTCTGGTTCAGCTCGATGCAGTACTCGATGAGGCCGCTCATCAGCTCAGCCTGGGGGGTAGAAAGGGGCCACCCTGAGGCCTGGGCGGTGAGCCATGGCCCAGGACATGGCCTTCCCATACTCTGCAGGGCGAGACGGATAAGATGGACGGGCCCCTGCCTTCTGCTGGGGGAGGCCGAGGCGGAAACAAATGCCATTTACATAATAAAGGAAGGGGGGTCAGGTGCTCTGTGGGCAGAGGGACAGGGGAGGCATCCACCTGGGGTGACTTCGGAGGTCAGTCCTGGAGGATGAGTAGGGGTCCCTGTCTCAGGTCTGGGAGGTGGGCTGGGCGAGAAAGAGCATTCTAGGCAGGAAGGCCGAGTGCCATGGGTGGCAGCAGTCAGGCCAGATGGGAAAGAAACTCGGCTGCGCGGAGACGATAAGGAAGGCAGGAAGAGGGCTCAGGCGGGGCGTCCTGGGTGGAAGGAATGGAGGGAGCTGTCTGAGAGAAGAACCTGCAGGCCCATGAGGAAGGCGGTGGTGGTCAGGTCACAGGGCTGAGGGTGGGGGACGCCCTCTGAGCACGTTCTTCAAAGGCGACACCTTCTCAACCAATTTTAAACATAACGCATATTGACATAAAAGGTGAAGAGACCAGGTGTCAGTGAGCACAGTCCAGACACCATGTGATGGGGACACCAGGGGTCTGGTGGGTCCACGGACAGCCAGCCGTCAGCAGGTGGAGTCCCTTGGTTAGACAACATCCTCACCGAGTGCCTACCCCGTGCCAGGTCTACTATAGACAGTGGGACACAGCAGTGACCGAGGAGGACCGAATGCCTGCCTCGTGCTCCCAAGAAGAGTCCCCACGAGAGGTTGGGGGTCAGGGGCCAAGGGGATGGCCCCCCGCTGACAGAACAGCGGCCTGGCACCTGTGCCCGCACGGTGCAGCCAGAGGCCTCTCCGGAGCAACACAACCCGCCCTGGGAGGGGGGCAGGGCAGGAAACGCTGCCTGGGCCCAGAAGGAAAAGCCGGCATCCATTCTCCACGCCTGCCTCCTTTTCTCATGCAAAGATTGGCTGGTGAGTGGGAGGACAGCCAGTGGGGACAGAGGATACGGGCTGTAAGCACAACAGGGAAGCCCTCAAAGTTCCCTGGAACAAAACCTCAATCACAGCGTGATGCTTCAGAGGTCCAGGGAGCCTGCCATTAAAACGACCCCACATCTGACCAAATTAATATCCATTCAGGATAAAGCCTGGCAGACCAGTAACGGAAGGGACTATTAGCCTTCCTCGACCAGATGGGGGTGTTTGGGAAAAACCTGCAGCTAACACCATACGTATTTCGAGCAAGACCAAACAAACTCCCGCCCAAGGTCAGAAGCAAGTCAGGATGTCTGCTCACACCTACTCAACACTGTACTGGAAGTCCAGGAGTGGAATCAGTCAAGACAAACAGAGGCACACACACTGTTGGGTCAGAATACACATGACATGACTGTCTACAGAGAAAACCCCAAAGAGTCTGCAACAAAACTATTAAAACCAGCGAGTGAATTTAACAAAGTTGCAGGATATATGAATGTGTAGATAACACAATCAATTGTATTTCTTTTTGTTTTTTTCTTTTAGAGAAAGAGTGAGCACAGGAAAGGGGCAGAGGGAGAGAGAGAGGATCTTAAGCAGGCTCTAAGCTCAGCAGAGCCCAATGCGGGGCTCGATTCCACAACCCTGGGATCATGACCTAAACTGAAATCAAGGGTCAGACAGATGCTCAACCTAGGTACCCAGGTGCCTCCAAATCAACTGTACTTCTACATACCACAATGAACCGAAAATTGATATTTAAAGAGGGAATGTTTGCCTCTCCCTTTTTCTTCTTCCTGTTGTGGAGCATGTAGATGTGATGGCTGGAGTTGAAGCAGCCATCCTGGACCATGAGGTAAATTTAAGAGAAGAGAATATGCATGGTGGAGAAAGAAAGTTAAAGGACTCTGAGTTCACAATAACAGATCTGGACTGCCTACCTATAATGTTACGTGAGAGAAGAAGAAATTTTTTTATGTTCCAAAAAAACAAATAAATAAAAATAAATAAAAAAGTACCATCTAGGGTAGCACCAAGGAAAGGAAGGAAGGAAGGAAGGAAGGAAGGAAGGAAGGAAGAAAGGAAGGAAGGAAGGAAGAGAAAGAAAGAAAAAAAAAGACAACCTTAAGGATAAATATAATAAAAGATGTATAATATCTCTATGCTGACAACTATAAGATACTAGTGAAAGAAATCAAAGCCAAATAAAGGGAGACGTAGAAATTATTGGCCTGGAAGATTTAGGATGTTAATTCTCTACAAAATTAATCTACAGATTCAATGGAATCTTAATCTCAATCTCAGAAGACTTTTTTGGGGGGAGGAAGGGTAACAATCAACAAGCTTTTCCTGAAATTTATATGGAAATGCAAAGGAACTGGGATAGTCAAAAACAATTTTGGAAAAGAACAAAGTCCTAGAAATCATACTACCCGATTTCAAGTTTACTATTAAGTTTCAGTCATCAGTACGATAGGATTATTAGTGAAAGACAAACACATAGATCAAGGGCACAGAACAGACAATCCAGAAATAGACCCACACACACTTGGCCAACTGAATTTCAACAGAGACACAGGGCAATTCAATGAAGACAGGGTAGTCTTTTGAACAGATAATGCTGGAACAAAAAGAAAAAAAGAGAGAGAGAGAGAGAGAGAGAGAGAATGTTGATCTATACATCACACTTCATGTAAAAAATTAACTTGAAATGGAGGGACAGGGAGCGGCAGGCACACATCTGCGTGACGGCTGTGGACGGCTCGGCAGTGTCTCCTCAAGTGAGCGTGTGCTGACCTGGGGGCCCAGCCATGCCACTCCCAGGGGGACGCCCACGTATGCGCACAAAGCACACGCACGACAGTGATCACGACAGCGTTGCTGGCAACAGCCCCAAACGGGAAATCCAAGTGTCCATCAGCAATGGAGTGGGAAAGGCAAGGCTGGTGAACGTGGACGATGAGACATCGGAGAGCCTCTTCCAAAAGATCAAGCCACTGCCGCCTGCAGGGGGGACAGAGCTCACAAACACACCACTGAGCAGAAGAAACCAGACAGAAGAGAACAAACTGAGGGAGCCTGTGCCAGAAGGTTCAAAAACAGGCAGAAAGACTCGAGGGTGAAACAAGTCAGGATGGGGGGGCCCTTGCTGGGAGGAGGCTCGAGGGGTCTCCTGGGGTCCCGGTTCTTTTTCGCAATCTGAAAGGTGTTACGTGGGTTTATTTTCAGAAAACCCGTTGAGCCATACACTTAGGATTTGGTAACTTTTCTCTACAGATGATACAATAACACATTTACTTTGAAAAGGGGTCTAGCCTAGTGATGTAAAAATGACAGAATCCTCAGAAGTGGGGACAGTCGTGTATGCAAAGCCGTGAGAGGGAAGACTTTGTGATGCTATAGGCCAGGGGGTCAGAGGAGCCACTGCAGGGGACAGGAGTGGCCAAGAGCTCACGGTCAAGCTGAGCCGGGGACGGAGGACAGCCATCTGTGTACTGGGTGTGGCAAGGCAGAGGCCACTGGGCTCGCAGCAGGGAGGTGCAGGGATGAGGGCCGTGTGCACAGAGTGAAACAAGGTGCCGAGGGGCCTTCGCCCCGCCACGCCCACTTCTCCTCTGAGAGCACCCAACTCCCAGGGGGCTTCGAGGACTGGAGCCAGTGCCGGCTGGTCACACAGCCACAAGCCCAGCATGGCATCTGCAAGCCGGGCCTCTGACTCCCAAGAGTGGCTCTGGCCCAGCTGACGTCAGCTCCCCTGGTCCCCAGGCGCTCGGCAGTCCTCTCGCCTCCTTGTCAGCCAGCCCGGAGCCTCCAGTAGCCTGGGACCCCTTGAGCCCAGGCTACCCCACCCCGACCTCGCCCCCGGTGCAGGCAATGCCCACTACCTGCTTGGAGTAGATCTTGAGCAGCCTGTTGACCGGGGTGCCCTCGTTGTCCCCATCGAACTCTAGCCACAGGACAGACTCCTCCTCCTCAGGAGAGGTGTGGTCCCACGACAGCTCCTGGAAACGCAGGCCCAGCAGGACGTGCTGGCCAGCGGGAGACACAGAGCTTGGATTCTCGGAGCCGAGTCCATTCCCCCACCCCAGCCTGCTCACGTGACACTAGGAGGGGACGCCTGGCCAGGCTATTTATCCCCAAGGCTGAGTCTAAATTCCTGTATGAGTTTCTCGGAGGAGTCCCCACTTTCATCAAACCCTCAAAGGGGGTTGTGGTCTGGGGAGGCTGAGAGCCCCTGACCCATGGCACTACTCACCAGCCGGTCAAGCCCCTGACAGTTGGGGCAGTCACGTGGGGGAAGGGGTGGGGATCAGCTGGGTAGCGTCTCAGCAGGCCGAGCTGGGCTCTGGGCCCAGCATACTTGGGCACAGGTGCCCAGGAGGGGCTGGGGTCCCTCTCTGGGGGTAAGTCACCCAAAACTTTTCTGCTGGCTTAGGAGAGACTCTGGCCCAAGTGCAGAGAAACCGCCCCACAGGGCAGGATGCCGACACCACCATCTACGCAGGGAACCAACCGACAGCCTATGCCAAATACAGGGGAAGAAGCCCGACTCTGGCAGCCGGAGAGGGCTTCTAGTCATGAGGCTTTTCTGGAAAACCAATAGCTAGTCTCCAGCCATTGGTCCGGCAGAGTGGCCAGGCCAGGCCAGACCCCCTCCACCCAGAGGCTTTAATCCCAGCCCCAGCCTCCCCTTTCCCTAGCTGCCCTCCTGCCTAGCGTGATGACACAAAAGCTGACCTAGAGCAGACCCCAAGGAAGCTCCCAGGATGACACCGGAAGTCCCAGGGACCGTCCGAGGGGGAGGGAAGCCACACAGGCCATCCAGTCTGCCTCCGGGCCAACCACCAGCCCGCGAGAAGCAGGAAGGCCCGTGTGAGCACCCCGTGCCCTCTCCAGTGAGGCTCCCTGCTCCCCCAACCCAGGTCCCACCCTGGAGAAGCTGGAGGTACCTTCTCCCTGCTGTCGATGACATGCACGCCCTCCAGGCTGATGGCCACCACCACCGGCTTTCGCCCACCCCGGTGCAAAAAGCCCTGGGCCGGCTTGTCAACCTCACCATGGAAGAAGGCACACCTGGGAAGGGGAACTGCCATTAGCCGGTCACCTCCCGCACCAGGAACAGACCGTCCGGGGTCACCCTCCTCAATGCTCTGGCCAGGCCCTGCCCTGGGCATATGAGAAGTTTAAGCCATTTTGGTGACCGACGGTTAAATGGAAACCTGCCCCTGGGGAGGGAGAAACAGAGAGGGGGTGGGAGGGAGGCTTCCTGGGGGTGGTGGCATCTGCACTGGCCATGCAGGACAGGAGGGCTTGAACAGGCAGGGGGAGGAGAGGAGCGTCACAGAGAAGGGCAGGCACCTCAGACGGAGAGAAGAGTGTGACCCTGGGGGTGGGACAGAGGAGGCTACGTCCGGGGAACCGCCAGGAGGGGACGGGGCGGAGGCTGCTGGCAGCTGCCAGGCCGTATCAGGTTGGGAGAACTCCGCTGCCCACGGTCTGTCAGGCCAAGACCCTCAGCAGCAGTGGGGTCAAGCTGCACCTGCTCGGGGCCATGAGGGGACAGGGGCCACTCAGGGAGGCTTCAGGGCTTGACACGGGGAAGGGGAAAAGGTATAGTGGCCTTGGCACACCAACTCACTGAGCCGCCACCCTCTCCCCCTGCCCCGCCACGTCCTTCCCTCTCCTGTGTCTGCCTGGCCTGCCGCCCCCTCGCACCAGGCGAAGCCAGAGCCCTTGCTGAGTCCCACTCTCTGTGACAGCCTGCACCCTCGCTCCGGGACTGGCCTGGAGACAAGCACGTGCTCCTCCGGGTCCTGAGAGCAGCCTTGCTCCTGTCCCTGCTCCTGGAAGACTTCTACAGGTTCAGCGGGTGGCTGGGACTCCTACCTCACTGAGGACACGGAAGCAACCAGAAGCAGCCACTTGGCTACCCTCATCTCAGTTTCTCACCCTCTGTCGGATCAGCCTGATCTGTACACACACATTCGCTCACCGTAAAAATTAAAAGCCTCTGCCCCCGCATCCACCCATAAAGGCTGCATCTCTGGACTCCACTGCACAGCACCGACCCCTAACGGGCCAGCCACACCCACTGTCTCCTGTCTCTTCTCACTCTCCTCCACCCGCTGCCACCCCACGATGCTGAAACCAAGGTCAACCATCAGCCGCCCAGGCACGTTGAATTTGACCCGGAAGCGGTAGCGTGCAACGCTTGGTCACTTCCTCTTCCCTGACACTTCCCTCTGCCTGGCTCGTAGAGACCCACCCGTCCGCCTCGCCGTCCCGGGGCCTCCTTGCGCCTGTCCACTCACACCTCCTTGGCCATGTCTTCAGGCTCCAGGTTTCAAACCGCCCGGATGCTGATGCTCACCAATGACTACCCGACTCTAGACTCAGAAACCTAACTGCCCGCCCGGAATCGCCAGCTGGGTATCTAGCGAGCATCTCAGAATCAACACGTCCAAATCCAAACCCCCAAACCTTTCCCAACCCGCTCCGTGGCACGGTCCCATCTCGGCTGATGACACCATCGTTCGTGTGCTCACGCCAGACACCTGGAGTTCTGCCTCCTCGCCTTCATCTGTCCCACTGTCCGTCTGTCTAGCAAATCCTGTCGACCGTACCCTCAAACACCCGGCATCTGACCGCGTCTCACCTCCCGCGTTATTACCACCCGGCCTGAGCCGTATCTCCCCTTCGGGGCACGGCCACACTGTCCTCGCCGGTCACCCGGCTGCCGCTCATGCCACCTGAGGTCTCTACTTCTGCTGCTGTCTGACTTCCCACCGGAAAGGCGGCCTCACCAGGCAGGGCCCGCGTCTCTCTGCTCACCGAGGTATCGCCGGCGCCTCGATCGCTGGCACGCAGCAGGTACCCGAGAGCCACCGATCACTGTTGGTGGCGTGAGAGAACTGGCCACGCGCAAGGTCCGCGGGCCCAGCGGCCAGGTGACCGTGGCGGGTGGAAGGAGGGTCGCCGCCCGGCCTGGGACAGGTGCAAGGGGAGGACAGGGGTCCGGCTCGGTCCCCGTGGGGCCCGAGACACGCCCCACGTGAGGACAGAGCTCGGCGGGGGCAGAGGTGGGCACCCTGGCAGGCCGTGCAGACTGTTGGGCTGTCAGGGGAGGGGACGGCGGAGGCCCCGGGGCCGTGGCTGCCCGTGACGATGACAGCCAGGGGGTCGCTCACCCGTAAAAGGGCAGCTCGTGGCTCTTGAGGAGGTAGGCACGGTAGTGGGTGCTGAGGGAGGCCTCGCACCCGCTGTCACCGCCGGCCGCTTCCTTCACCTTGCAGTAGGCGTTCAGCAGGCCCTGCTCCCCCGGCCCCGCCTTGGCCCCGCGGCCCCGGAGGGCAGCAAAGAGCCCGTGGCCCCGCTTGCAGAGGTGGGCGGGGAGGAAGGAGTCCAGCTTCTCCCTGCGGAGGAAGGAAGTGGGGGGCTCGGTGGGAGGCGGGGCTCCGGGGCGGGGGCCTGGCCAGAGGTGCCGAGGTCCTCAGGGTGCGGCGCGCTCACGGGCAGGGGCAGGCGAGGCCCCAGACGAGGACCGCCAGAGAGCCCACTGCCGCGAGCCCCGCGGCAAGCCTGGCTGGTGACAGGCCTGGAGGACAGGCTGGGACACCAAAGGGGGAGCCGAGACCACGCCCGCTGCACAGCCAGCCTGTGGCCGGAGGGTTTCAGCGCAGCGTCTGTGTCACTGAGTCACGAAGGTTTGGATTTCCGAGTTAGTGGAACTTTTACAACCAAAAACCAGGACAGCCAGTGACCTACATATACCTCTCCACGGATTTTCTGCCAAAGAGGGACATAAAAAAAAAAAAACCACATCAACCCACAATCCGTCAACACAGGCCCAAGAAGAAAAGCTCGCAACCGTAAAGAACCTCGGCATAACCGCACTGTTCCCGCGTCAGGCAGCACTCTGACCGTGCGGGCTGCGTGCCAGCTGCTCCCAGCTGGGGGCAGCCGGAGGTGTGTCCTCGGGCAGCGAGGACCTTCTCAGAGGCCCAGCTTCCCCAGGGATAAAACGAGGACACCAACCGGTGGTTGCATGGAAGGGCGCCAGCAGGTGCCTGGCACCTAAAAAGTACCGCTGAGGTTGCCATTTTCACCACAGAAGGGAGGGGTCTCTCCTGGGGCTTCTGGACGACCAAACACCCCCCGCCACCCCCCGCCAGCGGGAAGGCTGAGGTGAGGAAGGAGCTCGCGCCGGCCTGGTGGCCAACAGCTGGGCAGTGTGAGAAGGGGTGTCCAGGGGGCCGTCGCCCTTCTCGGGGCTGCTGTGGGCACTTTCGTTGCTTGTGCTCCCATATCCCATCTTCCAGCGACAACTCTCGCCTGTCATCTGGAAATCCCGCCTTCCCCACACCCGTCCGTGGGGCCCGGGCAGGCTCAGGGCAGGCCCATCAGCGCTCTGGCCACCGTGTCTCCTTTGGTCGGACCTGAGGCTCAGCCAAGGGAAGGGGACGTCAGAGTGAGTCTGAGGACTCTTGTGGGTCAGGGAAGAGGCCTCTCCCAATACACAACTGGCCTGCCTGAGTGTGAGCTGGCCCAGAGGACACGGGGCCGGGCCAGGAGAACGAGGACAGGCGTCTGGGGATCTAACCTGAGCCTCTGCACCTCTGGATCCATCCAGAGCTGACAAAGTCCCTCAAGTACAAACACTTTGGGTTGCGTAAAGGAGCAGACACTCCCGAGGGGCAGGATCCCTACGGCCACCAGCCCCAGCCAGCTCCATGGGGAGCCCTCCGGCTCGACTGAGCCAGGTGGTCGCTGTGAGGCCCCAGCTCTTAGTCACCTGGCACAGGGCCCTGTCTCTGCACATCCTCTCCCCCAACACGCCGCCCACTACAATGCTGGGGTGGGAGGAGCCTGGGGTCTAGGAGCAGGCTGTGCCGAAAGTTCATCTCCACTGGAATTACCTCTAAACCTCAGGACCATTGTCCGTGGAGGTCAGAGTCCGGCCTGGTGTGCTTCTGGGGCACACTCACTGTCACAGCAGAGAGCACTGCTTCTTGGGAGGGGGTGGGAAGCCCAGAGCCCGCAGGCTGGAGTGCCCGGGGAACGGGACCTCGTCCCTGGAGTGCGGAACTAAGCTGGACAGTCATTGGTGATGGGGGTCAGTCCCCGGAAGAACCAGCTCACCTCCCTCCTGACCTCAGATGGAGGCTCCACCCTCATGCACACCTGGGGGCTCCTCTCACAGGTGTCACTTCACCCAAAGCTCCCACTTCTCAGGCTCTTCAGCCCAGAGCAGACGAGGAAAAGGAGGCTCAGAGGTGGGGTGAGTTGCTCAAGGTCACACAGCATCGGGGCCAGCCCCAGGGGGCCTACGCCTCCCGACTCCAGATCTTGTCGGGTCACCTGCAAGCAGGGCTCCAGGACAACCCTCCCCACCCCGCGCCCCCACCCCAGGTCCCACTGGCCCTCACCTCACGGCACAGGCAGTGGGCTGGCCAGGCTGGTAGGGCCCGAGCTGCACGCGGCACACCAGGGCGCCCAGGGCCTCGCAGTCCTCCACGTCACATGGGTACCGTGCGGCCAGCACGTTGCCTTTGGCCTCCTCATAGAGCAGCCGCAGGACCTCCTCGTCGTGGATCTGTGGGCCGGTGCGGGACGGAGGGGCTGCTCAGCTGGGGTGGCACACCAGTGTCCAGGGGTCTGCGGACAAGGGGAGGCCAGACACAGGGCCCCAGGGACGGGGGCACCGCCTGGCGCTCACCGCCTCACCTGGAGCTCCCGCCGCTTTGGGAAAAACACATTCCTTCGGAACTGCAGGGAAGGCTCATCTGGGGAGAGAGGCTGGGGTCACCGCCCGGCTCCCCGGCTCGGCCCGGCCCTCTCCCCTGACAGGCCTAGTGCCCCCCTCACCCACCACGACTGACAAAGCCGGAGGGCTGTCCAGAGACTGGGAGGCTGGCTTGTCTCAATGCGCACGCTGACCCCCGGGGCCACCCCCCTCCTGGGTTCCCCTCAAGGATCCTGCAAAAGCTGGTTAGTGAGGCCCAAAGGCCCAAGGGGCTGCCCTCCCTGGCCCCTGGCACAGTCTGCCCCCCACCCCTCCACACCAAGGATCTTCCCCTGGAAGGAGTGGCCGAGGGTGCCTGGGAGAGATGCGGGCCAGCGGGCGGCAGCACTGACCCATGGCCACATCGTCATCGGGGGCGTCGGTAAAACGCAGCAGCAGTTCTGGCCACTGGCGGCCCAGCTTGTAGGGCTGGTGCTTGGGCTTCAGCTGCACCTCTGCGGGACGAGAGGGGAAGTGGCCATGAGTGTGGCCTCTGACCAGTACGACTGCCACCCGCGAACGAAGGCGACGACGATGGCCGTCGTGGCCGGTATTAACTGAGCAGGTACAAGCACCCCGAACCATTTCGAGTGGTTTACGTGCGTCTGCTCTGTAAGAACGCTATGCTCGTTTCACTCAGGCAGAGAAATGAGGCACAGAGAGGTTAAGTCACTTGTCCAAAGTCACACAACAGGTGAGAGAGGGTCAGGCTCTAGGCAGCACCAGCCTCTGACTGTTCCCTCCAGCACGAGAGGCGGTGGCCGACAGAAAGAGCCAGAGATGGTGGTACAGAAGAACCCAGCACTGCCATTAGGAAGCAGAGCCCAAAGCTGATAACTGGGACCCACAGACACAAGAGGCTGTCTTCCCTTGCCCCTGGCAGAGCCTGGGCTTCCTCCTCTCCAGGCCTCACCTCCAGCATCCTCCGCAGGAACTCTCGCTGACCTTTATTCCATGCCATCCAGCTTGCCCACCTCATTTCCTCCTCACTCCTTCTCCCGCTCTGCTCCTGCCATACCGGCCTTCTTCAATAGCTTGAATCTCCCCAGCATGTCGGTGCCTCAGGGCCTTTGTACGCGCTGTTCCTCCAGCCTCAGGCATCCCCCCACACCGCCCCCCACATGACTGGCTGGCTTGGGTCTCAGTTCAAGCGTGTCCTTCCCCAGACCCTTCACTGAGCCAGCTCCCCTCATCAACTTCCTCCATGCCAACTACACCCTCATGTGGTTGCCTTTACGGTGTTTACCACTATCTGCTGTCACCTCCCTGCCTATGCTCCACTAGCTGCTGAGTCCTCGGGTCACCCGGGCAAGAGTGGCTCTATCCCATTCACTGCTTTACCGCTGGCCCACCGCAGGCCCTCACATGGGTGGACAGAATGGCCAAGTGCATCTCTCATGGCCCCTTGACTCTGGGCAGCCAGCTGGCCCCAGGGCTCGACACCCCGGGCCAGGAATAGGAAAGCACTTTCACCTTACGCATCAGTGACCACAGCCTTTGAGAAGTCAGAGGCCACTTCCAAGCCATCAGATGAATGAGGATGGCTGCTGGAGGTAGGGGAGTAGGGAAGTGGCAATATCCATGCCATCGACTAGCTACTCCTGCCTTCTGACCCTGCTTCTGACCCCTATCTCCTCCCTCATCCCCCACCAGGGGGCTGGGCACCTTATCCTGCCAGCATGAAGCCAAGGGTCTTTATCTCTGTTCTTTGGGCTTTCATCTGATCCCCGTTTTTTTTTGTTTGTTTTTTTGTTTTTTGGTTTTTTTTTGTTTTTTTTGGGGGGAGAGAGAGGGCGCAAGTAAGCAAGAGGCAGAGAGGGGAGAGAGAGAGAAGCTGGGTTCACCCAAAGCGGGGCTTGTATTCTCCCGAAGTGGGGCTCGAGCTCACCCGGAGTGGGACTTAAACTCACGAACTGTGAGATCACAACCTGAGCCAAAGTCAGTTGCTTAACCAACTGAGCCACCCAGGCGCCCCCATCTGGTCCCTGATCTTAACACAAAACAGTAGCCAAATCCCCCCAAACTGGTCTCCCTCCTGCTTGCAGCGTCTCCCATCCACCCCTGCATTCAGCTTCCTCACACCCCTTTCTCCTCCAATGTTTCTCAGATATTCAGATTTCCCAGTGGCTCCTTGTCCCTCATTTCCAACCTAGATCCTTGCCCGCACCCATCTGCCGCCGCCTCTGCCACACCCAGTAGCAGCACCCTCTCCCCTCCAAGAAAGGCTCCGTCTTCAACCCTACCCACCCGGCCACTCAGCTTCCACATGCTTTGCACCGGGATGCTCAGAGGATGCCACAGCCAGAGGGTACGGAGACCATCCACTGAACAGGTGGGAAACTCAAGTCCAAAGAAAGACAGTGCCTGCCCAAGGCCACCAAGAGTTAGTGGCAACCAGGACCACAGCTCCTGCACCACACTTCAGACTGCGAGTTCCCCCAGGGCAGGGACACCTTTGGTCCTGCTTCCCACTGTGTCCCCGGCATTTAGATCACTGGCCGCCACAGGGGTGCTGGGAGGCAGCTCTGGACCTACCTGTGAGGTGACCAAGGTAACTGACTAGCTGGGACCTCCGGACACACTGAGAGGGAGAGTGGACCGGGGGCAATGGTGCCCTTCCTTCTGTCTACAGCCCAGCCCTGATCTCGAGCTCCAGCAGCTCAGGGGACTCCCGTGATCAGAGCACGACTACACTGACCCTGCGGTCCCACACACTTTCAGACAGGACCTTCCTGTCTGGAGGCTTTCACTCGGATGAGACTGATGGTCCCTGGAGCCTGTTCCATGCAGAGTGACAAGGGCACTGAGAAGGACAAACATTCCCCAAACATCCAGCTTGAGGGGTAGCTCCAGCCCACAGCACCCCTCCCCCCTTACAGCCCTGGGGCATTTGTCATAGCTTAACCCACTCTGGGGTTGGGGGGCAGCCAAGGGTTCCGAGGGGCCTGAGTCAAAGAAGAAATGGCCTTTCAGCCTTCCCGAACCCAGCCAGGGAACCAAGTGGGCACTGACTTCATGCTGGGGCCTCTAGCCACCCTCCTCCTGGACAGGGTGGTGCCCTAGGGTGACCCGGGCCGGCCACACAGGCAGCCCATTCATGTTCTTGCGGGGGGGGGGGGGGGAAACAGGAATGTGAAGAGGAGGGAGTGGGGGCGGAGGAAGTAGGAGGAGCTGCCCAGCTGCAGGGACAGACAGAGCCTGAGGCGGGGCAGGGGCCAGCCGAAACCCTTGAAACAGACACCACCAGCTTCCCAAAGATACAAACCAAGGGGCTTGCAGTTTCAACCCACACCCGGAGGGTGGAAAAGGGGTAGGCTGAGCTGGATGGGGAATGGGTGGAGGAGACCTGCCAGCAGGAAGAGGGTGGGCGAGAGTAGCAGCTGGACAGGAAGCTCCAACGGGGCAGGGTGGGGGGTTGGACACAGGACATGGGCAGGATGGAGATACACAGGATGGGCACTCCGTCTCCCACTGGTCACTAGAGATTCTCCCTCTGGGGCAGAGGCACAAATCCCACTGGCCTGACAATGAGGTAACCACTAGGGGCCCTGGGGGACACATCACCCCCTTCTTGCCCCTGTTCCTCTACGAGAAAGGAGAATATTTAAGCTCAGCAGACATGCCTGGCCCTGGCACCTGTTGGGGCACCCTCTCCTTTGGCCTTCTTCCTGTGCGAGCCAGCAGGCCAGGGACCCTATTCAGAGGCCTCAGGGACACCCCCACCCCCCACCCCGCCCCCAGGCCTGAGGATGTGGAGAGCTACCGCCTCCCCGCCTTGGGATCTCAGCCTGAAAGGACAGGACACAGGTGGTCATGGACCAGAAACCAAGCAGGGCTGGACGCCCCGTGCAGAAAAGTCAAGTTCCCACTCGTCCTGTCCACCCCACCCTCGGGGGTGGCTGCTTCCTTGGCCCACATTCCTCCCTGCCCCCAACGAGGAGGTTGCAGTTCAGAGGCTGGCTGAGGAGGCCCTGTCCAGGCTTCCATTCTGATCTGGGTCCTACCAGTCACTGAACCCACCACTCCAAACCTCACCTTCTTCATCTGTAAGACAGGGCTGGGCCATTAGGGTGAGGAGAGATTCTGCTCAAGAAATGCCAGCTCAGGTCGTGGCATGGACCACATGCTCAGTGAATGCAGATCCCTTCCATCCCTGTCCCCCAGTCCTGATCCTCTTCATGCCCCAGGTCCAGCACCAGCGAGGCTGAGGGGCAGGCTCGACCCCTCCTCTGCCACCAGCAGAGAGAGAGTGGGGGCAGAGGATCCAGGTGTCCTAGAAGCGGTGGACAGCTCCAGGACATACAGAAGTCCCACTTTCTCCTGATGTCTGTGGCCAGAGGTTCCGGAAGCTGTCCCCTCCCTACTGGTCATTGCCCTTCCAACCCTCCGGGCTGGGCTTCTGACTGCCAAGCCTTACCCAGCAGAGGGGAGACAAGCCAGAGTGCAAAGACATCCAGGGCGATGTCTGGGAGCTGTAGGACCTCACGGACAGCCCGGTGCAGCTCGTGGGCATTAAGTGAGGGCAGGTTCTCCACGGCCAGGGGCACCACTGTGTCATCCGCCAGGTACACCAGCACGTCAGCTGCTGCAACAACAGAAACTGGGCAGGGTCAGCTGAGCCTGCTACGTGGGCAGAGGCATGCTGACCAGGAACCCTCTATCCCCCTCCACTGGGGCAAGAGCCCCCCTCCTCTGCTGCCCCAATCCCTTGGAATGCCTCCACACTCTAGAGGCAGAGCCCCAGCATCTTCAAAAGACCCTGTGACGAGTGGTGTTAAGGCTTATCTGAGACCCTCAAACCACCCAGAAACACAGCAACTCTGGCCCAGCCCTAACTCCCCACCCTAGCTCCCTCGGCTTCTTCCTTGATGGAGAACATTCCACAGGTGAGAACTGAGGCAGAGACAGGCCAAACCCGTCCTGAGATTATAGGAGTTAGTGCATCAGGCTTCGAGGCAGGAGAGTTGGCAACTGGCTATTATCCTCAGGCAAGTAGCTGTCTCTCTCTGGCCCCAGCTAAGATAGAACAGGGGATTCCTAAGGCCACCCCAGGGTAAAGCAAGTTCCAGGGTTCAGCTTCCATAGGATTCTCCAAGCCTCAGGACTCAATACCATGGCCTTCCAGGACAGTCTAACTAGGCCAGGAGAAATATAACCTAAAAAGTTGAGTGTTGTTCACTTGTGTCAGCTTTGTAGGATTCTTATTTGGAGCCTGGTGCTGAAGGGAGACCCTCAGAAGAGCAGCCAGATTCAAATCCCCATCCCTGGAACTGCAGGTACAGTGAAGGACCACTGAGCTCGGAGGCCCAAATACCTGGGTTCCAGTCCAGCCGGGGTCCTGGCTGGTGGGCTGATTCCAGCAAGTGTGAATGTGACTTGCTTCATTAAAGCAGGGCTAATCCCCGTCTCTCAAAGACAAGCTGTGAATCCAATGGGGTAAAGCCTATGAAAGGCAAAGGCATAGTTTATCATCAACACACATGAACGTGCGTTTTGGATCTCCAGTCTGTTCTGCCCCTAACAGCTACTTTCTTGACAGACCATAAAATAATCTCCAGGAGGCTGTGATTCAGACTCACTTTTCAGGTAGGGAAAACAGAGTCAATGCAGGCTCCAGTACCCACTGACTTAACCTCTCTAGGGCCCAATTTCCTTCCTTATAAAATGAAGATAATGATGTCTGCTTTCACCCTGCTGTTTGTGAGAAAGAAATCAAAGAAAGTCAAGGTGGCACTTTCATTCATGAGGTTTCATTTCAATTCCACAGCTATGTAAGATACGCTCATTTTACAAATGAAGAAAGGGAAGTTCAAGAACAGTACCCAACTTGGCCAACAGCCTAGTGACAGAGCCCACGTCCTCTGTCTTGTCACTTTTCACACGGCCACAGACCTTATTTGTTAATTACTGTATAAGATTCTCTTTAATGAAAGAGAGGACAAGCCAAGGCCACTTCCCCAGGGCTGAGACACAAACTGGGTATGGAGATTAGGTAAGGGGGACAGGGACCCACCTCGGGCTCCCACGGAGGACACGCTGCTTCGATGGGACCGCTCAGCGGGGCCCGGTTGCCCAGCATTGCCTTCTGTCCCGTCCATCTACACAAGGAAAGAGAAAGAACGGCCGCTGGGGGGAGGGAGTGTCCAGGGATGAGGGGATTGGGGAGCCCCTCAAACTCTCACTGAGGAAGGCTGGAGTCCCGGGCTGATCTGCGAAAGTGAACAGCGTTGGCTGGGGGCACCGGTGTGCAGACCAGCGGGTCTTCAGCCAACTCAAGCTCGAGGCTGGTGGTCAGGTGCGGGGTCGACTCGCCGGGATGCCCCAGGCAGGGCACGGCGCCTTCCCATCCGCGGTGAGGACCCGCGCAGGGCGTCGCCGCGCTCTCACCTCGCAGGGAGTCAGTGCCCTCCGCTTCAGCCCAGGGTCCTGGTCTAACTCCGACCCCTCCGATCCGACTCCAGCTCTGAAACCGGGTAAGACTCTGGTACCCGCTCGGGGTCCGGCTACCGGGGCGAGGACGCGGAAGCTGGGGCGGAGGAAGCGCGACGCGCACGGCCCCGCCTCCCAACCCGCAGGAACCAATGGGAGCCCGGGACTGCGGCGCACGCGCCCTGCCTGGCGCCGGCGCGCTCTCGCCTCTCACGGGCCCGCGGAAACCTGGGCCTCGCGAGTTTGGTTACGCCTCTGGTCCCCAGGTGGCCGCGCCGCGAAACATCCCCGCCACCAACACGGTGACCGAGGGCAGCGCCCCCCCCCCCCCCCCCCACGGGCCTGCCCGCTGGCCTGTAACAAGGTGTGGCGAAGGTTCAAGGAAATCAGGAATGGTGACCGAGCTATGGGTAATCACTTGCGCGTGGTTTGGGGCCGGTGCCCTCACTTGCAAAAATGGAGATGCGTCCTGGGACGTGTCAGGGACCCGCACTGTTCTGGGTGTTGCGTAAAGGTGACTCAGGCAGCAGCCTGTACTGCAGCAGCTCCTCCTGGGCCATAAGGGGTTAGGGGCTCTTTGCTGTGGTCAGAAGACTGGGCCCTTCTACGGACTCGGCCTGGACAAGCCCCTTCTCCCCCGGGCCCCAGTTTCCGATCTGTAAAATGAAGAGATTGAACTCAGTGGCCTCCTAGGACTCTCAGGTTATATGCTAGAAACCCAGGCCAGACACACTTGATTTTCCAAGGTGCAGTCACATGAACCCTCTCTATCTTAGACACACAGCCTGGAGACCTTGAGCCGTTCCCACGCCAGAAAGAGGCATTGGGCCCCTGAAGAGACAGGTGTGAAACCATTATCCCAGGGTCACGTCACCAACATGTCCTGGCAATGCCAGCATGTGTATGCCTGAGGTGTAGCTCTCAGGGAGAAAAACAGGTCCATGGGGCACCTTCCTAAGCCAGAGGAACGAGAAATTGTTCTCGCCACAATGGGCTGGGTGATCAGGGATGGTGGGGGTGCAAGGGGAGGCGCGGGCTCACCATGCTCTGATTCCTCCCCGCCCCCTGCATTGGGAGGCTGCCCCATCTCCTAACCCGGCACAATTTCCTCAGTATTTGAAACCTCTCTTTACCTGCCCTCCAGGAGCCACACTGCTGCGCAATTGAGCCCGTTACAACATGTCTTCCTCGCGTGAACTGAGGACTCAAGGGAGCTCAGGTGTGAGCTGGAGAGAAGAGTGCGGTCAGAATGGGCATCTGCCTCCAGGTTCTAAGCTCTGGGACCCTCAGACCAGGACACGATGGTTTGGTGGCCTCCCTAAACCAGTGGGAGCAAAGGGGGACACAGTTCAGTGTGCTTGAGTGCATACTGGGTGTGGGGTCTGGGCTAGGGCAGGGGATGGGGGCCAGGGTGAGACACTGCCCTGCCCTCAGGAAGCTTCTGTTCTGGTTGAATTAGGGTGTGGAGGTAGAGAGGGGGAAGAGAGAAGCCCAGAAGAAATGCAGGTTTAAAACTACATAAGATGACGGAATTGCCTTAAGAGCTATAAGGTGCTACAAGCAGGAAGAGAAGGGTCTTCAATTCCTGAGCCCTGCTGGGTGCCAGGCCCTCCCCTGTCTCCTCATGTCACCCTCATGGCCCATGTGAGTACAAGTAAGAGTAAGCAGCTGCTGTTTGTGGAGCGTATACAATGTGCCAGTTTTCTTTTCTTATAATTTTTTTCAATGTTTATTTGTTTGAGACAGAGAGACAGAGACAGAGTGTGAGCAGAGGAGGGGCAGAGAGAGAGGGAGATACAGAACCCAAAGCGGGCTCCAGGCTCTGAGCTGACAGCACAGGGGCTCCAACTCATGAACCATGAGATCATGACCTAAGCAGAAGTCGGACGCTTAACCCACTGAGCCACTCAGGCACCTCTCTTTCCAAAGTCCTTTAATCCTTATACCACACTAGGAGGTGGATAGTATATCTCCATTTGTTGATGAAAAAATAGGATCAGAACGTTTAAATAACAAAGCTGATGTCTGGCAGTATGTGGTGGTAAGGAGGCCGGAACCCACGTCCCGTGAGGAGGGGCACCAGAAGAGATTCCCGAAGGCATTCCCAGTAGTGGGAACTGCCGGAGCAAGGTTAGGATACCGGGGAAGTCCTGGGCAATCAGAGCACAGCAGGTGAGGCTGGGAAGGTGGGGTGGCACCTGGGAGGGGGTGTGAACACCAGGGAGAGGGGTGTGTGGTGGGTTTGGCAGGCGGTGAGGATGTTTTGGAGGTTGTGAGCTAGAGAAGGATGAGGTCAGAGCTCTGCTCTGCCAGGCAAAAGGCTAGCCTGGCGAGGCTCCAGGGAGTGGTAGTGGGTCTCCCTTGAACTGGGGTGGTGGGCTGGGATGAGAGAAGAGAGCAGGGCCCATTCTGATGTGAGGACAGCAGCCCTCAGGCCTTTAGAGCCAAGAGGCCTTAGACTCAGCAATCAACTGGGCTGGTTTCCTACCTCTGCAAGCAGTGAAGGACCCTAAGGCCCACAGAAGGGATTGCCCACCGTCCCTTGGGAGAGGGTACGCAGCAGGATGAGGACTGTAAGTCCAGCCCTTGGTGAGAAGCCAGCGCTCAGGAAGGTCACTGGGGCAGCCCGGGGACCCCCGGGAGGTCAGACGTGAACCCCGCTTCGTAGAACCTGTCTGCCCGCAAGAAAGTAGTGGGGGGTGGATGCTGCTTTGGCCACAATGGGAAAGCGGAAGGGTGAGCGGGACTGA
Source organism: Herpailurus yagouaroundi (assembly GCF_014898765.1). Classification (NCBI taxonomy): domain Eukaryota; kingdom Metazoa; phylum Chordata; class Mammalia; order Carnivora; family Felidae; genus Herpailurus; species Herpailurus yagouaroundi. The sequence continues at coordinate 2,374,700 of NW_024412786.1, read as the reverse complement.
TTCTTGGGCATCGGCTGGGGAAGTAAGATCTGGAGGGGCAGGTAGGAGTATTGTTGGGACTTTACATCCTTTGGGGCCATTTGGAGATGGGGCTAGAGAACCAGAGACCCAGGGGTGGCTGCAAGGCTGCCCACTAATGCTGCTCCCTTGCTTGTCTGCTCATTCACACTTGCGACAAAAATTGATTGAGTGCCTACCCTGTGCTACGCGCCGTTCTAAGCCTTTGGGATCACATCGGTAAGCAAAACAGCCCGAGATCCCAGCCCAGACAACAAGCTAATGACACAGTGCATCGGACGGTGATGAGTGCGATGAAAGAACGGAAAGGTAGATCCAGGAAAGGGGCACCAGGAATGCCAGGCAGATGACGTTTGAGTCCAGGCTAGACCAGGCCAACAGGGAGAAGGGACAGCCGATGCCCAAGGCCTGGAGCCAGGAACCCTTCTGGAGAAGAGAAGGAGGCCAGAGTGGCTGGGACGGAGGTCAAAAGAACATGGGGCTGTACTGTGAAGGCTTCTAGAGCCTAGGAAGGACTTTGGTTTTGACTCTGAGCAGGATGGGACCCGTGCAGGGTGTGGAGCAGAGGACAGACATGGCCTGACTTAAATTTCACCTGCGTAGCTCTGGCTGCGAGGTGGAGAACAGACTGGAAGGGGGCAGGGGTGGAGGCAGGGAGGCCAGGCAGGGATCCAAGCGGAGGTGATGGTGGCTTCGGGCCTGGGTAGTAGCAGTGGAGGAGGTGTGGAGGGGTGGGGTGTGGGATGTGTTTTGAAGGCAATACCAACCCAACACAGTTTCCTTATGGAGTGTTATTGAGGTATGAGGGAAAGGGAGGGGTCAAGGAGGACTTCAAAAGTTGGGACCCACATTTGGTGCCTTCACAGATTTCTGTGGGCCATGGCACCTGAGCACCGGATCTCTGTGCCCTCGAAAGAAGACCCCACCCCCGCCCCACTACCCAGCATACCTAAGAATAGAATCTGACAGAATATTCTGTGGCTGTCGATGGAAACAACACGTTACATCAGAACCCCTGTGCGCTCTGCTAATGTCGGAGGTTCATCGTGTTCAGCAAGCTCAGCGCTTTCTGCCTGCACCCATGGGTCTGCCCTGATGCCCTGCCTCTGCCCCCAAGGCTGCGGGACTGCCGCTGTGCTCCCGTGCCCCACTGCAAGGGAATCATTCAAGTGTAATGGAGAAAGTCAGAAACACAGCCCTGGATGAGGTCGTGATCCTGAACGTGAACACCACCGCCCCAGAAACCCCCTCTAGTGACCTCTGGAGACTCCCAAAGGACGTGGGAGAAAAGCGCCTCGGGAAGCACGTGCCTTGCCACAGATCACTTGGCTGGTGGGGGCAGAGCTGAGACCGGATGACACCACAGCCCATGCTGCCTCTGCTCATGTACATCGGCCCCCCTAAGGCAGAAAGAGAGGGCGGAAGCAGAAAAGATAAAAGTACCAGACAGCACAATAAATTTCATATGTTGAAAAAAAAAAAAAAGTACCAGACAGGTGTGAGAAACACAAGGCATGAACGGTCATCTAATTTCTCAAAAGATGCAACACAATTTTTAAATGATGTGAAATACCATTTTCAAAACAACACGGAGGAGTGTATTTAACCGCACTCAGCTCGTAAAGAGCCGATGGGCGAGTGGAATAATGGTGCACGCTGTAGCATGTTGAATGTATTGGCAACAGAGAAGCTTGGTCGAAGGAAGCTGAGAGCGAGAGAGAGGGATTCAGGTCCCTGCCTTGTCAGTTTGGGTTATTGTCCAAAGAGAAATGGGCAGTCATAACCCTTGAACTGAGACACACACCAGCCTTTACACGCTTGAAATCCCCAGCTTTCCCCCTAGAAAGGAGGGATGGAGAAGAGAAGGCCAAGCGAGGGAAGCTGTTTCTGACTCACACGAGGGAGCTGGGGAGCCATAGACAACCCTGGGAGAAGGCAGGGCTTCAGGCCCAAGAATCACTCCTCTCCTCCCACGCCGTCTGTCTGCCCCCTGGTGGCCATGCCCCATCTCTGCAGGCCTGGCTGCCTGTCCCGAGTGGGCGACAGCCTGGCGTGAGGTGCTGTGGGGATAGAGGGGGTTGGGGCCCGCTGGGCCGGGTAAGCAGGGCCTTGCCCTCAACAGGCTCGTTAAAGCCGGAGGCAGCCCTGGAGGCTGGGGCCCGGCTGCCCTGCCTGGTCACCGTGGGAGGCTGCGAGGCCGTCGTTGGCCGGCAGGGGGTCAGGCCACCTGGGCCATCACCCCTGCCCTGAGATTTCACACGGTGCGCCCTCCTCCGCTGTCGAGGCCACCCAGGTTGGCTCCCTCCCTTCTCCTGGTGCCGAGGTCTGGGCACCGGGCCACTGCTCACCCTACGGGCAGAGTTAAACATTAGTGGCAGGTTATCAGGCAGATCAGGGGGAGGGAGACCAGGAACCTGCACTCACCAGTGTCTCTGCTGGAGCCACCAGTTTCCGCCCCTGCCGGACAATGCCCGTGGAGGAGTTTGTGGCCGGCTGGATCTCTGGTGAGACACTTTTCTCCCTTCTGTCACATCCCCTCCACCCCAGGGGTGGGTCACTTCCTGGTGATTTGGGAGGAGCTGAGACCAAAGTCCTGGTGGCCCAGAAGCACCCAGAGCCAGCTATCCCGGAGCCTCCTGGCAGTTGCCCGAGGGGAGCGGAGAGGAAGCCGAGCTGCCCTCGCCTCCAGGGCCAAGGCGAGCGCTCCCCCAGACTCACCTGCGCCTGCAGACCTGCACCAGGAACCCCGCTTCCCTAGGCCCACCCTGGGGGGCTCAGAAAGGAAGTTCACCTTTGACCCCAGCAGCTGTCCCGCATTCCCCTTTGGGCCTCTGCACTACCCAGCCGTGGGCTGCAGGCCCTGTCGCTGAGGCCTGCTGTGCTGGGGACCCAGCCCAGCTTCTGGGTGACACCTCTCTCAGAAGAAAAGAGAGGGACGTTTCGAACCTGCCTCCTGAGAAGGTTCTGCCTCCAGAACCTGCACCTGCTACACAGGGGAGATGGCCTGGGGGCCGGGACCCTCCTCCCCTGGTGTCAGCACGACTGTTCTAAGGGCTCCCAGCTCCGTACTGCTGGCTGAGGGGGTGGAGGGGGGGGAGAGCAGGGCCCCGTCTGGATCGAGGCCACATACTCCACGGCAGTAGTGAGTGGAAGGCAAGAGGGAAGGAGTCAGGCCGGCAGCGAGGCAGGAGCACTGGAGAACCCATCCCACCGCCCCACGGTTAAATAGGCAAGATAGGCAGTGTTAGACGCTATGAGGACGTGGTGTCTGTGGTTGGCTCCTCCCTTCGGCCTGTGTCCTCCAGGTGGGGCCAGGGCTCTCTCTGATTGTCCCCATGTCCCCACGTCCCCATGCCTGCCTCACCCAGCACCTGGTGCGGAGGAGGTTGCAAAGGGGACAGCTGGAGTTTCTTTGGAGTCTGGCAGGTAGGGCTCTGCCCCATTTTCTCCCCCCTGGATTCCCCTTCCCTCTAGGAACCTGCTTCCTCAGCATGGCGCAAGGGGCCTCACTCATACCATCTTCTTATCCCACAGGAGCTCTGGGTTTGGTCCTGGGACACCCTTTTGACACTGTAAAGGTGAGTCGAGGGGACGCACTCAAGGAATAAAGGCTGCGACCTGAACCAACAGTCAGGATGCCTTGAGAGGGGGATCTTTCCTATCAGTCCTGCCCTGCTGGCATCCTGCTGGGCAGAGGGAGGAGCTGGGCTAGAGCCGTCTCTTCCCATCCCTGCTGGGCTGCCTGCTCTGTCCTCCTCATCCAGGTGCGGCTACAGACCCAGACCACATACCGGGGCATCATCGATTGTATGGTGAAGACCTACCGCCATGAGTCGGTGGGTGTCTTGCTTCTTTGGGGCTTTGGCATAGGAGGCCTCCGGGTGGCCAGCACCAGCTTTCTGGCCCCCTGGCAGGGCTCTGTCCCTGGAAGAGAGATGACCTAAGTCTGGGGCTACCCGGGGCCGGGTGGTAGCTTGGTGCCCCGAGGATGGACCTGGGGCTGCCTCGACCTCCCTTCGGCAGGTTTCAGGAGTGGTTTCTAGCCAGAGGAGACCCTGAGAGAGGTGGGAGGGGAGAAGAGGAGGCCTCCCTGGTCCCCCAGCCACTTTAGCATTTGCCACATCTTTCTACAGCTCCTGGGCTTTTTCAAGGGAATGAGCTTCCCCATTGCGAGCATAGCCATGGTCAACTCCGTCCTGTTCGGCGTCTACAGCAACACCCTGCTGGCGCTCACGGCAACCTCTCACCAGGAACGGCGGGCCCAGCCACCCAGCTACATACACGTCTTCATAGCTGGCTGCACCGGAGGGTTCGTGCAGGTGAGAGGGAGGTGTGGGGTGTGTCCACACGGGTACGGTCATGCACACGCGCACAGGTGTATGCATGCACACACATCCACACACGCGTGCATGTGGGCACAGCGAAGGTCCGTTTGCTGCTTCCCCTCCCAGCCCTCTCTGCAGACCCTGGGTCTCCCCAACGGGTACATGAGGAGCTGTGGGGGAATGGCCAGCTCCTGGCTTCTGCCCGATGACCTGGCCTGGCAGAGCTGGCTGTGGCCGTCTGGGCTGCAGGCTTGGAGGGGAGGGTCATGGAGAACCCGGGGGGGGGGGGGGGGGCGGGGCAGAAGGCAGAGAGAGCTGGGGGTGGGGTCTGGGGAGACGGTGCTGAGGGGGCCGCATGGAGAACAGTCGATGCCCCACTCTGAGGCTGACGGGGCTTGCCCACTCGGAGGGCTCTGCCAGCCTCGGGGCTCTGGGAAGACTTCTCCCCCAGGTGACCTCTTGCCCTGGAGAACTGACAGCGCTCCCAGAGCTCCGAGCCCAGCCCTTCCAGTCCTGGCGTGGTCCTGGCACTGCCCCAGCTCATGCCCTGCTCAGCCCCTTTGCCTGCAGCATGTGGCGGGCCGGGATCTGTGAGCCTCGCGGGGCCCCAGTCCACAGAGCTCACTGCGAGAGGCCCAGGGCATTAATCATTAAATAGCTCTCATCATTCGGTTTTGGTCTTTGTTCTCAGCACTTAAGTATCCAGCTTTTGATTGATGGGGTGGAGGAAGACGAGGCTTCCAGGCACCAGGGGGAATCCCAGCTGATTGGGGGGCGTGAGCACAGAGGCGGAGGGACTCTTGCCTGGCTCCCCTCCACACCCCAGCCGGGCGCCTTCCGTCACCCCCTATTTGACATTGCCCTGACGCTCCTAACATACTTCATGGGGCAGAGAGCAAGGACAAAGGACAGAACCAGGCGGCTCGCTCAAGTGAATTAATGATTCATGAGACCCCCAAAGGTCCTGGCCTTTCTCCTGCCCCTTCTTGTGCAGGACACATGCCTGCATATTTCCCAAGCCCTGAGACTTGCACCCCATAGAAACAAGGAAGAGAACTGAGACCCCAGGCTAGTAGCTGGCCCAGAAAGGCCCAGCTCCTAAGTCACCCTCCCCTCCTGCTCTTTAGAAAGCAAAACAGGGGCGCCTGGGTGGCTCAGTCGGTTAAGCGTCCGACTTCAGCTCAGGTCATGATCTTGCAGTTTGTGAGTTCGAGCCCCGCGTCCAGCTCTGTGCTGACAGCTCAGAGCCTGGAGCCTGCTTTGGATTCTGTGTCCCTCTCTCTCTGCTCCTCCCCTGCTCATGCTCTGTCTCTCAATAATAAATAAATGTTAAAAATTAAAAAAAAAAAGCAGAATAGATAGCAGAACGGGGTGTTATAGGGTCACTGATGGGGACCTGGTCCAAGGACCGACTGGAACTCAGTTTCCCATCAAGCCCATGGATTCGGTTTAACAGGATCTTGGAGTAGAAATTGTGTTTCAGTGTGGAGAAGGGCAAGAAGAGGCAGGAAGTGACTCTGGTTAGCACAGGGCAGGGAATGACAACCTCTGATGTGCACAAAAGTTGCCTTTGGCTCAGCAAAGGCAGACCCTGTCTGCCGTCCCCAGTGACCCCGTGGGCACAGGTTGGGGAGTGAGGACCCTAACCTGCCCCTGCTGGCCACCCTACCTTGGGCTCGGCCATTTCCTCACCCTCAGGAGCCCTGGACTCAGGGGCACATCGCCTGGAGGAGTCCTGAGTTTGGCTCCGCCCACATACTCTGAAGGATGATATCAGGGTCACGCCTCAGGGGGAGGGACCCCAGCCCGCTGCCCTTCCTACAGGGGAAGAAGTAAGCAAAGTTGGCCTGTCGCCCTCTGACCATCGCCGCCAGAGCCGACTTCCAGCTGCCTCTGCCATCAGCCATCTCCAGGGCTGAGGACCTGAGCTCATGTACCTTCCATGAAAGAAACAATAACCACAGAAGCCCCTCATGACGTGCTAACCTCAGCCTCACCTCAATTCTCATCTGAACTCTAACAGCTGACCTTGACCTCGTGCATCCGTGTTGATTCGCACATTGGCCCCTGCCCCCACCTTCCCTCCACATCCACCCGGAACCACCCTCAGTCCTAATACTACCCCAAATGTTCGTCCCTTCTGCCTCAGCCGGGTGATAAGATCCCAGGACCCGCAGATCCCACCATCACCCACCTTCCTTGGGACACAAGTGGTTGGTGGTTTTCAGGAGGCAGGAAAGGCTGGCCCAGCACTTGACCCCGTCAGGGGCCTCTGAGAGGTGTCCTGCAGGAGGTAGGGGAGGGAGAACCTATGAAGTGGAGTCTCCAACAGGACTGAGGTGACCTCCTTCACCCTGCGGGGGGGGGGGGCAGTGATCAGCCCTTTGCTGTCTCACGGGCACAGACTAAATCTTTTCTTCAGACCCAATCACTGCAGGTGGGTCTCACCCTGGCTTTGGGGAGGCTAGAAATCTATCCTCAGTCTTGGGGAAACAATCCAGGTTTGTCTCTGAGCACCAAGCACCAGGCAAGTTCAATGCTGTTGTCCAGGGAGAGGGACAGTGCTGCTCGCTGTCAGGGGTCTGATGCTAAGGAAGCCGTCTGGCCCATGCCGAGCCCTGTGTGCAGAGGCTGCGAGCGGGGACCGGGGCGGGGGAAGATGCGGCCCTCTGCTCCCTACCTTCCTCTTGTTAGGATCAGCCCATTGTTCTCTGCCCGTTCTCTCCCAGAGCCCCACCCAGGGTCTTCCTGCTTCCTTACGTACAGGTCTACTGCTTGGCCCCTTTTGACCTCATCAAAGTCCGGCTACAAAACCAGACGGAGCCAAGGGCGAGGCCTCCGGGCAGCCCCCCGCCCCGGTACCGGGGGCCTGTGCACTGTGCGGTCTCCATCTTCCAGGAGGAGGGGCCCCGGGGGCTGTTCCGGGGAGCCTGGGCCCTGACGCTGAGGGACACCCCCACACTGGGGATCTATTTTGTCACGTATGAGTGGCTCTGCCGCCAGTCGACGCGGGAGGGCCAGGACCCCAGTAAGTGAACTGGCGTGGGGAGGGGGGGGGAACGGACGGGGGAGCGGGGGAGGGGAGCTGGCCCTTGCCCGGAGGATGGGGAGGGACGCTGGGGATGGGGGGGGGGGGAGGGTGCCTTGCTCCTCGGGGTCTGACACCCGTCTGGGCTTCCTCTACCCCAGGCCCAGCCACGGTGCTGGTGGCAGGGGGCTTTGCAGGCATCGCCTCCTGGGCCGTAGCCACGCCCTTGGATGTGATCAAGTCCCGGCTGCAGATGGCGGGGCTGAAGCGCAGGGCGTATCGGGGGGTGCTGGACTGCATGGTAAGCAGCGCCCGGCAGGAAGGCCTGGGGGTCTTCTTCCGGGGGCTGACGATCAACAGCGCCCGCGCCTTTCCTGTCAACGCCGTCACCTTCCTCAGCTACGAATACCTCCTCCGCTCGTGGGGCTGAGTCCAGGCAGGTAATGCCGGCCGCTCCCCAGCGAGACCACCGCCCACCTGCCCGGCTTGGAGGCCGAGGTGAAAGCACCGGCTTGCGATCCGATTCGAGAGGCCCAGTCCTTCCCAAGGGTGAGCAGCAGTGGGCCCGGGCCCTGGGCTCCGGAACACAGGCTGACTTCAGCCCCCCAGCGGCGCTCGCCTTGAGTCTGTGAAGTCCACTCCCCGGCCCGTGGTGCTGGTGACCTTCTGGCCCCCAGCCTGGGGCTTCACCCCTTAAAGAGCTCTTAGAGGCTGCGCCCCTGGGCGCTAACCAGCCACCCCCTGGATTCCAGCAACTCGTCCTCACGGGCCCTCCTCACCTCCTTTCAAACTGCTCCCCGCGTGACCCCCCTGGAGAGCAGCCTTCTGTCCCCTGCTGGTCCAGGGTCCTTCAGTGGCTTCCCTTCCGGTCTGGGGGAGAGCCCCCCCCCCCACTCCTGGGCCCTCCCTGTCCACTAGCTTTCTTCTCCCTGGGGGCTTCCACAGCCCAGCCCCGCACTTGGAGAAAAATATGTGCTGTTATTGGCCTTGGCCTGGAAGGCTTATTCCCTCGTGGCCAGGAGCAAACAGTTCCCGAGGGGTGGCTAAGCCTGCTCCGGGCCCAGGCCGAGCACTGTCTCTTGGAGTCTTTCCTTGCCTCCCCCTTGCCTCTTGACTGGCTGGGGGGTTTTCATACCACTCCCAACCCCCCACCTCCTAGTCCCCACCCCCACCTCGTCCCCTGATCTCGTCCACATCCCCCACAGGCTTGGATCACGGCCCTCCCTCCCCTGTGCTTTGTCGTGGTTGTTGATTTGCTTCTCAGCTTAACCCCATTACACAGGGAGCTCCTTGAGGTCAGGGGCCAGACTTCTGATCGGTCCCCCAACTCCAACCACCACACCCACTTCCTTGGTGCTGCACCCCCACCTTTCTACCGGGAGTTTTTGCCTGCCTGGCCCCTCTTGGGGTCATCTCCAGGGGACTGGTGCCAGAAGTCGGGGGCCACCTCCCCCAGGAGTGCTGGCCTGGCCACTCTCACGGACGGTGTTTGTTTTTCTTACCCATCTCAGTTGCTAAGTGGGGGTTACAAACTGGCCAAAGAGGGGTTCCTTGATTGGCAATGAAGCCGAGGAGAGTTTGTACCCATTAATGTCCCTATCTGGTCTGAGGTCAGCCTGGGCCCACCTTCTGGTGACCTGAGTGCCTGGAATTCTTACCATTTACTGGGGGCTCCCAATGAAAACCGTTACAATAGGGGCACCTGGCTGGCTCTGTCAGTGGAGCACGTGGCTCTCCATCTTGGAGTTGTGAGGCTGAGCCCCCCGTTGGGTGCAGAGATTGTTTTTAAAAAACAAATTAAAATCTTAAAACAAAACATCATTGGATGCCTGGGGTGGCTCTGTCGGTTAAGCGTCTGACTTTTGATTTCAGCTCCGCTAATGATCTCACTGTTCGTGGGATCAAGCCCCTCGTCGGGGTCCACGTTGACAGGGAGAAGCCTGCTTGGGATCCTCTCACTCTCCCTCTCTCTCTGCTCCTCCCCTGCTTGTGTGCCCGCTTTCTCTCAAAATAAATAAACTTTAACCCCCACCCCAAACCATCACAATATTATCACAGTTTACAGTGTTCTAGCTCTTATCACAGCCTTAGCTCAGAGAGTGTGTGTAATGTGTCCAAGGTCACATGGCCAGCATGTCGCACCACCTGCCCAGACACATCCAGGCCTCTAATCCAGAGCCCAGTTACTCTGCCCCCCTGTTCTACCTGGGGCCTGCGACAGCCTCCCACCAAGTTCAAAGCCACCCGGGGCTGGCCTGATGGCATCAGCCCCACGTGTGCTCCTCAGAGCTCTCCTTCACTGGACGGTGGCCTGCAAACTGCAGCGGCACCCAAACGGCGCCCGTCTTCTTTCAGTGTCACGGTGTGGCCCCAAGGCATGTGCCCACGGAGCCGGGCTCCATTTCCTAACCTCCCTCGCAACTCAGGGGGGCCCTGTCCCTGGGCTTTTGCCAGAGAAATGTGTGATGCCTGCAAATTGCCCATCTCTCTTTTTGTTTAATTTTTTTTTTTTAATGTTTATTTTTGATAGAGACAGAGCATGAGCGGGGAAGGGGCAGAGAGAGAGAGAGAGAGGGAGACACAGAATCCCAAGCAGGCTCCAGGCTCCGAGCTGTCAGCACAGAGCCCGACGCGGGGCTTGACCTCACGGCCCGTGAGATCGTGACCTGGGCCAAAGTCACACGCTTAACCGACTGAGCCACCCAGGCGCCTTGCAAATTGCCCATCTCTTACCTTTAAGAAGATTCCTCACTGTTGGCCGGAAGTGGGGCCCCCAGAAGGCCCTGCTGAGGACGCAGGAGGCACCCCGTCGGCCCAGAACCCGGGTGCCCACGACCACCTGGGCTGCTGTGCTCTGACACGTCTTTGTTGCAATAGTCTGGCCTCACCCTTGCTGACACAGTAGGTAGGGGTCTGCGGGTTTCCAGGTCGGGCTGATTCCAGTGTGGTCTCTGGAGCAGTGGCATCAGGTTTGAAAGGCAGGATCCCGGGCCCCACCGGGGGTGGATGGAATCGGAATCTCTGAGATCGGGACCTAGGAATCCGTGTGGTGCAAAGCATTCTGGTCCCTTTTATACACATTAAGGTTTAATGGTGTTCAGGTGCTCCTACAGGCAGAAACGTGTGTGCTGTCCTCTCGAGCTAAGGGACTTATGGGTCCAGTAGAAGGGACTTGAACTCCTAGCTCCAGTGGCCTCCCCTCCTGGCCAGGGTCAGGAAGCCTGTGTTCCTGATATGGAAAGACAGGGTCTGGCTCAGCCAGTCACCGCCCTCTCTGTGCCTCAATTGCCTCTGACATCTGGTCGGTTAGTGAGGCCCCAGCGGCTGCCCAGCACCACGTTGGGGCCAGATCTGGGGCCAGACAGGACGGTGATGGTACAGCAGTGGTTGGGGGCAGGGGTGGGGGGGGCAGTCGGTACATGAGAGAGAGAAGGCGGCGCTTATAAATGGGCCAGAAGGGAGCAGGAGGTCAGGGTGGCCCTCTGTCGTTTGCCATTTCGCACATTACCTGTCAGCAAGAGAATAAACTTTAAAAATCCGTTCTTGACTGGGTTTTAATTAAATCCTCTTTTGGGGTAGCAATTACACCCTTAAGCCTGCCTTTGCACCGTCTAGGCATAGGCTTCTGTTTTCCCTCTGGCTTCCCCCGAGGTGTCTCTGGAGGCCGGAGCTCTTCTCTCCTCCCTTACAACCAGAGAGAGTGCAGGCCTCCCATGGGGCCATGGAGTCCCGGCCCGAGCTCCTGTTGCTGCACATGGCAAGGGCTGCTAGCTGGACTGACAGAACAGAGCTGGAGGGAGGTTAGGGTTAAGTGTGAACACGATTAGTGAGAAAACAACTCATTCCTCTTTCCGAGGCCCAGGGAAAGGACACAACGGTGTCGGAAAGGAGGGTGGAAAGACAAAGAACAGGCAGGAAGTGGCCAAGGATAATTAAAAAAAAAAGGTTTTTTTTTAATGTTTATTTATTTTTGAGATAGACACACACACACACACACACACACACGGAGCACAAGTGGGGGAGGGGCAGAAATAGAGGGAGACACAGATTCCGAAGCAGGCTCCACGAGGCTCGAACCCACGAACCGCGAGATCATGACCTGACCTGAAGTCGGACACTTAACCGACTGAGCCCCCAGGCGCCCCAAGACAATTTTTTTAAGTTTATTTGGTGAGAGAGAGAACGCATGCACGCACACGATCAGGAGAGGGGCAGACACAGAAGGAGAGAGAATCCCAAGCAGGCTCTGTGCTGTCTGTGCACAGCCCAAGGCAGGGCTCGAACTCACAAACCGTGAGATCATGACCTGAGCCGAAATCAAGAGTCACATGCTCAACCGACTGAGCCGCCTAGGGATCCCCCAAGGGTATTTCTAAAAGCCAAGTGTTTTTACATCAGCAGGGTCTCATAATAGTCACGTTAAATTCCGCAAGGAATTAACATGTCGTCGGGGGTCATCATTACGTTTGAGGACTCGCTGGGGGGAAAGGAATCCTTAAGAACTAGGAAAGAAAATAGCAAATGCACTTGCTTTGAGTTGACAACGGGGATGGTGTCTGAGGCTCGCACATCGGGAGCTTGTAACTTGGGCGAGCGTATACAGCATCTTACTGGTTGCATACTGTCAAATGTCACGTTTATTTTCATAGCAGTGACCACAGGAGGCTAACTTATGTGGATAGTGACACGAAGACTACATGTGTGGGTATAGGGGGAAATGACAAACCTAAGGATGATTCTGGCTTAAATCACTTCTTCCAGACTCCTGGGCATTCACTTCGTGAATGTGACTTGTTTCTGGCTTCACGGCTGTCCGGAGCTCCAGGCCCACACTGCCCTCTGTCTCTGGTCACCTATCCTTGAGGATCTCAAAGGCAGGTCATGGCTCCCCCCGGTCCCCTCCTGCTGCAGTGCTCTGCGGTACAGGTATGTCCTCGGGCCAGATGTCTCCAGGAAGCTCTCCTTTCCCCCTCCTCCCATATCAAAGGAGTCCCCAGCTCCTGCCAACCCTGCTTCTGAAGTTTTCTAGGACTCACTCCCTCTTTTGCCATCCTCATGCCACAGCCTTGGTCCTGTCCTGAATCTGAACAAGTAACTCCGCTTTTTCAAATGCAGTTCTGATCAAGACACCCTACTCCTCTCATCCTCCTGGACGGCCTTCCGTCACTCTGAGGAATCAGGGCAAGCTTCTACAAACTTCAAGGCCCTCAGACATTCACCTTCTCTTGGTTCCTTAAACAACCAGATTCCCTCTGACCGCAGGACATTTGCACATGCTGTTCTCGCTGCCTATGTGCCTCTCACTCATCTTTCTGTTGTCATCACCACTTCCTTAGGGAAATTTGGTCAGCCCCTCTTTCTAGGTCAAGTTCCTTTGGCTTAGGCAGTAGTTTAGAATCCCCTGGGGGGGGGGTGCTTGTTGAAATACAGATTACTGGGTCCCATGCTGGCGTTTCTGATTCAGTAAGTTTGGGAAGAGTCCAAGAACTTGTGCTTTACTAAGTTCCTACTGATGCTGCTGGTGTGGCCCACAGTTTGAGAAGCACTAGCTTTCATGCAATCCCCACTTCGTCTGTAATCACACTTGTTTGTGTGATTCTTTTATTATAATGTGTCTGCTCTAAGCTATGAGCTCCATGAAGCAAAGACCTTGTCTGCTTTTGTACATCATCACAACCCTAGCTGGCACACAGAGGTGCTCAATCGATGGTTTTGAACAAATGAATGAATGAATGAATGAATGAAGAAAGAAAGAAAACTGATCCTCCCAACTCCCCCTCTGGCAGACTGATGCTCTAGACTTTACCTAGATCCCTCCTACTATAAAGCAACTAGATTCCAGATCCATTAGAACAAACAGGATCTTAAAACCCTAACCTTTCAAGAAGTAAGGGAACTTCCCAAGCGCCCCTTCAAAACAAGGAAGTAAGCGTAAACCAGCGTGTTGGAATTGGAGCTGCTAAGGGGCTCGCACTAATGCTTCTCAGCATTTAGGTTAAATAACTGCATGGAACTGTCAGGGGGAACTGAACCCCAGACTCATGAATTAAGCCAAGATTCTGGAGAGGGATACACCTTTAGTGCAAAGGTAGACCAGAAAATCTCCATCCACCAGTAAAGGGAATTTACAAAGAAACCTACCTCTCCCTCGTGGTGGACAAAAATTAAGAATAAGATCGTCTCCTCTGTGAATCAGAAGCCACATGCCTATTCATATTGCTTCAGGTCTGGGACACCTTTCTTTCCTTCCTTTTTTTTTTTTTTCTTTTTTTTTCTTTTTTAAAAAATTTTTCTTAATGTTTATTTTTGAGAAACAGTATCAGCAGAGGAGGGGCAGAGAGAGAGGGAGACACAGAATCCAAAGCAGGCTCCAGGCTCCGGGCTGTCAGCACAGAGCCTGACGCAGGGCTTGGACTCACGGGCGGCAAGATCATAACCTGAGCTGAAGTCAGAAGCTTAACCAACTGAGCCACCCAGGCGCCCCAGGGACATCTTCCATGGAGAAATTAACTTATCATGGTAGGCGCGCCCTCTGGTGTCTGGCAGGAGTAACTACAAATTTTTCTGAAGAGGCGCTCTCCTAAACGAGATCTTCGGGCTTTCCAGAGATGAAAAATAAAAACAAAACAACTATATATATATAATTGTTGTTGTTTTGTTTGGTTTTATTTATAAAACAATATATTTGTGTGTGTGTGTGTGTGTGTGTGTGTATATATATATAATATATATACAATATATATACGAGAAAGAAAATGAGGCCAGTAAGGTGACGGGGATGCCTGGAGAAGAAAGAGCTTCAAGAAGTTAGAAGAAGTATACAACAGAAGTTAGCGTCCCGGGAGCTTTCCTTAATACACTGAGGATTGTGGGGCGCCTGGGTGGCTCAGTCGGTTGAGCGTCTGACTTCGGCTCAGGTCGTGATCTCGCCGTCCATGGGTTCAAGCCCTGAGCCGGACTCCGTGCTGACAGCTCAGAGCCTGGAGCCTGCTTCGGATTCTGTCTCCCTCTCTTCTACCCCTCTCCTGCTCACACTCTGTCTCTCTCTCCTTCAAAAGTAAATAAGCATTAAAAAAAAAAGAAAGGTACTTCATCAAAGTCGACAAAGTGCCGCAGCCACGCCCCCAGTGAGGGGGAGCCTGCGCCAGGCGTGCAGGGGGGCATGAGCGTGGCTGCCCTGGGCGCCGTGTCCTGGACCGCAACACCCCCCAGAAAACTGTGCCGCGCTGGCTTGTGACGGTCGATTGCCTTTTCAGCCGCAGGATTTGGGCCTGAGCTGGACGCGTCACCGGCCAGGGTCCGTCTGTGTCCACAGCGCATGTCCTTTCCAGGTCAACCCATCCTATTCAGATCCTACTCCCCGATCTGGCTCAGGCTGCCCACCACTCACCTGGACCCACGTCTCCACGTCTCAGTTATTCTAAATTTTTAACAAATATTTATTCATTTTTCAGAGAGACAGAGCACAAGTGGGGAAGGGGCAGAGAGAGAGGGAGACACGGAAGCCGAAGCAGGCTCCAGGCTCTGAGCTGTCAGCACAGAGCCCGACGTGGCGCTCGAACTCCCGAACTGCGAGATCATGACCTGAGCCGAAGTCGGACGCTTAACCGACTGAGCCACCCGGGCGCCCCATGGATCCCACGAATGACCTGTCCTCACCCTGAGACCCCTTGGGGTGCCCCACCAGCTTGTGTGGTGGGCTGAAGACCCCTCCTGCTCCCCACGCCTCCCCCTGTGCTCTAGAGGGACCACCTGCCTCTGCTCACCACCTGGGGCCCCCTCCTTCCCGGCAGGCCTCCATGCTTGCCTCCCCTTGGCCGGGATTGTCCTCCCCGCTCCCCTCCTCCAGGAGTCTCCCCAGGCTCCTGGGGGCCACAGCACTTTGCACAAGCCCGTGAGACGGCCTTTAGTCACACCGCACTGTCACTGTCTGTGAGGCCCTGCCCGGCAGGGAGGCCATTTTTGCAAGCTCACCACACAGGAGGCTTGCTGAAGAGATGTTGTGAAATGATCAAAGGAACGGATGGCGATGCGATGCCAAGTTCTGGCTCCGAGCGGTTTCCCTAGACTGTCCCTAGCCACCCCTCCCCCCCCGTTCCTAATGCCACGATCTGAGAGCGAAGTCATCAGAGCAGCAGAATGTCCGGGGACGATACTCGGGATCTGTCTGTCGGCAGGTAAGGGGTCCCCGTTCCCGGGGAGTCCTTCCCGCTGGAGTTCTGGAAGACGGGGGTGCTGCTGGTCACGTGCAGCCACAGCGGCCAAGCCCAGACGGTGGCGTCGTGGCCAGCCTCAGCAGTCAATTTTAAAAAATCTGAGTTGAAAGTTTTCGCCCCTTTTCCGTGAAAACAACACCCCGACCTCTCTTCTGATTAAAAAACTTCATTTCCAGAAGCAGAACTGTTTCCGACACAGAGTTCAAGGGATCGGCCTGTCCGTAAAGCCTCAATTCTTCCTTCCCAGGTCCCGGCCTCCCTGGAGGTTGAGAAACGACACGCTAGCCTCACACCCCGCCCGGCGCGCCCCATCTTCAGAACCCTCTTCTGGAGGCTGGGGCGACCTTCTCTCGGGGCTTCGACTCGGTCTCCCCGCTTGTCTCCCTTCCACACCTTTCCCGAAGCTCCATTTCCGCGGGAAAGAGCCCAGCCTCCAGCCCGCCTTCCTAGCGAGGGCGTTTCCATGGGAAACAGGAGAGGGGGGGCCCGGCCAGCAGCAAGGGGGGGCCCCTCACGAGCCGCAGAGACGCTCCACCTCCTCCTCGCAGGCGTAGAATTTTTCAAAGAGCTCAGGGGAGGTGCCGTTGCACTCCAGCCACCTCCTCAGCGTGCCCAGTGCCCGGAGGGCGTCGGCTTTGGTGGGCAGGGGCCCGAGGCCGTCCTCTCCGGCCCCCGCCTCGTCCTCAGTGCCCGTCTCCTCCTTGCACCCCCCAGACGCGGGCTCCTCACCCTCCAGGTCCACAAAGCGGGAAAACTCCTCGAGGCTCAGCCCGCCGGGGACCGGCGGCATCTCGGAGGCTTGGTCTGGGGACGGGGACATCTTGCAGGGAGCCAGCCCTTCCTGGACGAAGCTGCTCCCGATGAGCTGGGGGGGCACCTTGGCCCAGGCGGCCGCCGCCATGTGCAGCGCGTCCAGCACGGTGATGCCCGCCGCGGCCTCGGCCAGCGAGGCGCCGGCCCTCTTGCTCCGGACGGCAGCCAGCTTGCCCAGCAGGCGGTGCCGGTAGTGGGTCCTGAAGGCCCGGACCACGGAGCCGGGCAGCGAAGGCGTGCTGCCGTCGGCGGCCAGAGGCAGGAGCCGCACGTGGCGGAGCCCGGGCCGGCCGGCCAACCCCTCCGCCACCCGGGCGGCCAGCAGCAGGGTCACCTGTCGGCCTTGCCGCGCCATGTCCCTGTCAAACTGGGCCAGCCACTCTGACCAGGGGACGCCCAGGTCGGGGTGGTAGGAGGCCGGCAGAGCCGCACCGCTGACCCCGAAGAGGCACGTTGGCGCGGCCCGGAGCCCGCTGACCCACACGCGCCGCTTCTCGGTGCCTCTGCTGTTGGCGCACAGCAGCACCTGCACCCGGTCGCGCGCGCCCCCTCTGCCGGGCACTGCCCGGTACAGGAGAGGCACTTCGGCGCAGCCGAAAACGTCCTCGGGGGAGAAGTCTTTGAGAGAAAGAGGAGGCTGGGCCTGGGACGTGGGGCCCGGGGGAGGTGGCTCGGGGGGGAACGGAGGCGCCAGGACGTGCCGGGCCCCGAAGCCCACATTGTTCCGGCGTTTCCAGCGGACCAGCCAGCCAATGCTGGGGACAAAATCCTGGCCCATGATGTCGGCCAGCTCCTTGGCTTTGTGGAGCAGCATGGGCCCCGTCACGTCCCAGGCCTTGGCCCGGGCGATGTGGTACCAGCAGAGCAGGGCCTCGTCAATCCCGCTGTACTTGGACTCCCGCTTGCGCTTGCGCTCCCGGTTGGCCGTGCCGCTGCACCAGTCCGCCAGCAGCTTCTCCTTATTCTTGCAGATGCGTGAGATCTGGGGCTGGGAGACCTGGAAGCGCCGGGCCACCTCCGACTGGGACATCTTGGACTCATCCAGCAGCTCCAGCACCTGGATCTTCTCGGCCAGGGACAGGGCGTGCAACTTCTTCTTGCTGCTCAGCTCCATGGCTTCTCCACGGCACCTGTCGGGGGAGGAAACAGTGAGCGGGGGTACAGCCGGCTGAGGCCAGGAGGATGGGAGAGGAGCACAGGCAGGAAAAGAGGATGGATGAGGACAGGGAAATCGGCTGGCGTAGGGGAGACCCCGGGGAAGACTGGGCCAGCTGGGAGAGGGTGAGGGCGTACACTGGGTAGGTGTTCAGAGGGCTGGGCTGGAAGGAAGGGGGTGGCTAGGCCGAGGGAACCGTGGGCTGGGCACAGATCAGGAGGGATGGCAGAACAGAACCGGGGAGGGGGTGGCTCACTGGTTAGACGGAGGAGTCTGGGCTAGAGTTTTGGGGAGAAGGATGGATAGAGCCAAGGGGACAGCTGCAGAGACAACAAAGGAGCATGGATGGGGGAGGACATGGGGCTGGGGCTGAGTGGGGCAGGTGTAGGGGACAATCAGGGCTGGGGGGAGGAGTCCCTGGGAGGGGGAGAGGGATGATGGCCTGGGCTGGATGTTGGGAAGGGGGGGTTCGGGGAGAAGGAGGGGGCAGAGTGGATGAAGAGTTGAGGTGACAAGTGTACAGACGACAAAGAGGGACGGATGGGAGCAGAAGGAACCAGGCTAATTTGGTGCTGGGTCCTGAGGAGGTAAGACTGCGGGGGGGGGGGGGGGGGCCGGGGGCGCGGGGGGCCCGGGGGGGGGGGCGGGCCTGGAGAGGCAGTGCGAGCGCAAGGCCCAGAAGGCAGGTGCACAGGCGACAAACAGCAAGAGGGGTGAGGAGGCCGCAGGCAGCCAGAGGGACGAGGTGTCCCCAGAGGGGAGGGTGGTGGCCTGGGAGGGGGACTAGGGCGCGGACCCGAGCGCCTGGGACCGAGGCAGGCCAGGAGCCGGGCTCCGCCACCTGGCCGACCTCTCTCCACCTCGACGCGGGGTCCTTCGGCGGGGCGTACCCAGGCGCCCGCCCGCTCGGCCTCCCTGCCTCCCTGTCTCCCGCTCCGCACCCACCTCAGGCGCTCGTCCCGCGGCTCCCGCCCCTGCCCCGGCTAGGCTCGGCTCCCGAGCCCCTGTCCGGGCGCCGACGGGAGAGCAAGGGAGGGACGGGCGCCACGACCCGAAGGGCGGAGTGGGCCGAGGGGCTGCGCGGGTGGCGGGCGGCGGGCGCGCGCACAGCAGGGCCCCGTGCGCGCCGCCCGCGCCGGGCTCTCCCCCGGCTGGGAAGACCGCGGTGCAGGCGCTCAGCTCCCACCCGCCGCAGCTCCGCCCAGGCCCAATCAGATTGGCCCTCAATGACGTTCAGTCCCTCCCCCAGCTAAGTCTCATTGGACGTCGGGGAAGTGGCGGGTCCCTCCTGGGGGCGGGGCTTCCAGCGCGAGGGGCTATGAGGCGGAGCCAAGACCCCGCGGGAGTCCCGGAGGCGCCGCCAGCCTCTGGGGCCTGACGAGCCTCTGGGCAGCGTGGGCACGGGAGAGAAGGCTTGGCGTCTCAAGGCCCTCCTGACCTTGACCTAGGCAGTCTCAGCTTTTCTCATCTACCAAATGGGGCTGACACCTCTCACGGATTGGTTGTGAGAAAAATGGATGAAAGCTTTAAGCCACACAAAAGCTGTTACCATGGACAGCGCTGGTCTCACGTCGATCTGTCCAGCTAGCGGTAACTACTTGCCTGGGGCCAGTTCTGACTTAGGGCGAAAAAGGACTAATTTTTCTTGGTTTTGGTACCTGTTGGCAAGATTCAAGTTTCTTGACTCAAGATCTAATACCAGTCCCTTCCTCGGTAACCTTCAGTCCTGCCTATTGTTAGCAACTGGATGTAGACACTTCGACCTGCAGTAGAGTGCTTCCCACCCTCAACCTCAACCGGCCTTCCAGCCTCGTTTCCCTCCCCCACTGCCAGCTCTGATGGGAAGCCTGGGGCCACAGATGGGATGGGGGCCACAGAGAGTCCCCATCTCTCTGCCTTTCTCACAGGCTTCCTTCCCCAGCCCAATTCTACCGGCTGATTCTTCTTCCATCCCTCTATGTCCCATCCTAAATCTCATCCCTTGCAAACCCTCCCCAAATTTCTTATGCCTGCTACAGCGTTTTTTTACATTTCTTCTTCTTTTCACTTCCTTTTCTCTTAGAGACTACTCAGCTACCAACGATCATTGCTTTACTCCCTCTGCTTCTGGCCTACTTCCGTGTAAAAGCCTGAGGACAGGGGATGTGCTTTGTTGCTACCAAGATTCCCAGCCTAGAGCACCCTGCCTATTATTGAATGCAATGGTCTAGGCCACTGGCTTCTAGTAGGTAACAGTGGCTTTCAGACTGTTCCAAAAAATGCTAAGGATACCTCAGTGGGTTCATAACTGATTGATTCAAATCTTAAGTTTAGGAACTTCAGGGCACCTGGGTGGCTCAGTTAGGTGTCAGACTTCTGCTCGGGTCATGTCACAGTTCATGAGTTCAAGCCCTGCACCAGGCTCCATGCTGACAGTACAGAGCCTGCGTTGGATTCTCTCTGTCCTTCCCCCACTTGGACACGCTCTTTCTCTAACTAAAAAAAAAAAAAAAAAAAAAAAAAAACTTAAAAACAAAAAAAACACTCAAGTGATATAGAAGATCCGTTATGGAAGCTA